>NW_006285997.1:3528328-3540309 GCF_000327345.1 Myotis davidii
AACGTGCAGAAGAATCTGTGCAGATGTGATGCATCTGGAGACCTGCTCCTTTTACAAGGAAGATGACCTCTTTTTAAAGAGTTCCATTTTCATATAGAGACGAAGTAAATTTTGCAAGCTGAAAATACAACAGGGAGAGGAAGATTCGGCGATTTGATGAGAAAGATGTGAAATAGTCAAAGATGAATGAGTGAGAGGCAGATCACCAGGAACTGAGTAGGAGACTTGGTTAGGGTGGAAGGTCCACCTGGGACCAGTTGTCATTGACGTGCAGTCACTAGCCTGGAAGGTATGTGAGTTTCTCCAGGAATACCGGCCTTTTGAGTATAAGGCAGCAGGGGCAGTTTTATTAAGTTCATCAGATCTTTGGATCTGTAGAGGCAAGTATGATGGGGGAGAGTGAGCTGGGAGCTCAGCGTGGTATAATCTACTGGATATGGAGGGAAATGAAGAGATAAAAGAATTTAGGGTTGGAGATAGTAATGTTTAGAATGGGTGAGTCACTGCCTTCATATTCTATAAATAGGTCCTTCTCTGTAAGTGAACACATTTGGGACATATATCCTTTATACATGCATGGGTGTTTGCTCATTTCAGATGTATATGTACTTACTAGGTTCCAGTACTAAACTAAATGATTTACAAATATTAATTTACTCAAGCTTCATAACCTTCATGATAACTCCATGAAGTAGAAGCTATTGTTGTACAATTTTACAAATAAGAAAACTAGGCATAGAATAGGTAACTTTCTTAAGGTTGCACATTTAGTAAAGGCTACAGGGTTTGAATCTTGCTGCAGAGTTAATGATCTTATTTATGTGTGTAAAACTATCTTAATGAATTTTTCTACTAGCACATCATGTCCATGATAAAAACATAAAAATGGGTGGAAAATAAAAATTTTCTTCCCACAGTCCAATACATTTTCTTAAGCAGCTCCCAAACTCCATGTACTTGGAGCATAATATTAAGGATGTGGTCAAGATCATGTGTTTGCAACTTAAACAATTGAACCGGAAGGCTTCAATTATAGCAAGAAAGTAAGGATAGGTATTTGTGATTTCAGGATGGCTTAGTTTACACTGATGACAGGTCCAAGTTATGGAACTGTGTGGTTAACATGAAGCAATGGAGAGTTCTTTGTGATGAGGAGGTAAGGGAATGAAGAAGACAAGGCATTGGCTAGGTCATCCACACAGACCCTGGGAATGAAAGCAGTGTTGAGATGGGAGATGAGACTGTACCCCATCTGTTACCATCTTTATAATAGGAGGAGTGAAAACCAGGTCATCAACAATGACAGCAATGCGGGCGAGAGATGGTGGAAGACTTATCCATGACGGAGGCAAACCCAACTATTGCAATGCAAATAATTGTTTATCCTGCAGGGAATTTTAGGCTATTTGATGGTGGAGGTTTGCAGTGTTGACTATAAAAGAGAGGTCATCTTAGTAAGCAGAAACTTGGTCATACTCAAGGGTGTCATCAAAAGCTGCCTGGGTAGGGAACCCTACATTCACCAGCAGAATCCAGGAAGGATTCCCAGAGAAGCTAGTACTTTGGGTTTTGCAAGAAAAGTGAATATGTCAGAGATAGACTTGGGGAAGGAAGGCATTAAAGATGGAAGGCACAGCATGAGTTAGCACTGAGGCAAGAAAGGATGTGATATCAACTCAATATGGCTTGAATGTAGATCATTAGGGAGTGGTGAGTGATGAGACTGAAGACACAAGGCGAGGCCAGATCAGACAGAGAATTGCATGTCAATGTAAGAAGGCTGAGATTTATCCTGAATATGTTTGGGACCCGTAGAAACATTCCAAGCTGTGGTAGATCATGGTCATCTTTGAACCCGGAGCCAGTGTTGAGATTTGATTTTATGAAGTTTGACTGGAAGAAAGATCAGTTAGGAAGCTCTGAAATGGTTCCAGCAAGACGTGATAGAGGCTCAAAGAAGGGAAAGTAAGGTGTTGATTAAAAGAATAAGGTGAGAAATTATGGAAATATTTAGAAGGAAAAAATGGCAAGACGTGGTTTGAGTAGTACAGGGTCAAGAAGAGGGATGAGCTCATGATAACCAGATTCCAGGGTGCCCAGATGATCTGGGTGCTGTTCACAAAAGCAGGAAAGACAGGAGAAGCACGGTTACAGGGCGGTAGCTTCTGCTGGGCAGGTGTTGTAGTCTGAAATGTTTGGAGGTTTCCCTGGATGGTTGGGAGGCCAGAGGAAAAGAGCCCATCTTTTCCATTGGCTCTCCAAGAAGAATAAGAAAGTTTCTATCTTTGCTAGAAGCCTCTGGAAAATATCTTCTTGTGTTCTGTTGACCTAACTTGGACCATATGCCCTCCCAAGATCGAACGTGGTGCCTGGATATGGGATGCACTTATTTGATAAGACAATCTTGCCATCCCTAGAGCTGAGAGGAGGTAAGTCTTTGCCAAGTGATATGACTGATCCTGGGGAAAAGGCAGTTTTCCAAAGGAAACCTATAAAATATCCAGAATGTGGAAACTTCACCATTGTCAGGAACAGGAAAAAATAAATCAATCTTTGCTCCAGTTCCCAAGGATCACACAGACCATTGTAGCACAGAGTAGAGGCGTCCATCTCTGTGTAGGAGTACTGAGAATGATTTGATAGTAGATATGACATTTGAGCTTGGTTCTTCAGGATCGTGCAGAAGGTTGCCAGGCAGAGAAAGTGCACAGACAAGAGGATAGAGTATTCTGACAGAGAACAAAAATGCTCAAATACTCAAATGCCAGGGGCCCAGGCGGGAGGCCTTACTGTGCTTGTCTGGGGAATCACCCTTGCCTATGATTCAGACACCAATTTGTTTTGTCAGTCAAGTATCTTGTTTCTGTGTAGAGAATTACATAGCATTGTCTTAATCCATTTAATCTAATTTTTATTACAACTCTTTTTTTTAAATCCCATGTAATTTTGACAGAGGAAAAGGGAAAGGGTATGTGTATTGCCTGGTGAATATAAGGGCTGTCATCATAGGTTTTGCCCTGTGTGCCTCATTTTTGGACACAAAGGGTATTATGACAGCTGTTTGATAGTATCTTAGGGAACTTGAGAAACTTACTTAACCTCTCTGCACCTCAATTTCCTCATCTAGGAAATGAGAGATAATAACACCTTTGCCGCAGGCTCACTGTTAGGTTTAACACAATAACACATGCAAAGGGCCTTGTAGATTGTATTTCTCTACCAAGTCAGAAAGAAAGTGATTATTACCATTCTCATTATTATTATTGAGGGCCATGGGAAAAGGGCTCAAGAGGAGCAGGGTGAGACCTTTGGGAGAAAAGTTGTCAGGCTGGATTGCCAGCCAGTGAAACAGCAGGCAGCAGTCTTCTATGCAGGCTGAGCGAACCGCCTCCTCAGTCTTTTGATCATAAAGTAGATAATCCCTCAACTGCTTCTGTCAAGGAAAACTGTAATAATTGTAATTGCAACCATAGGCTACAAAACACAGGGGTAATTTTAGTGAAAATACTGGTCTGGAGTTAGATAAACCTGCATTTTAATCTCTGATCAGTCTATTGCTAGTTCCTTTATATTGAGCAAATAACTTCTGTAACCTTCAGTTTCTTTATCTATAAAAGAGAGCTAATAATGGTACATATTATTAGTGGTAATAAAATTAAATGAGAATGTACATATAAAGCCCTAAGCAAAAATTTGGTACACCATAAGCCTTAAGTAAGTATTAGTGATAACTAATATTGTTTTAAAGTTATGGGGCAGCTTATCCTTTTTTTGTCCCTTTTATGGGCTATCAATTATCCTGTAGTAGAGGTGTCCTATTTATAAGGCACTGAAGGGGAGAAAATCTGAGTGTGGGGACCTAATGGGGTTGTCAGTCATCATGCTGCTGACAACATTCAGGCTCACAGTCAGAGAGATTCTGATTCATATCAGAAACAGTAGGGATGTGAATGTAAATACAAATGTTATATGTTATCTTTTTTCCTTTCTTGATTCCTCAGAAAGACATATGGCAGTTTAGAGTACATTATAGCATTGTCTGGTGGAGTCAATAACATATTTAGACTTTATATGTCAACTGTAGCACAAAGAATGTGGTGATAAATGGAACTGTGTGTGTGTGTGTGTGTGTGTGTCTTTCTTAAAGACATATAAGATGTGTGTGGGTGAGAGAGAGATAGAGAGAGAGAGAGAGAGAGAGAGAGAGAGAGATCTAAATCCTGGAGCCACAATGTCCCAGCTTTGTGACCTTTGAAACATAATTTCACTCTTTTGAGCACCCATTTTCCATCCAATATAGAGAGAAGTGCTATACCAACCTAGTGTGTGCGGCCTAATGTTGCTGGAAGAAAGTGCTCAATGCATTTGAGGCCCCTCTTTCCTTTTCTCCCAAACGTGACCTTGATTGAAAGTAGAGAGCATTTTTGACACCCAATGGAAAGATGAGCTGCTTCGGAGTTCAGAGTACCTTTAAATGAGTTACAGAATTGGAGACAGTCTGTTGTCATTCCCTCTATCCCAGCCACCCATGTCAAATGAATGATTGTCTTTTCATATCGGGAACATAAAAAATGGGTGAGGCTTATTCCTGGGTATAATTAAGACACAAGGGTAAAGGGACCAAAACTGCCCATAATCACAGTCATGATCATCACACTAGCTAGCAGGCACCCTTTCTGTGTGCCACTATTCCTTTACTGTAAGAACTCCGTGAATTCCCATACACTGAAGAGAGCCTGGAATTCTAATGGGGGACAGGTAGCGCACAGTGAGTGTGGGGCTGACTGGGGAAGGCCGGCTGGCCACACAGAAAGGCCCTTTACAGCTCCTAAAGTAACTAGTGTTGAGGGCCTGGCTCTTAGCCACACCGGCTCATAAAAACACTCATATTCAGCCCCAAGTTAATTGGATTTGGAAATGCTGATTCAGGCTTAAAAACAACAACAACAAACCTTCCAAAAGGCTGATGGGTAAGTCAGATCACAATTTATTCATTTGTAATAAGAAATCGCTGTCAAGCAAATAGATGTTTGTGTCAGTCTGAGGGTTACATTGCCTCCCTGTAGGCAACTCGACCAAAAAAAAAAGGAGGAAGAAGAAGCCAAATGTTAAGTAGGAGGACTCCTGGTGAGGCAGGGAGTTTCTCATTAGGTCACGTTAGTCTAACACATCAATTTCCAGATGGGCCAGAACTTCCAGATGGGCCTGGCGTCAGGCAGAAATTGATAGGATTAAATTCTGCCAAAATTTGCTTCTGTGCTTTTCTGTTTGCTTCTGACTGTTTAGACACAAAGCCTTGAGGTAATTCTATCTCTGCGAACTAGAATGCTTTTCTAACGACTTTTCCTGTGACTATTCTAATGCAGGCCTTGGCCCTGCGGCCTGTAGGTCAGCTCAGCCTGCCACCTGGTAGGGCACTGCCTGAGAACTGAGAACAGTTTCTATGTTGCGGTTAAAAAAGAAATGAAGGGAATAATAATATTTTGTGACATGTGAAGAACTATCGGTAATTAAAATTTTCATGTCCACACACAAAGTGTTATTGGGACACAGCTATGCTCATTCACGTAGGCGTTGTCTATGGCTGCGATGGCAGAACTGAGTGGATGCAACTGACCACGCGGCCTGCCGAGCTGAAGGCAGGTACTATCTGGTGCTTTAGCGAAAAAACGTGCTGATGCTGCCCAAATCCATTATTTTGATTTTATTCATTAACCTCTCAAAGAATGATCTTATTTTCCTTATCATCCTACGGGGGCTACATAGGATAGCCCATTCCCACCCACCAAACTTACTTCAGGCTACCTAATTTTATTGCCATAAAGTCTTAATTAAAACTGGAGCTCGAATATAAAATTATTTGGTCATCATGGATAACGGGTCATTTATTGAACAGCTATGACATGCTAGGAGCTTTCTGTAAAGCTCTTATTTAATCCTCAGAATCACTCTAGGTGATGACTCATTGCACCTCTTTTTAGGGATGAGGAAACTGTGCCCAGAAGATGACTTTCCCCAAGTTCACCCCGGACAGTTGGCAGAGCTGGAATTTGACCCCAGGCTGCCTGACTCAACACTGCTTTTCTCCTCCCCATCACTCAAGGTCATCTCGCAGTAATAAACTAACCAGGAGTGAGGAAGGTAACAATCCATTTCCTGGCAAAAGTACATTAAAAATAGCATCAGGTTTGATTTTCTAAAGTTGTGTCATTACTAAAATCCCGACAAGTTCATGGCTAAGAATTTTCTGTCAAGAGTGAGTGTCCAGTGTCACAGCAGAGGTGGGTAATAACGCAAGTAGGTGACTGGGCTCATGTGTAAGAAAACTCGTGTGGGCCTCTGCTCAGTTTTTAACTCTTTAGTTGCCCATTCTCACACAGACAAGGATATGGAGGATAGCGTTTGAAAAATATGTGCTAACTGCAAGCTCTAGGCTTTCGGTGCAGTAGCATGGAAAGGGACAGATGCTACTCAGAGGCTCCCAACTGCCAATGTGATTTAGGAGCAGGGCCTTCAGGTCTTCTGGTTTACAAGGGAAGTCACAGAAGTCGTTTCCCCCCACATTCCATCATGTGACTCTTAAAGTCATACAGGCCAAAATGTGTCTAGCTTCGGGTCTACTATGGCCTGTGGGTTGCCAGGCTGTGACCTTGGGCTGTAATTGCTAGCCAACACCTTCTCCCCCTCCCCCCACATTGCCCTTAGCTGGCGAAGGACTGTAACAGGGTTCCTACTCACATCTCCATCCACATAGACTGGTTCTTTGTTCTCTCCAGCCCGCTAAGGATACAGGCAGCAAAAGCCAGTCTGGGGCTTTAATCATCCAAATGGCCCTTTTAGCTCTAAGTCCCAGCATAACAGTTGTAGCTAACAGGCTTTTGATCTCCCTCAGGGTACTGCCTCCTGATTAAAAGTCTTTTGTGCCTTTTAAAATTCCACATCCACTTCTGATTTCCCTGCCAGCTAATTTGGCTGCCTTTTCCCACTTTCTTCTCAAATCTGTTGGGAGTACAAGCACCAGAAACAGCTTGTTTGCTCGCATTTGTCATCTTCCTTTTCTAGAAGTCTGCATTCCATCCAGGGCTTGGGGCAACCTGTCCTACAAACTCAACCTACTCATGCTCCCGCCTCCTCTGAAAGCCCCATAACAAACCCAAGTTCCTCCCTCAATGACTTCAGTTTTTGAAATAAAAGTAGTAAACCAGTTTAAACTGGAACAGACCTACTTTTTGTGGCTATTGAATTAGTCTTCAAAAATCATTTGAGCTGTCCTGGCTGGCGTGGCTCAGTGGTTGAGCATTGACCTATAAACAAGGAGGACACGGTTCAATTCCTGGCCAGGGCACATGCCCTGGTTGTGGGCTCGATCCCCAGTGAGGGGCGTGCAGGAGGCAGCTGATCAATGATTCTCTCTCAACATTGATGTTTCTCTTTTTCCCTTCCTCTCTGAAGTCAATAACAATATAAAAAATACATATATTAAAATAGAGTGAGAATCAAAGGACACATTCTATAGCAAGATAAGGCTGCATTCTTCCAGCTTTTAATGTTTTTCCTGGATTATTTTTACAGTTGTCTCTCCCATGCCCACTTTTACAGTATTTTTAAGCTGCGCTTCACTGTCTTTCCAAAGCATTCAACTAAGTCTTCGTAGAAACACGTCTTTCTTTGCTTCTGCCTCGCCGTGTGCATTTTTAACTACGTGATGAAATAACAGTCACTGTCATGGCTGGCACGAACAGGCTTGGAAACGAACACACTGAATCTTGGTGCGCCGTTGGCCACCCTCCCCGAGCACTCGAGGTGTTGGCGACATTGGTCAATGTTCTACAGAGAAACGAAGGCAATGGGTGAAGAGGAAGTCAATTGTGGAGGTAAGAAAGACCCACACCGCCCACTTACCTTCCACAAGTCCTCGGTGCTACCCACATACCTAATTTTCTCTGTTTTGCATCTCATCTTATGCTTCAGGGAAAGTCAAATTATGAAACACAGTTGGTTAAAATGTCTGACTCCCTGCTGTGCCTAAGGGCTCTTGATTTGTGTGGAGAAAGCTTGAGGTTCTGAGGTTGAATTCGAAGCTGTGAGTCCTAATACCCTCTTTTTCCTCCTCACAATCAGGCTTTTCTGTGGCTGCTACCTACTCTGCCATCATCAGAACCTTAAGTGCCATTGCACAAGTGAGTTTCTGAATAGCCCTTCGTGCCCAGCTCTCCGGTTTTTCTGCTAATGTGTTTATCCCAAGGAAATAAAAATACCCATGAAAAGAGAGATACAGGATTCTGTGTTGACTCATTCCCTGGCCCAGGAGGCCTTTTGATTAAATAGTACTCACTGTAGAAATTAAAAAAAGGCTTTAAAAGTACCCTATGGGGACCACTTACGAATAGATGACTCATATTTTGATTATGTAGAACTAAAATCTCAGCCATCACCTAATGGCATCCCTGGGTGAGGCCTGCTGCTAATCCTCGTGGCATTCCATGTCTTTTGAGATAGCTTGAATACATGGTCTTTATAAGTTAACTAGAGGCCCAGTGCATGAAATTCATGAACGGGTAGGGTCCCTAGGCCTGGCTGGCAATCAGGGCCCATTGGGGCCTTCCAGCTGCTGGCTGGAGCCTTCCTTCATTCCACGTTGGCCCCTGGTGGTCGGCACACATCATAGGGAGCAATCGAACTCCCAGTCTCTCCATTGAACTCTCAAGGGGACACTTTGCCTATTAGACTATATCTATATCTATATCTATATCTATATCTATATCTATATCTATATCTATAGATAGATAAGTGGGCTAATTTGGAAGAACTGACTGGAAAATTCAGAACTACTGAGTTTAGTTCAGAAGGAAAAGATACGTTCTATTCCAGACTATTTTGTTGTGCGATACATTTTAAAACATTTTCACTGATTAGATTGCACACAAGGGCTAATTCCCCTGAAGCTTACTTATGCATTGAGCTTCTGTCTCAGTGCCTGAGGTTGGGGGTCTGTGTCAGCATGTGGTTTGCTGGCCATGACTCGGGAATGAAGGGAACCTTGGAAAAATGCAAATCAATGTGGAATAAATACATTGTTTCAGATGCTAAGTGAATTTATCACTTTAAAGTGCTTTATTTCAGGTGCTGCTTTCCTCATACCATTTTGCCCCTTAACTTTTATCATCCAATATCATGTCAAACCTGCATGTCCTTAGTCAGTGGTACAAGGGCAAGCGCAATGGCCCTTTTTAATCTTGACAAATAACTTAGACTCTCCAGGCTGCATTTTTGTCTATAAAACGGGGTAATAGTAGTGACCGCATAGAGTTGTTGGTGAGGGAATATTCTCTGGTTCTCTCTCCTACCAGTGTTCAGGACTCCTTCCATTATTCTGGGCTCTTCTCTCTCTTTGAATGGTCTCTAGCTCATTCACCATTAACCCCACATTCTGGGGCCTCATCTTTATCACCCAGTTCTGGATGCCTCCACAAAAGCCAGGTCATTTGATAGGAAATTTGTGATTGGTTCTTAAGTGAACCATTGTATTTTCCTTTCTTCAAACACATGTAAACTACAAGATGTGACAAAAGTAGGTTTACAGTTGTTCCTATAGAAAATAAAAAAATAATAAACTAATACAAGAATAAACTCTGGCCCTGGCCTGTTTTCCATGGTAAGAGTGTTGGTCCTCACACTGAAGGGTCTTCGGTTCGATTCCCAGCCAAGGGCACATACTTGAGTTGCAGGTTCGATTCCACACCCCAGTCGGGGTGCAATGCAGGAGGCAACCAATCGATGAGTCTCACATAGATGTTTCTCTCTCTCTCCCTCTCCCTGCCTTCTTCCCACTCTCTCTCTAAAAATCAATGAGAATGAATTTTCCTCCCTTCCATTCTCTCTAAATATAAACGGGAAGAATATCCTCAGGTAAGGACTAACAACAGTAAAAAAGAATAAACTCTGTTTCATGTACTCACAATTGTAAACCTACTTTTGCCCTGTGTTTTGTGTCCAAATGGCAAATGCTATTAGCTGGAATTTTTAGTAAATGGTGTCGTTTATTTATTTATTTATTTTCTTACTTGTTTTTAAGGAGATTATTTATGTTCATTGTGTTCTTGCCATCTGTTTTCATATTCCTTCATCAGAGGCTCCTGAGCTGAAATCCATCTGTTTCCACAGAGGAGCCAGTTTTTATCTTCATCCCATTGTGCCTCTGTGCATAGCCTAGAGCTGCACTGGTGCCCCGTTGTTCTGGATTCTCTTCTTGGATATCTAGCCAAGGTCAAGTGTGATTGGTACCTACTCTAGCCTTTTCTGGACTGACTCCATCCTTCCTCTTGCTAACTCCCAGTTCTTCCATCATCCATATCAGTTCATGACTGTCCGTTACTTTATTATGTGGCTCCTTCTTAGCTCATCCAAACTGTAGCTCTTGTCAATAGACTGAAGAAATCTAATTGTAATACAAAAACATCAAGACTAGGGTCGTGTAATTAGCTCATTTGACAAACAATTATGGGAATTATAGTGTGTAAAGCATTGTGTGAAATTTATCACATAAACTCTGCCTTCAGTAACTTTATAGTTCAGTTGAAGAATACGCATATGTGGAGAGAAAATTATAACTTAATTATGACTAAGTTAGACATTGGCGAAGGTGTTACAGAGGTACAGTAGTGCACTGCAGAAACAAATCCAAAGCTTGTGAATGTTTTAAATGACTTCCCATCACTGTGGATGTTCACCCAGAACTTCATCTTCTGATGAGTTGTTTCTTGCTTGGGTGTCTGTAAAACTAACAATGAATCAAGACAAGGGATACCTCTCATTGATAAGTCTGAGTGCTGCCATTTTTCTGACTATGAAATCAACAACATCTTTTCCAGAGATTTCATCAGCATGCAAGATGGGAAAAAACATTTGACTGGGCTTAAAAAAAATATATCTGTGTGCAGCTTCTTTGTTTGCCACTAGATAGAAGCATGACTAATGCGCCATTCGCTCATTTTCTCTTCTGAAAGCCCCCTGTGTGATGAGGATAATAGCAGAGTTGCTGTGATCAAACAAATCAGGTGAAAATGGTTTAAAATGTATGAAGCCCTGGGAATTAGGTGTATTATTAATGTAACTAAATGAATAATCTGTGGACACAAATGAGAAAATACAATTCCAGCTCCAGTCAGCAAAGAACTGAAAAAATGTGGGTGAAAGAGTCATCATTCTGCCCCATAATGAATGGCTTCCTTTCTGTTTCCTTGCATCTATCGTCAGGGACAATTTGGTGTTCCACATATAATCTCCCTCTCTTTGTTAGAGCTGCACACAACATTTACCCTTCTGATAATACTCAGAAGACATAGTTATATGCTCATCTTTTGAGCTATCCATGAAGACTTATATATCTCAGGAGTAGAGAGGCTCTCATAAAAGGCTCAGGATTCAGCATCTAGAGCCCAAAAGAGGTAGTAAGCAGGTCATATTATAAGTAGTGACTGTAATCAGGCTTTGCCTATATACAGTCTTTTCTCCTAAAATGCATATTCTGGCTATATCATACTTTCTTTTGATCCTGATTATTGTGTTTGTTATATTGGTCAATTGAGAAAGGGTAGGAAATAATTATAATAACTACCACAGTAATACTTTGTACACTTAGTAATAGTTGTAAGTAATTGGTAATGTACTACTATCCAAAATCTAATCACAAATTATAGCCTAATATAACTTATAGTGTTTTAAATGTGGAACAGTATCAGGTGTTTGTCAGGTTTATCTTAATTTAATTTCAAGCCTTCAAGTCAAAAGGTATTTTTTTTTCTTAATGCGTTAAAATAAGAAAAGGTTTTTATAACTTCTCCCACTGGGTTGTTCAGTATTTAACAAAAATAACCTTTCTCTTTATTCTTAGTTTTACTTTTGGCCATTTTATTGTATATTAGAACTAGAGGCCTGGTGCATGGAAATTCATGCAGTGTGTGTGTGTGGGGGGGGGGGGG
>NW_006285997.1:3540542-3541214 GCF_000327345.1 Myotis davidii
CATTTCCTCCCTCTGCCCGTTGACACATGCCTAGACTGGCCTGGCACCACGTGCTTGCTGGCGCCACCCCCTGCCGACTGGTTGTTCTGCCTTTCAGTCAATTTGCATAATATGCTCTTATTATATAGGATCATAATTGAAGACAAAGAGTAATGGGGTGTTATTATCTTTAAAATAACATGTAATACATCCACAGATAACTAAATTATTCATCGTTTTTATCCTTTATACTAGAGGCCTGGTGCACAAATTCATGCACTGGTGGGGTCCGGCCGGACAGCCCTGATCGGGGCTGATCAGTCCTGGCCGGCCAAGGGGAGGGACAAAGGGCAATTGGCTGGCTGGCCCTGCCCCCTGTCAAACTCCCAGTTGAACTCCCCGTTGAACTCCCAGTCAAGGGAACAATTTGCATACTAGCCTTTTATTATATAGGATTCTTCTTGACTCTTCTCTCAAGCTCAGGATAAAACTCACTCTTGCTATGACTTTCTTTCTCTTCTCTTCCCTGATCAGGTGTGTGTAAAATGTGTGGTCATGCACTAAAAACACCCAAATCCGCTACTTCCCTAGCCTCAATGTACTCCTCAAAGCCTACTCAGCCTGGCTAAGGTAGACATAATGTGGAATTTAGTTTTTTAGCATAATTTTGGGGGGATGTACATGTGTACCACT
>NW_006285997.1:3541288-3554929 GCF_000327345.1 Myotis davidii
TTTGCTGATATAATCTGCTTCTGATCTATGATTTCTTAAACTTGTTCTTCTGTGTTTTGCAGGCATTCTCTACTTTATAAGATATATGTGTAAAGAAAATTCTATATTTCTGTTTTTATACCTTTTTTATTATTATGTTACAGCATTTGGCTAGCTTTCTTTTATTCACTTTGTTCCCAACAGAATACCTATGGGAACTCAGGAAATGATTATAATTTGTAACTACATCCAAAGCTGAGGCTGATAGTAAACATATTGCAGGACCATAGGGAGCATTTTTGTTAATTAAAAATATATGAAGCAGAAAAGAGAACTAGAATATAAAAGAGACATTGGCATATGGTTTTCACCTAAGGCAAGGAAAACATTTTTGCCTCAAGTAGAAAGAATATGAAAATTTTTACCTGACATCTTAGCCTGCGGATCTGAAACTCAAACACTGTCAGCCCAAAACAGGGATATTTCTTTCTCTGCTACAGTAGGTTATTATTTTGAAAGAGTGAGACATTGTTCCCCACCCAGCTCCAAAATTCCTCCTAGTCAAGTAGCTTCAGAGACTGCAACCCCCAGAAAACAATGAGTCAGACGGTCGCAGGTGGGCTCAGTGGTGCTTTTCGCTAAGATGAGCTCTGGAGGGAAATGCCACAGGTCTCGGGGGCACTGGAGATTTCCTACCAACAGCTTATGTTTCCCAAGACAAAAGAAGTAAGTACTTTAAAAGTTACAGTTAACTAGGTAAAAGGAAAGGCACACCACAAAACCTGACTGTTGGCTCATCCAAATAAGCCCCTTCCCATTATTTTTAAGACTTGGAAGAAATCATGTCACAGAGAATGATTTTATGAGTAGACCAAGCTTTCAAAAGCAGGGTCAAGAGGCCATTATAAGACAAGAGACAAAACAAAAACAGAAATTCCAAGGGAAATGGAAGGTATCAGGAAACTAGATAAACAAATCCAACACCTGAATTTAAAAAGGGAATTAAAGACAGAACTAGAAATTCAGAATCTTGACTAAGGGATATTAAGGTCAAATTTAAGAAGCTAACAATGCAGAAGGAAATGACAAAAACAGTGAATATATAGGCTATTATCATAGTAATGGGAAGGTAATGAATGGAAATCTAATTTCAGAATTTTTAATTTCTTGAGAAATAAATCACAATAGTTAGAATAGTAGCCAAAAATCAACAGATACAACTGAAGAGGATTTAGCTTTCAGTGAGAATACAATGCAATATGCAGATGTTAGAAAAGAAATGACTCACTGGGGAAAAAAGGAGGGACATATGTAATACTTTCAACAACAAAGACTTTTAAAAAAGAAGATAAGGACTATATTTCTAGAAAAAAGCATGAATTGTGAAGAAATTAATATCCTCAGTGCATTAAAAAAAATAAATTAAGGAAATAAAAAGATACCACTACATACTTATCAGAATAGTTAAATTGCATAAAAAATGAAAATAGGCAAGTTGGCTCTGAGATCAGTATTCACAGAGACCTTTCACATTCACAACTGTTTGTATGTGGCTTATATAATTAAGGGAGAATTTTGATGAATATAAATATCCCGACTCATATTTTTCTTTTTTTAAACATGTTGCTTTTTTTTTTCTAAATTAAAGCAAACAAACAAAAAACGTGGACAGGATATCATCCAAATCTGACCTCCACCCCCCCCCCTTTAAAAAAAAATGTTATTTCAGAGAGGGAGAGAGAGATAGAAACATCAATGATAAGAATTATTGATTGGCTGCCTCCTGCATGCCCCACACTAGGGATTGAACCCACAATCCAGGCATGTGTCCTGACCAGGAATCGAACTGTGACCTCCTGGTTCATAGGTAGACATTCAACCACTGAATCATGTCAACCAGGCCTGATCTTTCTCCCTTAAATAGCATAGCTCTTTACCTAGATTCTCAGATTATCTTCTTAAAGTCCTTTGGTTTTAATAAGCTATTTCTCCCTGGTAATGTTCTGAGTTTTGTTTCCAAGGTACATGATGTGCCCTTTGAATATGAAAATTCAGGTCTCCTTTCACTTGAAAAAGGTTGAATTATGTTTTTTTTAGGTGTTTATTCTATTTTAACTGCCTTTTCAGTATCTCTAATTATCTGAATATTTAATCTCCTTTCTTTGACTTTCATATGTATCACTTTTCCTCAAATTCATTTTATTTTAATAATAATATTTCTCTTTGATTTTTTTCACCTTTCTTTTTAACTTCCCATATTTTCCATGGTGTTTATTCTTTCTTGAGTACCTTCTCATTTGGTCTTCAGTGCAGAATTCTTCTTTTAAAACCTTTCCCTGTGTTATGGCAGTTCTCATTCACAGTTTCTTATTGCCTCACCATGTCATTTCTAAGTTCCTCTAGTTCTGATCTGTGCCATTCCTTAAAAATTTTAAAAATTTTTAAAAATTTCTGGTCACTTTTAAAAATTTCTCTTAACTTGGTTTGAAACATAATGAATTTTTGTCTGCTGAATCTACTTCCTCTCCCCCACTCTGCCCCATCATCATTTTGTTGGACAAAGTTCATCCCTGGTAGATTCCTCAGGAAGGCTTGATGGGCTCAACATTCCCCAACTTCTTGTAGGTAACAAACCGTTTACATATCTGTTGATGTTGGAAGGACAGCTTGGCTGGACATAAAATCCTTAGTTTACATTTTCTTTCACTGAATTTTCTAAAAGTGTTGCTCCATTACTGCCTTGCTTTTACATGTTGACTTTGAAAAGAATTAGTTTCTTTGCCTATGTAAATATTTTAGCTGGAGACCTGAAGTTATCTACTAGTATATCTTTGAAATCATTTTACTCAGCTATGTCTCAGAGTTAATCATTCTGGTTTAATCTTCCCAGTTACTCAGGGAGCCATTTCAGTGTGTCGATTCAGATGTTTTTCTATTTCTGGAAGGTTTTTATGACTTATATTTTTTAATTATTAACTCTCTGCCATTACTTTTCTTCTTTGTGTGTTCCAATGATATGCATATTATTGCCTCTCTGCCAGTCTTTCATTTCTATTACTTTCTCTTTGACCTTTATTTTTAATTTCATTCTTTCTGTCATTTTTATTTCCTCAGTTATTTTCCTACCTTTCTTCAATGCCCTTTATTAAATTTTCATTTTAGTCTATTCTCCCTGGACACTCGCAATTTATTTCTTTATTCCTAAGAAAATGTAGTCTTTTCCTTTCACTTCTTTTCTGAGTTCAATCGCCTCTTTTTTATTTTCTCCTATTTTTGGCCCATTCTCATTTAGATTTAGAATTTTTGATTCAAGGTGATTTTCCATTTCCTCAAATGCCTTAGTGTATTTAATTCTCTTTGGGCTGAAATTTAAAGTTATATTGTGCTCCATCCAGTGTCTTATTTTTCCTCTTTATCTAAATTGCTTTTGGTACTTAGGAAAATATGTCTTTTTATTGTCAAAGTTCCCATTGTATGAATACTATTTATACTGCCCTTAATCTTCTTTCTCTTTTTCAATCCTTTAACTCTTTGATCTTGTTTTAAATACTATCTCTTGAATCTACCTATGGCCTGTGCATCAGTGATGGCATTCTATTCTTCTCATTTCCTGTCCCTTTTCCTCACATTTTAAAAGTTGCGTATTATTCTTTAACCCATGCTCCCATCTTGTTTTAGTCCTAGCTGTACAATTAATGTCAGGTCTGTTACTGATTTTTTTCCAGTTGTATTTTGTTTGAATGAAGATCATACTTTAATAAGTTGCTCAGAAAGGGCACATATATATTGTATTCCTCAAGCGAATAAAAGATAATGAAAATTAGTTTTCTTTTTCAATTCCCATAATGTGCCTCTTTTTTCCATCAAAGGTAGAGAAAGTGGTGAATTATTCCAAACACTAATATAGAAATAATAGTGCATTTGAGAAACCTTTGCCGCCTCTAGGTCAGCTTTCTGAATTACCCAACCCCACATAACTGGTAAAACTGAGACCATTCAGAGTTCTATTCTTCAGAATATATTTAACTTACATTATATGCTTAGCAAGCAGAGGCAACCAAAAAAACATTTTTAGGAAGTGAGCTGTTCAGGGGGAAAAAACCCACCAAACTGTATCTCAAATCCAAGGCAAGCATAATGCAGCATGTGAATGTCTTAGGTAGTAGTTCTCCTGTGGAGCAAAATAATGTCAGGCAGGATGTCAGGTTCTGATACTAACTGCCAGTCAGTTCCTGTTTGTCAACTCCTATGAGCACCCGTGCGACATCTCTGGGGTAACGTCTCTTCCAACATGATGGACAGAGCATTGTCCATAGGAAACTTCGCACATGCTCGTTCTAGCCATGGACTGCGGATGGTCCTTTTCCTTACACTGCATTCCTTCTAGGAGACCAGAAGTGAAAGCCTTGAAGGAGCATCACTCAGAGGAAGAACCAGGTATGTGGAGAAGGTGGAGTATGCCTTGAAGATCATAGAGTGAAAGGGAAGGAAGAAATAACAAGTGAAAGTTGAGGATCCTGGTAATGAGAAAGAAACAAGACACACTGACCATTCTTCTGCCAACCTCCTTCCCAACACTAAAGGGACTGCACAGAGAGAGCCTAATGGACCCGACAGGAAGGCACCGATATTAAACACTATCAAAAAGTAGGTAGGGTTAGGAAAAGAATCGGACTGCAATCATACCACATCTACACAACAGCCAGAAAACAGACATGTCTGCTGCTGCAGAGGCGCTTCACAAAAGCATCCATTCACTGTTTTTTTTTTTTGTTTTTTTTTCTAAAAATCATCTCCACTCTGCAACTTTTGACGACCAGTCACATCAGGAGCCTTAATGACTCAGGTGTGTTTGAATATGCCTCATAAATAATAAATAGCACCTCCAGACTCTCTGTCCTGTTCTATTAATAAAACACATGACTGCTTCTCAGAAAGTAGCAAATTTTATGACAGTTTCCAGACACTGTCTTCTCAAAAAAATTTTTTATTTTTATTTTTTGGATTTCAGCAAGATCTTTTCCTGCAATTTTGATGAGCAGGGAATTGCAGCCAGACCTCCCATTCCATTGAAGATAACTTCAATGGAAGATATTTGCCTTCTCAAGGATGAAGCACTGTTTCTGGGGACTCGCAGAAATTGTTATATTCTACTGCGCGAGCAGGGCCTCCTTCCACAGATCCTGCCCACTAGAGGACCAGTGAAGCAGAGCAGCCAAGTGCCCATCAAGGTGTCGTCATTCACAAGGACCAAGTCACTCCTGAAGCATAGAGCTCTTTGGGGGAATATTCAAATGGAGAGGGCCCAGGAACATAAATAGTTCCTGCCCTGTCACCGTGGCTCAGTGGTTGGGTGTCAACCTATGAACCAGGAGGTCACAGTTCAATTCCTGGTCCTGATTGGGGGCTAGGTCCCCAGTCAGGGGCATGCAAGAGGCAACCAATCAATGATTCTCTCTCATCATCGATGTTTCTTTCTCTCTCTCCTTCTCCCTTTCTCTCTGGAATCAATAAAAATATATTTTTTAAAAAGAATAGTTCCTATAACATCTCTCAAACTTAGACCAAATACAGAACTTGGCACAGTTTTGAAGAGAGACTTGGGTCTAAACAAACTCAGAGTCTCTTATCCAGTTAGTTATGCTGCAGACCATAGTCTTCCCTAAAATCTCAGGCACCAGAAGAATGGAAGGGCCCAGAGAAAGATGGTTCACTGATGTCTTTTTGACCTCATGCAAGCTGATAACTGGTTTAATGCAATTCCTACCTAAATTCCAGCAATATATTTATATCTATAGATAAGATTATTTTAATTTATATAGGAACATGGAAGGAATAGAGAGCAAAGGTAATACTGAAAAAGAATAATGTAGGAGGAATCAGAATAATCAAGACTGTGTGGTATTGACCGAAGGATAAACACACAGGTCGATAGAACAGAATAGAGAACTCAGAAATAAACCCACAAAAATATTTCCAGGAGGTTTTCGACAAAGTTGCAAAGCAATTCCATGGTGGCAGGATGGCTTCTTACACAAATATGCTGGAGCAACTGGATACCCACAGGTGGCACACCGAACTTCTGTCCACACCTCACACCTAATACAAAAATGAACTCAAAATGAACCGCTGGTGTAAATGTAAAACCATAAAACTTGTATTAAAAAGCAGGATAAAATTGCTATGATCCTGCTCGACAGAGTCCTTAGACTTGTTACCAAAAACATGATCCAGACGGGGAAAATTGATAAAATGGACTTCATCATCAACACTAACAACTTTTGCTCTGTGAAGGACCCTGTTAAGAGGATAAAAAGATAAGTCCCATAGTGGAAGTAAGTGTTTACAAGCTATATAGATGAGAAAAGACTAGTATCCAGAATTCTCAAAAAAACAAAAACAAAACACAAACCCCACAAAAACAGTCCACTAGAAAATGGGCAAAAGACATGAAAGGACATTCACTGAAGAGGATACACAGATGGCAAATAAACACATAAAAAGATGTTTAACATCATTAGCTATTAGGAAAATTCAAATTAAAATCCCAATGAGATAGCACTAAATGTCTGTCAGAATGGAACAAATAAAAAATAATGACAGCATCAAATGCTGGCAGGGATGTGCAGGAATCAGATCACTCATACATGGCGGATGAGAATGTTTAACAATACAGATACCCTGGAAAATAGTTTGTCAGTTTCTTTAAAAATTAGACATATAACAACCATATGACCCAGTGATTATACCACTGGGCATTTATCCCAGAGAAATGAAATCTTATGTTCACTCAAAAACCTGTCCCCAAATCATCTTAACAGCTTTAGTCTTAAAAGGCAAATACTGAAAACAACCCAGATATTCTTCAATGAGTGAATGGTTAACAAACTATGGTACCTCCAAACCAAGGAATACTTCTCAGCGATAAAAAACAACAAATTATTCATAAGCATGACAACTTGGATTAATCTCCAGAGAATTATGCTGAGTTTAAAAAATGCCAATCCTACGAAGTTACATACTCATTAATATAAAGTTCTCAAAATGACAAAATCATGGGAAAACACAACAGAGCAGTGGTTCCCAGAGGTTAAGGAGTGGGCAGGAGTGTGAGGAAAGTGGGTGTGGCTACACAAGGCAACATGAGGAATCCTTGCGGTGACAAAACTGTTCTGCATCTTGACTGGATCAATGACAGTATTCGGGGTATGACATTGTACTATAGTTTTGCTATGTGTTACATTGAAGGAAGCTGGGGAAAGGGCTGCGTGGGATTTCTCGCTGTGGTTTCTTACAGCTGCATAGCTGCATGTAAGTCTACACAGAGGCACACATGGCCTGGGGTCAGGCCTGGCTACAACTATGAGTGAGCTTGGAAGTGCCTCTTTCATCCTCAATCAAGTCTTCCAAAGAGACTTGTAACTCTCTGAGCTGTGCCTGAATTCCTGACCCAGAGAACCTGGGAGGAAACAAATGTGTGTTGTTATAAGCTTCTAAGTTTTAGGGCAACTTGTTATGCAGCAATGGAAAAAGAATGCACCTTGAGATTTTTCCAACATACTGGCTATGCCTTAGTAAACAGTCTTTTCATTGTCTTCTTTGAATATGCCAATTTGACCATGCCAGCTCTTACCTGCTGGATCATTGATAAAACAATATTTCCCGGCATGTAAGTTACATTAATACTCCCCTCGGGTTCATTTCCCCCTAAGGTATTAAAAGAATAGGTCATGATTAAATATAGAACTGTTCCTGGATCTTGAGGACCCTAAGTCCCTTGAAAGAATTCAGATTTATTGTCCAAGGTTGGTAGGCAGGGAGATTTGTGTTTTTAAGAATTTAAAGAAAAAAAAATAGCTCCCAGCTTTAAGGTGAGAAATAAGGGGCAGGCATTGTTCCAAGAACATCCAGAAACACTTGAGTGCAGCACACCCAGGCACAGACTTTGGACTGAATGGTCAATGGGTGGGTGGGTTCCTCAGGGACCCGGCGCTCAGTGTCCCAGGCTTGGGAACCTAGACGAGAAGAGCGAGAATCTCCTGCATGAATTTCACCCTCCTTGTGGGGCTCATCGTCCTGGGGAGCCAAGATACCCTATTTCTGGAGCAGCTTGAAGACAGTTGGAGATTCAAAGCAGGACAGTGGCATTATCTGGGGGCAAAAGCAACAGCGAATGGGGACCTTTACTTCATGGCTGTGGAAGTCAGACTGTCAAGCCCTTCCCCTTCCCTCCCCGACCTCTTCCATAGGCACCCAGGACTGCGTAAGGCTTCTTTTGTTCCGTTTCTGTTTTTCCTTTGACAATGCAGGGAAGATAGAGGTGGGGAACAAACCAATTCTTAAATTATGGAAACTTGAAAAAAATGTACAGTACTTGCACCGTGGATTATGTGGAATAACTGATACCTGCTATAATTTAAGTAGGTGTGATTAATGTAGAAAGAAAGTATGGAAACTCGCAGGTGCCTTGCTCCCAATAAGGCCAGCTCCTAGGAAACCTCACAGGGTGATAATTCTCGTTATGTCAGCAGACCAGGTATTAGGTACATATTTGCCAAATAAATGTATAAATGGGGAGCCCTAACTGGTTTGGCTCAGTGGATAGAGCGTCGGCCTGCAGACTGAAGGGTCCTGGGTTCAATTCCAGTCAAGGGCATATCCCTGGGTTGCGGGCTTAATCCCCCGTGGAAGGGGGGGGGGGAGGCGTGCAGGAGGCAGCTGATGGATGATTCTCTCCTATCATTGATGTTTCTATCTCTCTCTCCCGTTCCCTTCCTCTCTGAAATCAATACAAATTATTAGAAATAAATAAGTAGGGAGAGAAATATACTGTCTCTCAAGGCAGGACTATTATATAAAACCACAGTGTCAGAGTAATATATTCATACTAGAGGCCCGGTGCACGAAATTTGTGCACTGGGGGGTGGGGGTCCTTCAGCCCAGCCTGCCCCCTCTCACAGTCCGGGAGCCCTCAGGGGATGTCCTACTGATGGCTTAGGCCTGCTCCCCATGGAGCGGTCTGGCTGTGGAGGCTCGGAGCAGGCACCCCGTGTGTGTGTTTGTGTGAGTGTGTGAGTGTGTGTGTGTCTGCTGGGGGTCTGCCTCCAGCTGTGCCGTGCCCTCTATGTTCATCATTCAGGCTTGGGCGGAGCTCGACTACTCCTCCAGAGCTGGTCGTGACCATGAAGGAGTCTTGACCTCATTTGCATATTACTTCTTTATATATATTCAGAACAGGCACCCCTCTATGTTGATCTCTCAGGCTTAGGGCCGCACCTGGCCCCTCCTCCTCAGCTGATCGTGACCATTATGGAGTCCCGACCTCATTTGCGTATTACTTCTTTTATATATATATTTGTATATGTTATATATGTACATACATATATAATTGCATATACACACACATACGCACCATAGGAGTTAAGTACTCAAAGTTATGGAAAGAATGCTCTCTTCTGCAGGTATTTTATATATGCCCAGATTAATAACCCACTGTTTGGGCAGGTATGAGAATGGAATAAGACTGCTCAAAGGAGTAAATTCTTTAATAGTCTCAGCTGAGAGAGCCCAACACTTTTTTTTAATGGTGGCCCTTGCTCCTGGATTCAGAATACACAGCAGATCCAAAATAAGATCCCTAGTGTTCTAGAAGTTATTATTTATTAACTTGCAATAGACACTGAGAGGCAATTATTTGACTGAGTAGATGGTTCCACTCCAATTTGTGGATGAACGTGCATGTGATTTGTTTATTTTTAAATTGGCCAGAACCTCCCAATTTATGTTTCCTGGTATCAGCTGTTTCATCTGTCCTGTCCAACTCATGGCCCTGAATGATCACCAGCATTTTTCTGTCACTGCCAGGGCTCAGAAATGCCTGACACCAAGCTAGTGACCTTACGTTGTCATTGGCCGGCTAGAGCTGAAAAGCCGGCTGTGATAGGCAACATGATGACCTGAATGTTCGACAGGCAGGGGGCACAATTCTGCTTTGGCCTATGATCTTTATACCCTTGTAAAGATTGCTAGCTTAACTTCTGGAACACTAGGGATCTTATGTTGGAAATGTAGAGTGGAAATGAGAATACATTTCTTGTAAGGAGGTTGCAAACTGGTATACAATAGGTGTTCAATCATCTGATAGCTTTTTCCTCAGACAGAATGTGAGTCTTGGTCCATGTACTCAGTTTATAGTTTTGGTGTGAAGACTAAGTAGCATGGTTACTAGGCCACGAGTTCCTTGAGTTGGAGACTCTCTCACATAGCATGGTACGTTTGGTCTGAGCATTTAGCGCAAGGTAGGTGCACAGACACCATTTCTGATTTGTCTTAGCTGGGGGTTTTCCCGTCCTCTGGCCACATGGCTGCAAATGTGTCCTCAAACTCCACTCACCCAGGGCCATGGAATCATGTTTTGCTTTTAGCATTTCTTGGGTTTTACTTTAATGACTGTGCTGTTCAATAACTCCCTAGCCTGACTCAGCAATTCTCAAATGACATACTAAGTGCTCTCTAAAGTACATTAAAAGTTTATTGCTGAATAAAACTTGGAGTAAGCAAAGTGCCTAAAAACCAAACAAAAGGCATGCAATTTAAAGTGTTTGTTCAGAGTGCAAATTCATGGGAGATTACTTAATGGTAGGAAATGTCTCAAGAAAAGTTAGGTCAACTAATTCCATCCTCTCTCTCTTTCCATCTTCTTCCATACAGTTTGGTTAGGTGTGTACAAAAATAACCAAACATTTATTAACTATGAGTAGTTCAGATACTAGGAGCTCCTACTGTGTGCCAAGCACCTAATGTTTTTCATGTTTGACTCATTTGTTTCCATAATAACTTTATGTGGTGGGTGCTTTATCATCTCCACTCTACTGGTGAGGAGATTGGAGCACAGGAGGGTTAAATATCCTGCCCAAGGTCACACAACTAGTATGTTGTATAGACCGGATGTAAACAGTAATCAGATCCGAAGTCTAAATACTAAAAAGAGTCAATATTGAATATTGCATCCAAAGAATACAAGAAGTTACCATCCACTGGGAAGGCATACTTTGTCCTGTACAAATTTAGCTGTATATTTCAATGTCATATGCTAATTCCCTTCTAATGAAGCCATACATTTTAGGTAATACAGAACTGTAGATAAGAAAAATATTGAAAATATCTATTATCATTACCAAATATTATATAAGTACTTTGTGTGTGCATTCGTATTTATTTGTTTCAGACACCTCTTGTTCACTCACCTCTTCAATTACTCTTGGCCTTACCTCTCATTGAAGCTGCCTCTACAGGGACAAGCTCTGCATTGGCTTCCACAGTTTCTGCAGGTGCAACCTCCTATTTTATTGTTTTAGGTTCCCCTCACTTCCTATCTGTGGGCATCCCTGGAACAATTAGTCCTCACAGATGAAGTCTGGAGAGGCAGACACCTGTATAACAACTCTGACCTATGGGACTGGCAGCTAGCAGACCCATGCTTCCCCTTCTTACTCAGACTTGCTGATGCATCTGAAACACATTTCATAAGGCTCTCCAAAGGCTCATGGTATGAAGTGACCAGTTATCCATCCACTAGGTGGCCATCTTCTGGTGCAGGCTTGTGTTGAATTCCCTTCCTTCCCCATTTCCTTTCCTCATCCCTAGCTTTTCCTCTCTGCAGTCACGTTCTCAAATAAGCTACTCGTCATAAACATTCACCTCAGATATTGCTTTGGGAGACACTAGGCCAAGACAAGCACAATTCCACTTACATTTCTCTATTCAATTTTTTATTTTATTGCTAAAATATAATACAAATTAGAGCTTCCAAAGAAATATTGTAAGTTTCATTGCATGTCAAAGGTCATGGATTTAGTTTATAGCTTTTAAAAAATAAGAACTTTCTGTGGTAAAAGGTTTGCAGGCTGAGAAACATCTATTGCGGCCAGCACTGGTGTGGTGATCAGAGCTGGTGATATAATGATTTATGTCATATGTGTCTGGAAAACAAATTGAAGTCATTCTCCCAGCCAGATGCCAGTTTCCAGAAAATTATATGATATCACATACACGTCTTAGTGGGGGCATTATGACTTTTAAAGAGCATACATTTTATTAAATGTACAATGTACATATGTGAAATATTAATGGGGTGATGTTTGACTTATTCCATTTTTTTAAATGAGGAAGATGATGGATGACTGTGGAATGATATATTGTGATTCCACTATCAAGTGGCAGTTTCTTTTGCTGAATCAAGTTCAAAATCCGAATACTTCTCTGCCTAGCAAGCAAACTTTGCCATTTCTAAGCGGCTATTAATAATGTGGGCAGTGGAGAAGGGGAGGAGTAGGTCAAAATGTCACCTTGAAGCATCTTGGTCATCAATTGTTAGGATTCTCTGAAGCAGGGTTTTCCAGCTTCAGCACTATTGATATTTATTCTTGGCTGGATCATTTTTGTTGTGAGGAGCTCTCTTGTGCTTTGTAAGATGCTAAGCAGCATCCCTGGCCTTGGATGAGTAGATGCCGGTAGTATCATCTACACTGAAGTCATGGCAACCAAAGATGTCTATGGACATTGCCTAATGTCCCCTATGGAACAAAATCACCGCTGGTTGAAAAACACTCCCTTAGGGCCGTGGTCAGCAAACTGCGGCTCGTGAGCCACATGCGGCTCTTTGGCCCCTTGAGTGTGGCTCTTCCTAAGCCTTAGGAGGGCCCTAATTAAGATAATAACAATGTACCTACCTATATAGTTTCAGTTTTAAAAATTTGGCTCTCAAAAAAAATTTCAATTGTTGTACTGTTGATATTTGGCTCTGTTGACTAATGAGTTTGCCGACCACTGCCTTAGGGCAATGCACTGCTGATTGACTGGTGTGGTGGGTTACCTCACAATACAGAAGAGAAAGGGTCAAGGTCTTAGCATGAGGTTCTTCTGGGAGGATACAGGACAGTGAGATGGTCAAGCCAAATCCCCAGAATGCATTGAGCAGGCCAAGATGGGTGGTCTAAAGCAGTGGTTCTTGAACTTTGGTGGTGTATGAGTTTCCTAGGGTGCTTGTTAGAACAGATTCCTGAATCCCACCCTCAGCGAACCTAATTCATTGAGTCTGGTGTCCTGATGAAGCTGATTTGTAAGTCTAACAATTTCGTTCCTCACAGCCTCTGTGGTGATGCTGATACTGTGGGTTTGTGAACCACCCTTTAACTAGCTTTGGACTAGAAGTTAGGAGACGCTGACTTGGGGCAAGTCCCTTAAACTCTATTTGTTTCCGTTTCAAGCAGAATGAGACAGATAAGTAGATACACAAGCAAGAGATGGGAGAGGGGACAGGGTAGAAAAATATAAAGAAGGCATTGGGGCAACTAGGGAGGTCAAGAAGCTTTTGTGTTGAAAGTGATAGTATGTGGAGTCTCCTAAGTTATGAACATTGTTACAGCTACACTCAAAACATAGCCTTTGAATGAATTAATAATGTATGCACTGCCAAAGCAATCTATAGACTCAATGTACTCCCCATTAAAATACCAATGGCATATTTCACAGACTTAGAACAAACTCTCCAAAAATTCATGTGGAATAAAAAAAGACCCCGAATAGTTGCAGCAATCCTGAGAAAGAAGAACAAAGTAGGAGGGATTTTAATACCAGATATCAAGCTGTATTACAAAGACA
>NW_006285997.1:3555129-3556354 GCF_000327345.1 Myotis davidii
TATTGAGTTTGATGTGGGCTGTGGCTCAGCAAAAGAAACATCAACAAAGCAACATGAAATCCCACTGCATCAGAGAACATATTTACCAATGTTATCTCTGATAAGGGTTTAATCTCCAACATTTACAAGAAACTCAAACAACTTAACAAAAGGAAGATAAACAATCCAATCAAAAATTGGGCAATGAACCTAAATAGATACTTATTGAAAGAGAACATACAAAAGACCAAGAAACATATGAAAACATGCTCAAAGCTAATCATCATAGAGATACAAATTAAAATAATGAGGTGCTAATTTACATCTGTCAGAATGACTCCTTTAAATAAATCAACACAATCACCAATCATAAAGAATATATCCACCCATATGTTCATAGCAGCACAATTCACCATAGCTAAGATTTGGAAACAGCCTAAGTGCCCATCAGTAGATGAATGGATTAGAAAACTGTGGTACATCTACACAATGGAAATCTATGCTGCTGTAAAAAGGAACGAACTCCTACCATTTGCAACAGCATTGATGGACCTGGAGAGCATTATGCTAAGTGAAAAAAAAGTCAGAGAAAGATAAATATCACATAATCTCACTCATTTGTGGAATGTAATGAACAACATAAACTGATGAACAAAAACAGATCCAGAGACAGAGGAGCATTGATCAGACTGTCAAGCCTCAGAGGTAAGGTAGGGGAGGTGGGGTAAGGGGGAGAGATCAACCAAAGGACTTGTATGCATGCATATAAGCCTAACCAATGAACACAGATACCAGGGGAGTGAGGGTATGAGCGTGGGTGGGGGGCAATGGGGAGATAATGACACATATGTAATAACTTAATCAATAAAAAAATAATATATACACTAGAAATTATAGGGTGTTGATTGCATTGATTATTGTGTTTTCTATTAATAATAAATACTTTATAGCATGAATCTATTTAGTTTTATTCTCCTGTACCTTTTATTACCCTTGGGGACCATGAGAAGCAAAGTATTATCCAAAACACAAGACAAAAAGAAAAAGCCACACTTATTGAGGTTGCATTGCCATTATAAACTGAGTAAGGCAGGCATCCCATGTCCTCATTTCCCATCCATGTGGCACTGTTGAGGCTGAGTTTAGGAACTGATAAGACGTGTTCTAGGTCAGCTTCTGGCCCAGTGTTGAAGCCATCTCTTGGACCCCTGGATAGAACAGTGAGGTGGTTTGTGGGTTTAAAGGG
>NW_006285997.1:3575958-3587793 GCF_000327345.1 Myotis davidii
GTGGGGTAAGGGGGAGATATCAACCAAAGGACTTGTATGCATGCATATAAGCCTAACCAATGAACACAGATACCAGGGGAGTGAGGGTATGAGCGTGGGTGGGGGGCAATGGGGAGATAATGACACATATGTAATAACTTAATCAATAAAAAAATAATATATACACTAGAAATTATAGGGTGTTGATTGCATTGATTATTGTGTTTTCTATTAATAATAAATACTTTATAGCATGAATCTATTTAGTTTTATTCTCCTGTACCTTTTATTACCCTTGGGGACCATGAGAAGCAAAGTATTATCCAAAACACAAGACAAAAAGAAAAAGCCACACTTATTGAGGTTGCATTGCCATTATAAACTGAGTAAGGCAGGCATCCCATGTCCTCATTTCCCATCCATGTGGCACTGTTGAGGCTGAGTTTAGGAACTGATAAGACGTGTTCTAGGTCAGCTTCTGGCCCAGTGTTGAAGCCATCTCTTGGACCCCTGGATAGAACAGTGAGGTGGTTTGTGGGTTTAAAGGTGTTCATATCTAGGCTAATCTTATTTCTATTCTTGAGTCCCTACCTATGACCATTGGGTGGGCAATTGGCCCAAACTATTCCAATCCTAATACCCAAGTGCCCTATGGCCCCATTAATTGGACCAATAGGTGAACATTATAATGATTAGTTTTAGGTATCAACGTGGTTAGCTAGATTAATGAAACACTAATCTATATGTTGCTGGAAAGGTATTTTGTAGATGTGATTAATACCTAAAATCAGTTGACTTAGCCCTAGCAGGTTTGGCTCAGTGTATAGAGTGTTGGCCTGTGGACTGAAAGGTACCGAGTTTGGTTCTTGTTAAGGGCACATGCCTGGGTTTCAGGCTTGATCCCCAGTAGGAGGCACAGAGGCAGCTGATCAATGATCCTCTCTCATCATTGATATTTCTCTCTCTCTCCCTCTCCCTTCTTCTCTGAAATCAATAAAAATATATTTAAAAAAAATAAAATCAGTTACTTTAAAGGGTAACATTTAAAGTAAAGGTTACCCTTGGTGATGTGGGTAGACCTCAGTCAATCAGTTGAAAGCCTTCAAAGCAAAATCTGGCATTTTTCCAAAGAAGAAATCCCACCCCAAGATTTCAGTCTTAACTCTTGCTATGTTTCCTACCTGCCACTCTACCCCACACATTTCAGATTTGCCAGTCCCCACAATTAGGTAAGCCAATTCCCTAAAATAACACTCTTAATATATATACATATAGAGGGCATCCCCCAAAATGTATACACACACTTTGAATAATTATAAAGCAGTGTTTATTAAAATGCATTTCATTTTCAAAATTGAGCTATCAGCTGTTAAAGGGTGTATTCATTTGTCTCCTACTCCTTCTGTTTCTCTTAAACATTGACTGATATAGTATGTGACTAAGCTGAATCCATCAGAATCTTTTCCTAGGGTTTAAGAAATCTCTTTTCTTCTCTGGTTGAGAATCTTCAAGGATGTGGTAGAGCCCTGAGCAAATGTCCCACACAGGATCAGCTGATTGGAGAGCAGTGATGCCCACATGCCCAGATGCAGAGGCCGGAGATGGAGATAGAGAGCATGTGAGCCCTGTCCCAGGTCAGCTGGAGGTCAGCTGCAACCCCTTTTTTCCCGTACCTGGTTTACGTGGCATCAAACCTTCATCTGGCTTAAGCTAATTTGTAATGTGGCCTGTCACTCAGCACGTTTTTGGGATTGGTAAGAAGTCAGTACTGGAGTTTCAGTTCTAAGGGTGTGTTTTCTGTTGGTTGGGTGGGTGGATTTTTTGAGTCTCTTGAGATAATTTGGTATTAGGATTGTACATCTTTGAAGGCCACGGGGAGTGATAGCTACACCTGTCCTTGTTTCCCATGTAGAAAAACATTCATGGCTCAAGCAATGATTGTTCTCATGCTTAAACAAACACTAAAGATAAATGGAGACTTAGGCCCTACCCTGCTGTAATGCACATTGCCACCCTCAGCCTCTCGGTCTGAAGAGTCCTGTGTCTATTTTCTGATCCTTACCACTGTCACAGCTGACGGGCGCAAGGCCAGGCATCTTACCTAGAGAGACACCTGTGCAGGCTAGCCGGTACCCACCGTGTGTGAGGCCTGGTTCTGAAAGATGAGCTGGGCTGCTCAGGTCCTGTTCTCGGGAACTTAGAGGTAGGCCATCGTGAACCTGAGTTAGAAGCAGGGACAGGTGGGAAGTCACACTCATGATGTTGAGTTGAAGACCCGTTAGCATAAGAGGTCTGTGTAACAGATAAGGAAGAAGAGCAGGGGAAGAAGATACCAGTTGGAAGAGACAAAAGCATTGAGCAGATGTGCAGTGAGAAGCAGGTGCCATGGGAGGGAGGCTGCACAGATGAGTGGGCTCCAACCCTGCTCTCATCAGGTACGATGATGCGGAGTGTCCTGCCGTGTAAAATCAGGGTTCCTCTGCCTGAGTTACACAGAGGTTAACCTCCATCCCGTACCACCAAACAGGCAAGGCTACCTGGAGGGCCTTCCACGTGACTGGAAAGTGCGTCTCGTGGGCAGAGGCTCAGACTGCGACATTTTAACTGAAAACAACAAGAACTGCTTTTTAGATGGCAAAGCTTCTTAGTAGGAACACTTTCAAAATGTAAATTCCAAGCATCTGTTAACGTTTATAGAGAACAAACAACTCTCAGAGACCCTACTTCTTTCTCTTTTTTTATTGATTTTAGAAAGAGAAAGAGAGAGAGAGACATCCATCTGTTGTTCCACTTGTTTATGCGTTCATGGATTGATTCTTGTAGGTCCCCTGACTGGGTATGAAACCTGTAACCTTGGCGTATGGGGACGATGCTCTAACCAACTGAGCTGGGGCAACGCTATTTCTTAATTAAGTGATTTATTTTTCTTTCTCTTTTTTTATTGATTTCGGAAAGAGAAAGAGAGAGAGAGACATCCATCTGTTGTTCCACTTGTTTATGCGTTCATGGATTGATTCTTGTAGGTCCCCTGACTGGGTATGAAACCTGTAACCTTGGCGTATGGGGACGATGCTCTAACCAACTGAGCTGGGGCAACGCTATTTCTTAATTAAGTGATTTATTTCCTCTGTGAATACAAAACTGCTATTTTAGATAAATATAACATCGAGGTGTGTTATTAGGTAATCCATAAATCTCATTTTTGTGTGGCAGGAGGAAACTTTGGAAGGTGATGGGTGTGTGTATGACCTTGATGGTAGTGATGGTTTCATGGGTACATACTTACCCCCAAATTCATCAAATTTTATTCCATCAATATGCATGGCTTTTTATAAGCCAATATGCATGGCTTAATATAAAAATTAAAGTGATTAGAAAAATCTCAATTTTATTGCTGTGGATTTTTTTAAGGAGAAAAATCCCCCACAAATAATTCTTTTTTTAATGACAATAAAATAATTTAGAGAACAATCAAGATTGGTACCCAATGATAGTCAGTTTTTTTTTAAAGAAGAAAGAAATGGTCCTAGTCTTAGAGGAAAGTGAGAAAGGTGATGGAACAAACTGAGAAGGTTAAAAAAAATTATGCCAGTTCTGTACCAGGCTGTGTTGTCACTTTTCCCTTTGATAGGAAAGGCAGATTATAATGTCAGTCCAGGGACATAATCAGGACTAATCCGAGAGCAGCATTAACTTGCACAGCTTGGGAATGGCCTTTCAACAGGCGCTTAGTGTCTGGCTGTCCACTTGTGTGAGACGGATGAGCGCAGGTACCATCATTAAGGCCACAGCATTTGGTTATGATAATGGCCCCTGATGACCAAAGAGATCAATAAATTTAACGAAACTGTGATTGAGAGCAGGCAGCAGGTGACACAATTAGTTCTAGTCACATCATTCTAAATTCAAGTCTGGAGTTGTCAGTGCAGGAGCCAAAAGACAGGGGGAGAGTTTGCCAAGAAATCCGGTCTCTGCCTCAGCTTCCCTTGTCATTTCTGGTTGGAGGTGTTGGGGACCCAGGCTTTACCAAATCGCACCAGATCACGGTCTTCCCAGTGGGCAGATTTTCCTAGAGTTTTAAAAGTAGGGGTCAAACCCTAGCCTGTTGGGCTCAGTGGATAGAGCATCGGCCTGTGGACTGAAGGGTCCCGGGTTCAATTCCCGTCAAGGGCACATGCCCAGGTTGCGGGCTTGATTCCTGGTTGGGGATGTGCAGGAGGCAGCTGATCAATGATTCCCTCTCATCATTGATGTTTCTATCACTCTCTCTCTCTTCCTTCCTCTCTGAAATCAATAAAAATATGCTTTGTTTTGTTTTTTTAAAAAGTGGGGGTCCAATGTGGCAGTCAGCTACAACTGCCTACTCCCTTACTGATTCCACAAACATCTTATAGCTGCTCTGACTGTGTGTTGGGAAATGCTGGCAGCCTCCTACAGGAGGCAGCCTCGTGGAGACACTGAGGGCAGTGTGCGGTGGTATCAGACATTGAGGTGTGCTCACGGGCTCGATGGAACTCTCAGGGAGGACTGTCTAAAACAGTGGTTCTCAACCTTCTGGCCCTTTAAATACAGTTCCTCATGTTGTGACCCAACCATAAAATTATTTTCGTTGCTACTTCATAACTGTCATGTTGCTACTGTTATGAATCGTAATGTAAATATCTGATATGCAGGATGGTCTTAGGCAAACCCTTTCAACCACCAAAGGGGTCGCGACCCACAGGTTGAGAACCGCTGGTCTAAAACATCCTGGCTGGGTCAAGGAAGGCTTCCTGAAGTGGGTGGGGAATCCCTAAGCTACCACAGTCTCTAAGCATTTCATAACTGGTTACCTCCATGCAGTACTTCCATGACAGTACATGTTCCTTTTTCTGGAATTTTCTGCCACCTTTGCTTTTCTTCCAAGGGTCACTCAAGTTCCTTCCTCTGTAAAAACCTCATCAACACTTGCAGGCGGCACTTCACAGATTGTGCCTGCCTTGCTTGTCATAGTATTGCCAGCCCTGAACATGGAGCATGAGCTACTGCTGGCACCCAAAGAACGGAAGGGAGGGAAGAAGAAAAGCGTGAAGAGGGAGGTGTGGGAAGGGCAGAGGAAGGAAGGGAGGAAGGAAGGAAGGAAGGAAGGGATGCCTGCGTCCCACCTTGCCTTCCTGCAGGCCAGGTCTTTGTGACAGTGGTCGGGGTCATAAAATAGACCCATGACTCTTTAGGCAGAGGTGCTGAGGGTGGCAAAGTGCGTACAGCAGGGTAGGCCCCGGAGGACATGGCTGAGCCCACTGCCCGCTGCCTCTCCGGGCCACTCTGCCTGTGTCACTCAGCGCTCTCCAGCCTGCACTCTTCCACGGAGCCCTGGCCCCTGTGAGCGCTGCCAGGGAAAAGCAGGCCTTCTCGCAGCGACTCCTGCTCCCCCTCCACACACCGAACCTGTGCTGAGGAGCATGGAGGAAACAGCCTGTGTGAACGGCAAAGAGAAGGAGGAAAACCAGAGACCCTGAAGACAGCGCAGATAAAAAATTAATGTCTCAAACACTACCAGCCACACCGTCCCCAGAGCATCGGTTCCCAGTGATCTCACACTCCACAGAGAAGGAGCGTGGGGAGGAAGCTGAGCTCCCGGACGGACCTGCCTGTGATCGCCATCAGCTCCTCCCCACACCGGCATGTGGAAACTCTCTGCGGACACCTGCCGCACCCCCCCCCAACAATGCCCACATTCCAGGGATGGACTGGCGAGGGGCCAGGAGGTAGGAACAACGCTCAATGCACTCGGTGCCCTTTTCTGGAAGGTACTGCCGCTTGCGGGCCCCTCGCTGGGAGCCCCCCGCCCCAACACACACAGTTTCTGCCAGCCAAGCCCCTGTGTTTATGAGTGAACGAGCCTTCGCCAGCATCACTTGGACGATGCAGACCGTGTCCCAGTTTCATAAATGCAGCTTTTTGGCATCTGCCCTTCACCGGAGCCAACCGAGAGTTATCTGTTCTTTCGGCATCGATGTGCTCGACTGCTCTTGGTGTGAAAGGTGACAGGTGCTGGTGACACTCTTGCCATCTGCGTGTGTGGACATGCCTGCAAAGCCCGGAGTATTTGCTGGGAAGGAATGAGTGCAGGAACACACACAGACACAGTCGCTCACACACACTGCCACTCACAGTCAGTCACACAATCACAGAGTCTCACACACATACACCCCCTTACACACAGTCACACAAACAGTGTCATATACACACATAGACCCAGTCACTCACACACAGTCACACATGGTCATTCACATACACAGTCACAGTCATACAAACACAGTGTCTCAAATACCCCTTTACACACATATACAGTCACACACAGACACAGTCACACAGGGTCACACACACATATGGACCCAGTCACTCACACAGGCACAGCCACACAAACACACAGTCACACACAGACACAGCCACTCACACAGAATTATACACATATAGTCATACAAACAGATACACATACACCCCATCATACACACACACACAAACACACACACACCAGTACATGTAGTGTTACTGGACTGTAAAGTCTAGACCAGGACCAACCTTGCAAAGTCTTGTTCAAATATTTAAAAGTACATTTTTCTAGCCTTTCTCTCCATAAAATTATTTCTACGCCTCAGGACTATTTTCTCCGTTGCCTTATGGTATTGGCTTTCTGAAGAAGGCAGCCCAAATAAAAGGCAATCTGTTGCGTTTTCATCATAATTGATTATAGCCATCTGTTTGTCAGGTTTCTCAGAAAACATACATGTTTAGTCCTCAGTGTCAACTCCAGAGCCTGGCCAGAGTAGGTGCCTAGAACCTGAAGGTGTTTTTATCAAGATCATTATTTGTGTATTTCTGTGCGTGACCACATTCAGAGAGGACGTGTCCGGTTACCCCTCAGGAGGACCCTTCAGAGTTCCCGTTGCCCTCAGAATAATGTTCAAACCCCTTGAAAAGGCTCGGGAATCTGTGGAGAAACTTCTCTCACCCCCAGACCCTGCCCTGGCATCTCTGTTACCTCTCTGCCCTACCAGGTTGACAGACATTCCTCACAAAATACCATAATCCCAGCCAGGACAGGAACATTGGTCATTCCTTAAAAAAAATATTGCTTTGCTCAATTTAATGAATAAATTATACTCTATGTTTGATGAGCTTTGTCAACTTTTAGGGAAATGTTATAACTTCAGAGCAATTCTTAGTGTTGCTGACTTTTAAATATTTTTTATAGACAAAGAAAAATTCCTCAATTAGATGTTAGTGTTTGCTACCCAGTGACCCTGCTCTATTCTGGACCCCAAGTAAGCATGCCTAAGCTAGAGATGGGTTTGATGCTAGGAACCAATCTCCTTTTTGGAGCATGGAAGACAATGTATTTTCCAAGTTCTTTTGCAATTAAGTTGTGCCCAGTTGACTGGGTCTCCTCAGTAGAATGCAGGAGGAAGCAAGACACAGGACTGGCAGACCAGGCCATAGAACCCCTTGCATGGTCCTCCTTTCTCTCTCTTCCTCTTTTACTGCAAGTCTGGATAGACTGAAGGAGCCTGGATCCCTACTTTATAACAAGTGACTTAAAGGAAAGTGTTGTTCGAACAAAAGAAATCTTAATTATGACAGGAGATTTGGGGATTTTTGTTACTGCAGCATAGCCTATTATACCCTAACTAATACTCTGTTATCTCTTGCCCATCAGACATGATTCAGCAATGAAGGACTGGAAGCACTCACTCGCCCAGCTTCCAGAGTACTGCCTGCTGAGGGCTTACAGCTCAATCCTTCCCCGGGCATTGTCTTCAGCCAAGGGGAATTGCCCCTCCCAAGGGTACAAAGGCTTGCCAAGAGCAGCTATGTCTGATGACCTATGGTTGAGTGCCTACAAAGGCCTCAACTTTCGACCTCTCTGCAGAGCCACCCCAGCTCTATAGCTCCCCGTAGGGGCTGTTGAAGCCTCTGTAATAAGTGCCTCGCAGCTTAACTTCTGCTCAGTTCCGCTTCCTCTTCCCTAGTTGATTGCTCCCCAGTAACCTTCCTGCATGCAAACCCCTGACAGTCTGTTTCCTAGGGAACCAGCCAGTGACACTTCTTATTCTCGCAACATGCTGGGCTTTCTGCTGTTTGAAAACGTTTCCTATTCTGTCCCTCTGCTCTGAACAATGCTGCCTTTCCATACCCGATGAGCCAATCATACTGGTCATTGACATCATCTGCAGTTCAAATAGCATGCCCTCCATCTCTGCTGGTCTTCTGATGGGTGAACCCAGACGGTTGTCTCTTCTCACCTGTATCTTCCCCCATCGCAGCATTTATCCCTGGTATTGTGGTCCTGGCAGAGCTGCTGCCTCTTGGACAGTACACCCACTGACAGCAGATCCGAGTCCTCTCTGTCACCCAGGGCTGAGCACAATGCCTCACTGTTCAGTGCTCGTCGTGGCTGTAGAGAACAGCACCGTCCAGTGCTTGCTGGGCTCAGAGGCCTTGGGGGAAGCCCACCATCGCAGAGAACTTTTGCAGATATTAATTGGATTTGTTCTTTCTGTCTTGCAAGATTTAGAAAGAGTGAGAAGTATTTTTATCTTGTTTGTTATATTGTTTAGTTGGTTTTTGGTTTAGTTCATTAAAAATGGTTAATGTTGGCATAATTGCAGGTGTCCCTTTCCCCGCCCTTCGCCCACCTTCCCCCAGCTCGCTCCCCCTCCCGGCCTTCACCACACTCTTGTCTGTGTCCACGGGGTTATGCATATGTGCTCTTTAGCTAATCCCTTCACCTTCTTTATCCAGTCATCCCCACTCGCCTCCCCTTGGGCACTGGCCAGTCTGACCCATGTATCCATGCTTCCGCTTCCATTTTGTTCATCAGTTAATTTTGTTCATTAGATTCCACATATATCATATGGTATTTGTTTTTCCCTGATTGGCTTATTTCACTTGGCATAATACTATGTTATTGTTATTGTCACCAGCATCTGGACCATTGAGCAGGACTCTAAGTTTCTGAAGGGCAGCCGCTCTTCAAAGTGTTAAAGAAAATCCCAACTCACTGAGACTACACTGTGAAGAAGGGGAGAGGAGGTGTGCCTGGGAAAGTTTCCCTTTGCATGGAAGAGAATGGAAGCAGGAGTTTCCCCAAGTCCCGGAGTCCATGATTCAGTCCCTGGTAGCCAGATGGGAAGGGGGCTGGTGTGGTGCCTGAGGAAGACTTGGGCCCAGAATGGGAACCCCTGGGGTGGGGAGAATGCACAGCAGTAAGGGTTGATATTTTACATTGTGCAAGTGCAAAGTCAGGTTCTATTTATTTTGAGGACAATAGTGTCATATTTCTTATATAAGAGAGTTTGTGGTTGAGAATCCAACCTCAATATGCAAATATTCAAACCAAACTAGAGTGAACTTTGAGAGTGAGAATATTTCTTCAACTCCCTGGCTCTCTCTCTGCATTCTAGCTAGAGGCCTTTGAAATGGCTAACACTTTCTCAAAGCCTTGACATCTCTCCTTCACTTCCTTTGTTCTCCTAGCAAAACATTTTTCTAATATAAAACCTTCCCACATCCGTCATATTATACTGACCTCGGGAGAACATGTCTGAGTACATTAATTGGAGGTTGACTTAGAACCTGCCTTAGAGTTAAAGGTAGGTAACTCCTTATTCCCTGTAACTTGATAAAATGAGATTTAGGGATTTTGATGGGCGAATGCTGTTTTCAGATGAAGAAGACAAATAGGCTGGCAGCATCCAGAAGCCTCCATGTTATCTGGTATTTCTACCACCTAATCAGTGATGTTGTATCTACACACGTCACCAACACTTGAGCAAACAGTGGTAGCTCTGACTGCTCATGGGCATGAGTGCGTAGGACGCAGGAGAAGGAGTTAGCGAGAGCTGAAGTCAGTTGTGTAGTATGGAAAGCCGAGCCTATGGAAATGTGGGGCACAGCCTTCCTTTAAGCTCTACAGAGGGGTCCCTAAATCTACCCCGTGGTGCCATGATAATCAAGGTGTCAGGAGGTCAGTAAAATGGGCTCTCTCAAGATGCTGTGAGGAAGATGAGCTTTGGCTCCCCCCGGCATGGGCTGGCCTGGCCTGTGGTCTCCTCCAGAGTCATTTTCCACCTCTTCCTGCCTGCTCTGCCAAGAGGCTGAGCTGTAAGAACCGCATCACAGGCCAACTTGCACTCTGGGTTGGGGTTAGGAGGCGCCATTGGCACTGGCGGCGATGCCAGCAAGAAATTGGGGGAGATAAGGATTGAGGGATCTATACCTTCAGCTTCGCCCTGGATCAAGAGTTAGCAGTAGGGCCTGGCTGGTGTTGCTCAGTTAGTTGAGTTTCGTCCCATGCACCAAGAAGTCGTCAGTTCAATTCCCAAGTTGCAGGTTTGATTTCCAGTACAGGCTTCAGGAGGCAGCCAATTGATGTCTCTCTCATTGATGTTTTTATCTCTCTCTCCCTCTCCTTTCCTCTCTCTCTAAAAAATCAATAAAAACATTAAAAAAAAAAAAGACTTAGCACTAGGCGTGTTCCTCCACAGAAGGCTACAGCTCCTGTTGGTGAGCTTGTCTTTCCTCCCCTGTAGCCACAGCTTTTTCTGCATTTTGACAACCACTCCACCCATTGCCTGGGCAGCTAACAGAGTAGCAATGGCTCCCTCATGTCCATAGCCCCAGGGGCCTCACCATCCTTATTGGTTTTCTCTAACCATAACTGCTTTTAGTGTACCAAAACCGTGATGATGTAACACAATATCCGTAGACTCTTCTTTGACTATAAAATGTAGATGGGAAAAAAGAATTAGTAATTATAACAGTCTTCCTTAGAAAATGTTGGCTTTATATCTATCATGTTATAATATTGTATTTATATTACTTATATTAACCAACCTTGATCTTATAATAGCATTTGTCTGCCTTTACTTTCTGAAGGTTTATATGTGTTCCAACACTCATTTTTAAACTATTAAAACACAGGTGAGTGTTTCTGTAAAAATAACACATTCCTCGCCCTAACTGGTTTGGCTCAGTGGATAGAGTGTCAGCCTGCGGACTGAAGGGTCCCAGGTTCGATTCTGGTCAAGGGCATGTACCTTGGCTGTGGTAACATCCCCAGTAGGGGGTATGGAGGAGGCAGCTGATCAATGTTTCTCTCTCACTGATGTTTCTAACTCTCTATCCCTCTCCCTTCCTCTCTGTAAAAAATCAATAAAATATATTAAAAAAAATAAATAACACATTCCTCTGGATTTTGCCCACGTTCCAGGTCATTCTTTACTCAAATCCAGCCAGCTCTGTTACTCACCATGCTTTCCCATGCTTCTATGCAGCTTTCTCACCTCAGATGCCTTTTCTATCTACCTTCATCTCTTCATACTCAGTTTTGTCTTGCACAGGTAACACATCTCCTATTAATTTGTCAAACTGGCAGGTTTTGAATGCCTGCTCAGTGTTGAATGTCTTCTAAATGCTAGACCCCTCAACAGAAGAGATATACAGGTGCCTTTCCTGAAAGCCCACCCCCTCTAGGCTCCACCCTCTCTCTCCTAAGCTCCACCCTCTCTCTCTTAGGCTCCACCCCCTCTCTCCTAAGCTCCACCCCCTCTCTCTTAGGCTCCACCCCCTCTCTCTCCTAGGCTCCAGAGCCCAGCTCTTCTGCTTCCATCAGTTTCTGCTTTGTACTCTGAGCATTACCTTCCTGCCTGACTTTGCCACTAGATTATGAGCTTCCTGAAGATAGAAAATACACTGGATCTATGCCATCTCCTCCTTAAGAACCACATGCGTACCAAGTGAGTAGAATGTGCTTGGTGAATGCCAAGGAGTTGACAGAATCACCAAGACAGACTACTGGCCAGCGAATGCCCC
>NW_006285997.1:3587816-3630505 GCF_000327345.1 Myotis davidii
GGAAGCCTGGATTGACAATTTTTGCTCTTCATGAGCTATTTCAGAATCCCTGGGTTCTGGCCAGTTGGAGCAACTTATAATTAAGATGGTGATATTACCAACCCCAGAAAGAGGGCATTTCAGAGGGAGTTAGAGCAGAGAAGTGGCCTCATCAGAGTGGTCCCAGTCACAGAATAATTTTCAGGCCCCCACCTCCTCAAGCCTGCTCCTACACAGAGCCTTAAATAACTACCCAGGACAGCTTTAGTCACTCTGAAGAATTTATGTAACTTTAGATCACATCTAGCCCAAACATCCCTCTCACGCTGCGCTGAGTCATTTGCCGGAAATTTGCCTGGCCAGTGAGGCAGAAATAATGATTTGTGCTACCTTTTAATCCTCTGCCTCTCTTGCTCTGTTTCCCTTTCCTAGGACCAGATCCTAATCTGGTACAGAAAAAATATAAAAAAAGTATACCAGTCAATTTCCATCCTGATATAACTGGAGAAAGAAAATGTATGTGATTTTTTTAAGGCACATTAATTTGTATTAACGTGTCATTTACAAGCTCCACCCCTCACTTCACACCCTGCCATTGCCCTGATGGCCCTAGAATTGTCCTAACCTGATTTGCATCTTGGGGCAAAGCCATCGCCCTGTATTGTAAGAAATGATATTGAACGTCACTGCAAGGAGGGGATTAAGAGTAACAGCCTCTTGCCTGGAACTTTCAGGACCTCCTTTCTGTTTTGCTGTGCGGAATCTCTGCGAGTTGACAGAGTCATTGATTTGATTTAGCTTCTGTTGGAAACATCGCAAAGGGTGTCTACACTGGATTTGAGAAAGGTCACAGCCAATGTTTGTACCCCATTTGCCAGGGTGTAGGTCTCTGGAAGACGCTCTTTTGTTTACCCCTCACTTCAGTTTCCATTTCATATTCATGCCCCCCTCACCCTCTCTTTGTTTTCTGTCTTGATCTTGTCTTGGTATTTTTCTTTAGCTTTGCAAGCTGCCTAGATACTTTAAGGAAGACGAAAAGGCATACGAAAAATGTAACAGTCACTCTATTTCCACTCATTTGCCTCCTTCAAGGCAGGCAAGACAAGTCAGGAGTGAGGGCCAAGATCTAGGAGCACACGTCTTGCCTCCTCATATGCAGAGACCAGATGGAGAAGTGAGAAGCAATCTACAAAAGTCCTCACACTCCCTCAACACCCACCTCCACCCGCCAGAATTACATTGCCTCTATTTTCTCCCAAGCATGACTGGTGTCCAGAGGCAATTGATGTTCTTGACCTACTTTCTGTAGGAATGGAGCATGAGAACCCATCCATCTGTGTATTAAGGAATACCTGTGCAGACTCTTAGATATTGCCTGGCTTTTCCATTAACTCATAATTGAACAATGAAATCCATTGATTCTGTCTTGACACCTTACCATGGAGAGCTAAGCTGCACTGGGCACCCTTCCTTATACCTTACGAGAATCACCAGAAAATCTAGGATTATCGAATGCTAGAGCTGGGAAGACCTCTGAAGTCACCTTCTCCAAGCACACACATGTATATGTGGCTGTTTGCTTTTTAAAACTTAGTTGCTTGATATAAGGATATCAAATTGCTCAGATGTGTAAGAAATAGAATGCAAGTCCTCTCACCCCTACTTATACTTCCTGAGATAAGCACTACTAATAGGAGCTTCCTTTCATTCATTCATTCATTCATTCATCCATTCACTATTCAAACAGTATTTACTGACACCAACTGTATGTTCAGTTCTGTGAATTAAGATAGGAAGACAAAAAGAAAGGAAGAAAGAAAGAGAAAGGAAGAGAGAGAGAGAAAAAATAACATCAGTTAGTGATAAGTGTGTAAAGAAAACTAAGCACAGTGCTGAGATGACAAATGAGGTCTTTTCAGATGGAATGTGACCACGTGACAAAGGGAGATGCAGACCCAGGCCCTGCCACAGGATTGTGCTGGGTGTGTTCTAGAAGCAGCCAAAGGGCCAATGTAGCTAATGCTCAGAGGAAGAGGGAGCGTGCACAAGATGAGATTAGAGATGTCAGTGGCAGGCAGATTTCATAGATCCTTGAGGCACTGTAAGGAAATGTGTTCCTTTTCAAATGCCAGGAGTAACAATTGGGCGGTTTTAAATGGGAGATCGGCACCTTTAATGCCCAGAAGCTTTTGCGAGAGGAGAATGAGCTAGTGGAATGGGTGAACATTAATTTTTCAAGGAGGCACCTTCCAGAGAGAAGGATTACTGTATATGATTGTTTTTGTTGTGTCTATGCGGATAACGATTTCCTGTTGTATCAAATCCTACAAGAGTATTAAGAGCAATAAAAAAAAATAGGCTGGCTTAGCAAACTTAGCAAGGTCTACCTCACACGTCATGTCAACACCCGAGTTCCTAGGCAGAGCATCCAGGTGAGGCAGAGGGACGATGGGAAGGTGACACAGGCTGAGCAGGCCCTCCTGCGTGTACCATGAGGACAGCACATGCCTGTTCTTTTACGCGATCAAAAATAGTACAGAATTCCCATATATCCTTCCCCCTGCTTCCCACCAAAATATCTTATGTAACTATAGGACAGTGGTTCCCAACCTTCTAGCCCTTTAAATACAGTTCTTCATGTTGTGACCCAACCATAAAATTATTTTCGTTGCTACTTCATAACTGTAATGTTGCTACTGTTATGAATCGTCATGTAAATATCTGATATGCAGGATGGTCTTAGGTGACCCTGTGAAAGGGTCGTTTGACCGCCAAAGGGGTCGCGACCCACAGGTTGAGAACCGCTGCCATAGGACATGCCAAAACCAGGGCATTGATGTCGATAAATGACTGTTAACTGGAGTACAGACCTTAAATAGATTTCATCCGTTCTTACCTGCTCTCTTTATTTATGTATTTATTTGAATTTTAGAGGACGTTTATTGAAGCTGGGGATAGTGAAAGAAGGAAGGGTTGGGGAAATGACCTGGGTTGGTCTGCGGGAGTGTATGTGTAGTGCCAGGAAATTTAATCCCATGTGCTGATCCAAGTAACCACCACCGTCATCCAGGCAGCCTGTCTCCGTGCCACAAAGAGACACCCTCTGTGACCCTTTGGTTGTAGCTTTTGTTGTTTGTCTTAGAAATACACCCAATTGGGCATGAAGGATGCTTCCATTGGTGTTTCTCTAGCATTGGGCTTATTAAAATCTATAAATCTACCTCACACGATGCTTCCAAACATGTCCTTAAATACCACAAACACATAAACATTTACACAGTTTATGAATGTTCTTAAGTATTAAACCTTGATTTACCAAATCCAAAACATTCCAATAAGATCAAGGCTGTCAACTTTTTTTAACTTTAAAAATAAGCCTTTTATTGTTATAGAAGCAATATATATATTTTACAGGTAAAGAAATTTAGGGGAAATTTTTAAATTTCACATTGCTGCCATCCAGAGATAATCTCTGTTAACATCTTAATGAAAATCTTTCCAGTTCTTTCTTTGTACACATACATGTCATATTTTAACCAAAATAAGATCATAATATATGTAGCCCACTTTATTCAATTAATGATCTTTATCTTCAATTTTAGTTTATTTTCATATAACCTAATATTCAGACCATATTCCAATTTCCCAACAAATCCCCAAATGTTCTCTTGAGGTGGTTTGTCCTTGCCAGGATCACACGCTATCTGGTTTTTAAGTCCTTCAAGTCTCTTTTCTTCAAGTACAGTTTCCTTTTATTGTTGTTGAAAACATTGTTATTGTTTAAGAAACCAGGCCAGCTGTTCTGGAGACTAACCTATCATCTATATTTGCCTAGTTGGTTCCTTGTGGTGTCATTTAGCTTGTCCCTATACCTCCAATATTTTCTCTAACCTCTAAAGAAAAGCTTGATAGAGTCAAGATAAACATTTGGCTCGAATTCATTACACTTTGTGTTATATACTTCATGTTGGGTACTTTGTGTCAAATAACATCAGAAGACACATAGGACCTGATGACCCACCATCAGTGTTGCTAAACTGACTTGAGTTAGAGTGATAACAGTCTGATCTCTCCATTGGGCTGTTTTGTTTTCCCTTTAAAAAAAAAAAAAGGTTTTTTATTGATTTTTAGATAGAGGAAGGAAGACAGAGAAATAGAGAGAAACATTGATGGTTGCCTCCAGTGCGTATCCCGACAAGGATGGAACCTGTAACCTGGGTATATGCCCTGACTGGGAACCAAACTGGCAACTTATTGGTACATGGGACCACACTCAACTAACTGAGCTACTGACCAGAGCTGTTTTCCCTTTATATGATGATATATATACAATTGACACCTCCCCCACCACTCCCACCCCCGAGGGCAAACCCCCATTGCCCCAGTGTCTGTGTCCATTGGTTATACTAATATGCATGCATACAAGTCCTTTGGTTGATCTCTAACCCGCCCCCGCCCCCATCCCCTGTCTGCTCTCTGAGGTTGGACGGTCTGTTCAGTGCTACCTGTCTCTGGATCTATTTTTGTTCATCAGTTTATGTTGATCATTATATCCCACATATGAGTGAGATCACGTGCTATTTATTTTTCTCTGACTGGCTTATTTCGCTTAGCATAATGCTCTCCAGTTCTCCATGCTGTTGCAAAAGGTAAAAGTTCCTTCCTTTTTATAGCAGCATAGTATTCCACTGTGTAGATGTACCACAGATTTTTAATCCACTCATCTGCTGATGGACCCTTAGGCTGTTTCCATCTTTTAAATTAATTCAATCACCTTGAAAACAGACAACACCCACACAGGATAATTTTAAATTTTATTTTTATATTTTTTACTCAGCCTAATACAAATGTCATGATACTAGGATTTTGACTCATTTCTTTACTTTTTCCTAAACTTACATTATACCTGTCCAGGCTTACAGGTGCCCTTCCAGGCTCAGAAGGAAACATCACCTCACACAGACCTGTCAAGGTGATGGGTGTTTGAGTTTGTATTAAAGAGCTGATTCCTTGTCACAGAATGAGGCCTGGTGTCAGGATCTTTCCCATGGTTTTGTAATTCAAGAGATGGGCGTTTAGCCTCTGCCTTCCACCGTCCCCTGGGTCCTCAGGCTAGTCCATCGCCTTTGCGCACTGTGGAATTCTCTCTCCCCCTGCTTGTCATGAATGAGCACCAAGTCTCCTCAGTCCTTTCCTCAATAAAATCCTTTCTTCTCCCAGGAATATTCTGTTTGCTCACAGTTCCACAAATGCACTGGGTCCTGCCTACACAGAAAAATTCACAGAAACAACACTCACCCACCGGTGTCAACTCTCCCATATGCATGACAATGAACAAAAATAAGCAAATGCTATTACAGTCTCTTTTAATATGTTTCCTGAAATTGCACATGTTTTTAAGTTTTTGGTGATGAAGTTGCCACCGCTTGGTGAATCCCTGCCCCTGTAAACAACACAGCTTTATGCTCTGGCAAAAACAAGATGTTTTACTCACACATTGATATTAGTCAAGCCCCAAGACAGGGAGTTAGCCACTTTTAATGATTTGTGATTATTATAACAAACTAGAGGCCTGGTGCACAACATTTGTGCATGGGGCGGGGGGCTCCCTCAGGCTGGCCTGCACCCTCTCGCAGCCTGGGACCCCTCAGGGGATGTCTGCCTGCCAGCTTAGGCCCGATCCCCAGGGGCAGTCAGACATCCCTCTCACGGTCTGGGGCTCTCACAGTCTGGGACCCCTCACTCTTTACAGCCTGCCTGCAGCAGAGGCAGGAGAGGCTCCTGCCACCACCACTGCACTTGCCAGCCAGGAGCCCGGCTTCTGGCTGAGTGATGCTCCCGCTGTGGGTGCGCACTGACCACCAGGGGGCAGCTCCTATGTTGAGTGTCTGCCCCCTGGTGGTCAGTGTGCATCAAAGTGACCAGTCGTTCCCTCGTTCAGTCGAAACTGGTTCTCTGACATCCCCCAAGGGGTCCCAGATTGCAAGAAGGCACAGGCCAGGTTGAGGAACCCCACCAGTGCACAATTGGGGCCAGGGAGGGACATAAGAGGTTGGCCAGCCAGGGAGGGCTACGAGAAGGTTCCAAGACATGTCTGGCCTGTCTTGCTCAGTCTCGATTGGCTGGACCCCCGCAATAAGCTAACCTACTGGTCTGAGCGTCTGTCTCCTGGAGGATTAGGAAACCTCCAGGGAGGTTCATAGCAACTGATCAACCAGCCAACTGTCTGCCCCCTGGTGGTCAGTGCATGTCATAGCAAGCAGTTGAGCAGCCTTAGCGTATCATTAGCATATTACACTTTGATTGTTCGGTTGTTCTGCCATTCAGTCTATTTGCATATTATCCTTTTATTATATATATATTGATTTCAGAGAGGCAGCGAAAGGGAGCGGTCTTATTGCTGTTAGTTAGATCACTGGGGACCCATCCTGCCTATTGATCAGATATTTGAGGGCACATCTGACCCTGAACTTTGGCTCAGATGGAGCCTCTCCTATGTTTGTGTTATTTTGTGTATATTTTCTTATGAGCAAGAAATATATAGAGTTAACTTTATGTAAACCTCACACTGAGAATAAAAGAAGGAGCCTAACCATCTTCCGATGACGGTAAGAAGGCCTCCATATATAGAGGACAAAAGAGAAGTAGGCAGTTATCTGGTGATTTTGCTCAATAGATCAAATTACACAGTTTGGAAGGCTCAGACTAAACCCTGTGCTTTTAAAGATAAAGGTACTTTGAAATCATTTAGGAGATTATGAAAGCACGTGTGTTTAGGCTTCGTGAAGAAACAAACCTAAGCAAAACACCAGTGACAACAACAAAACATTCTCCAACAATCTGCAGGTTTTAGCTTTTGTGCAAGCTTTCCATCTAAAGTCAAAGGCAGAGAGAATGTAATGAAATGAATGATTAGTGCTGCAAATTTGAAGCAATTTTGTCTGAAAGTGTTTTCAATATCAAAAATATTTCTGACGTTTTAAAACATCAAAAGAGAACAGGTTCCTTGAGGAAAATGTTAGAATTATAACAATTTGGAAAAGAATGGCTTTCAAAGAAGCTCCGAGAGTAGATTAGTGTCTTAGGTATTTGAAATGATTAGCAAGCAATACTAATTTAAGCAGTGTGGTCCTGGCCTGGGCCGGTGTGGCCCAGTTGAACTTTGACCTATGAACCAGGGGGTCACGGTTAGATTCCTGGTCAGGGTACAAGCCCAGTTTTGGGTGGCGGCTCCAGTGTGGGGCATGCAGGAAGCAGCTGATCAGTGATTCTCTTTCATCATTGATGTTTCTCTCTTTCTCCCTCTCCCTTCCCCTCTGAAGTCAATAAAAAATATGTGTATATTTTTTAAATAAGAAGTGTGGTCCTGGCCCTCCCAAAGACGAAAAATCTTTGGAATTGCAAGAATAGACTACTTGTAGACCAAACAACACAACAAACTTAATATATGATAAAGCTAGCTTTTCTGTATAACTCTGTACTTGAGAAGAAAGGACGATTTAATGAGTAATTTTGGAACAATTCAGTAACAGTTTGAAAAAAAGAAAACATTTACACCTTTTTCAAGAGAAAAATAAGGCCCAAGCCTTTGCTCAAGCTGCTTCATCCATGGGGGCGCCTTCCTCCCACTCATGTGCCTGGCAAACTCCCACACTCCCTCAACACTTCCTTGCTTTTCCCTCCTGATTTCCTCTAAAAAACACAGAAGTCTTCGTCTCTACTCCCACCTCTCGTGGGTAACTCTGGGGTAAACACAGTATTGCATTACAATAATGTGCACTCCCCTAAACAGCGTGTTTACTCAATTCATTTAACTTTTGCAACCCCAACATCCAAACCAGTATTGGCCCTGGACCAGGAATGCACCGAGTCTTTGATGAAGGAATGGACATCAATATACAGAATAATACGCTCACATTATAATTCCAAGCATGAGTTAGCAAAGTGTTGGTGAGGAATAAGTTTTTTAAAAAAATAGATTGAAAATGCATGTGTCCAGTTAGATTACAGCTAAAAAAGAAGTATGGCTTTATAAACTAGAAAATAAAAATGTTTTTAGGGCAATTAAAATATTGCTCATTGTTTCATAATCTTTTCAAATATTTTTTTCTAGTACCATGTCCACCCTGGGCTTAACATAACCTCATAGTTGTTAGAATGAGACTATTCCTGTGGTTTCCTGAAACACCAGTACAGTAAATATCAGAAAGACAAAGCAGTCCATCACTGTCAAATACAGAATTTATAGTTAATAGAAATCCCTAAAATGTTAGATACTGCCATGAGATCAAAGGTATAGACGCATCAGAGCAAAGCTTTGGGGAGGAGTTCGGTGGAGAGATTTGTTTTTCTCTGGAGAGAGACCTGTTGTCTTGCTCTGCTTCTCTGTCTTCCTCTTCCTGGGAGCATGAAGTGCATCCAAGAGCAAAAATGAGCCCCTGCCTAGAGGCCGGCAAGGCAGTAGCCCTTGGTGTAGGAAGCAGGTGGTCTCCAAGGCGTCCACTCTGGTAAAGTTCCATTCCCTGACATTAGGAGACACAGGCAACTGATCCCTGATTTTCAACTGAGAAAGTAAAGCGAACTGTGGAACATGGTCTGAGCTGGCCCCAGAAATCTTAAGGAAAAGAGAAGGCCAAAGTCATTGCTGTGCTGCGATGAGCTTGGTCTCCCAGGTTTCTAGGGACGGGGGATACATGAGTTTCCCTGTAGAGAGAGAGAAGGGTGTACATTCAGCTGTGATGGAATTGTCCAGGGTCCTGTCCAATAGGGTCAGCTGGAGGGTAAGGAGACCTCAGCAGAGGGGGAACTGGGGACATAACACTAGGTGGCCAAGGGCCAAGAAAGGAGTCTCCCTTTCCAACTCAGATTAATTGTGTCTGCTTGAATGGCGGAAACTGGAAGAGAGGGTCCCAGCACAAAACCTCCGAAAGGTTCTCCAAAGCACGTTATGGGAGAAGCAAGAGAAAGTCAGCTTTCACCAGGGATCATAAAGCACAACGACCAGGCGGTCAGAGAGAACTGTCCTCTTCTGACCCCCAAGGCTCGCCCGCGAGGGCCTCGCTTGAGGGTAATAACACTGTGTTATTACCATGGAACTCACAGGACCACGCTCCCTGTTCCCAGAAGCAGGTCCAAGATGGTGGAAGGAAGAAAACATTACACAGACTGATTGTGGCATGTTGATCATTATAAGAAACCGTACTTCTGAATTGAGAGTGTTTGCTACTTAAAGCAAATGTTGTACTATTTCCTAAGAGTGAAGGGGAAAATCAGGAGCCTGCAGGAAAGATTATCACGAGCAAAAGATTGCCACCACAGGTAGCGTTTAAAGGGTGGGGGGAGATAAAATTGAACTTGTGTTTTGACTCTGGCCCACACAATGAGCGTGTTCAATATATGTCAGTTGCATAACGAAAATCAGTAATTCTCCTTTCTTAGCGGCCCGGGCATTAACAGTGGTTGTCCAGGTGGCAAAGTTTGTTCAGTTTTGATTTTTCTTTTAAAGGTTATTTAAACCCTCATGAGCCTACATTTCATAAGCCTTTGGATGAGAAAGCTTGGCTCATTAAACATAAGGCATGGAAGAAAACTCATGTGTCTGACCCCACCCCCCACCCCTCATTTTACCCATAAAATGTAGCATAGAGAGTTTCAATGACGTACCCCCACCCCGCTGCTGGTGAATAGCAAAACAACTTCCGACATGCCCCGCTTCCTTTTCGGATCTGCTTTCAAATCTCCATAGTCCGCTATAGCTACTCCCCAAGTCTGAACCGAGTCTGAAAATAGAAGAGAAGTGGGCAGTTCTAACCATGCTGATCAGAAGACACCATCTTCTCCAAGGGACTGTCAGAGAGGTTCGCACCACACAAGCTTTAGGGAGCGGAACGTAGGAAGTAATTACCTTCCTCTCTAACTCATTAGTCACTGCCCTTGTAACCCGAGGCTGTTGGAAACACAACTTGGGTTTAGCAGCATGGATTCAGAAGGCTTTAGAATTCATATGTCCAAGGACCTCTTTCATCCAGTTTAGCAAGGTTTCCCTCTAACAGTCTTACCAACTTTTAGAGGCGATCTTCAAAACAACAGACCTGCTAGGACTACTGAGAATGTTTTGATTGGAATTAATGATTCCTTAATAGGTCTCCTTCAAATGAGCATGAAAAATGGAGCTTATGTATATAAGTGGATTCCTGGGGTGAAATTGAGGAGGCTTGCATATACAGGATGGAAGAAAGGATTGTCGGTCTCAGAATAACCCTTAGCTATCTGTCTCAGAACCATTAGAGGCACCCATTGTGTTAGGGTAAAACCCCTGTCATCCAAAGATTCTGGGAAGATGCAAACATCACCCAGAAATGAGACATGAGCATTTCCCAGTGTCCCTTAAGGAGACGGCATCGTGGAGAGAAGTGGCAACCAGGACAGAGACCTCCAGGTGGGGTTCAGTGGGGTGGGGGGCATGAGAAATATTCTATGGGGAACATGGTCTCAGGACGGACTAATAAAGCCTGCAGAGAAGCAATGGGAGGCAAGGCGAGCAGAAAGGAGGCAGGAAGTTGGGGATAGGAGGAGGGTACCAACCAGCTAACAACCCCACCAGCTCATCAGAGGCCAAGTAAATTGGTTTTTGGTTCTTTCCTTCTCTGACCTCCTTCTAAAATTTCACGGAATTCTAAGGAAAATTCTTATACAAAAAATACATATAAGGCCTTATATTTAACTAGAGGCTCGGTGCACGGGATTCGTGCACTGGTGGAGGTTGTGGCCTGCGGAGATCGGCCCACTGTAGGAGTAGCCACTCATCCCAGTCAGCCAAGCCACACTCCCATTGGGGAGTGCACTGACCACCGGGGGCAGCTCCTGCATTGAGTGTCTTCACCCTGGTGATCAGTGTGTGTGATAGCCACTGGTTGACCAGTCATTACGTCGTTGGATCACTGAGCTTTTATTATATAGGATTTTAATAAACCAGACCTTTGGTTAACAAATATTTACCAAATATTTATGCCAGGAGCTGTGCTGGGTTTGGGGATAGGATAATAAAAGAAACAAAACTTTTATCCCAAGGAACTTAGAGCATGAGGAGGAATATAGACAAGTCAGCAGGGACTGTAATTACATAAGACTGTACTCCTCCACCATTCCATATTGTACATTTGTCTGTCTGCCATCTGCTTCACAGCTTAAGAAAAAGAAGTGAACTTCTAACAGTAAAAAAATGGGCCATTTCCCCCCCAAAATTCCAAATGGTACAAAATTGGTCTAATATACACTAAGCTGCAGTAGTGGTTCAATCTGCCATTTTGAAACAAACATTTCACACAACCCTAAACTACGAATTATAGGAATCAGACAACCATAGGAGTAGACAAGAGTGGCTCAGAGGGAAAGGGGTGGGGGAATTTCACATACTAGTAGACTTCAACAGACGTCTTTTCAGAGATTTGAGGTAAACACTGGTAAGGGTGTGGTGGGTTCAGGCTGTGTGGAGGCAGGAAATAAACCTAGACACCATCTCAAGGTTCCTTATTTTCTCTTCGAATAATGAGCAAGAACTTTGGTTATTATACAGAAATTCTGGAAGGGGCCTTTTCTGCTGGTGTTGGCTTCTCCTGAGCCTTTATGATGATTTATTGCATATATCCGAGAGTGACACTCGATTTGTCACTGTTCTGAACCCACAAGGCCAGCGTTTTAATGAGGCCTTCATTGTTGCTTTGCGGGTGCAGGAACGTGGGCAGCGAGTGCTGTGTGCTCAGCCAGATGGAGCACTGTCCAGTCAGGTAGGGCTGACTCCAACCATTAGTTTGACTGACACTCATTTCCTCCGTTGGCTGAACATGACCACCACACCCTCAATAGAAGACTGGCTTCGTGCTCCATGGCCATTCTTGGAAGCAGGTGGCTTATCAGTATCCATTTCTGGGTTCAGTGCATATGTATTGATTCCCAACATGGTGCCTACTCACTGGGCATTTTTCCCAACAGCAAGAAGGTAGTGTCCACATTAGCAAGTGGCCCGTATCTGCTCTCCATGGTTGGTATTTACACAGCACTTTCCTTTAAAGAAATGAAATTTTCACATATACCCCATTTACTCTTAAAGTTGATGTTTTCCCAGCTCTTTATGAAGCAATAGATCCAAGACCACCAAAAATTCCATGAAAAGAGTAACCATTGCAGAAATAGTTTATTGAAATCACTCTAGTTGTGTTTTCTTTCCATTCCCTCCTGCTCATCCTTTGCTCAGAGGTAATCAGGGCCTTTGGGGATTCTTGGTCTTAGGGATTTGGGGAAAGCTGAAAGCAAAGATTCCCAAGGCATGATTTTTCCCCAGTTTGTAAATGCCAGAGTTCTTTAAGAAGACAATATTAAGGGTCCCAGAAGGCAAGCACAGTGATGGACAGTTTTCGAGGACAAGGAAGGAGAAGAATGACTGCCCAAGGCTGAGGAGAAGAGGTGCCCCAGTTCCTCAAGTAGGTCTGGGTTTTCTCCCTCACAGGAGCCCCTCTGCAGGGATAACTGCGTAGTTCCTCTAGGTGGCTGCCTCTTGCCCACGTGTGCCACAGAAGATGCTGGGCCTGAGGAATCAGATGGTGTCTCCATAGTAGCCAGTGGGGTCTGCAGTTCCAAAGCAATGTTGTGGTGTTATGAAAAAGCCCAAGTGAAGTCAGTCAGACAGAGAAAATACCACATGATACACTTATATGTGGAATCTGAAGACAAAAATAGTAAAACAGAACTAGACTCACAGATACAGAGAACAAACTCATTGTTGACAGATGGAAGGTGGGTTGGAGGACTGGATGAAAACAGGGAAGAGATTAAGAAGTGCAAATTGGTAGTTACAAAATAGTCACAGGGATGTGAAGTACAGCATGGGGATATCCTATCTAATAAAAGGCTAATATGCAAATTGACTCAACTGTGGAACGACTGGTCACTATGACGTGCACTGACCACCAGGGGGCAGACCCTCAATGCAGGAGCTGCCCCCTGGAGGTCAGTGTGCTCCACAGGGGGAGCCCCGCTCAGCCAGAAGCCGAGCTCACAGCTGGCAAGTGCAGTGGCAGTGGCAGGGGCCTCTCCTGCCTCCGTGGCAGTGCTAAGGATGGCCTTCAGTTGGACATCCCCCAAGGGCTCCTGAACTGCGAGAGGGCACAGGCTGGGCTGAGTGACCCCTACCTCCATGCATGAATTTTGTACACTGGGCCTCTAGTAGTCAATAATATTTTAACCCTTTGCAGTCCAATTTTATTTTTGGAATTCAAACAGTCTGGTCCAAATTAATTGACGGGATTGAATGTTAAACCGGTTTGTGGTGTCGACCTCAGCCTCGACGTTGGACCTGCTCCTAGCGCCTGGTCTGTCCAGTCAACCTTGACGTTGGACCGAAAAGGGTTAATAACTGCATGATGCCAGGTGGGTACTAAAATTACTGGGTGAATCACTTCATAGATTGTAAAATTTTCTAACCACTACACTATACACCTGAAACTAATATAAAATAATACTAAATGTAAACTGTAATTGAAAAATAAAAAGAAAGAAAATCCCAGGCCTGTTGACTACCTGTTAGAGTGGGAGGACATGGCAGCTGAATAATGTCTGAAGTTGAATTTTCAGCCCTTTCAGAGGTGGGTGGGTACTCTGATTCTGAATGAAAATGATATGAAGTAAAATTATGAAACACAATTTCTCTTACACATCTATGGTTGTAGACTAGGATTCATTCCTACTACACTAACGATGAATATAACTTTTAATTTTCAGAATTGTTTCCTTACTCTAATTGATTTATGCCTTAGAATAAGTATATGGATGAGCATGATTATTACCCTTGCTTTAAAGATAAGGGCATTGAGATTCAGAGAAGTTGAACAATTTGCCTAAGTTAACATATAGCCAACTAGTGTCAGAGTCAGGAATCAAGGTCAGTTCCATCTGCCCCTAAATTTCAGATTCTTTTCAATATTCCATGGTGCCTTTTAAATAGGAAAACTAAAATTGACGCTCTCTTCTTATCTCTATTTCTCTTCTTATCTCAGTTATCACTTTCATCTCTCACCTGGACTTTTGCAACTGTACTCGCTGCTCTCACAAATCCTGTCTCACTGTAAACACTATCCCATAAAAGCAAAAAGAATCTTTTTTAAAACCTAATTCAGTTCATTTGACTCCTGAGTTCTGAACCCTCCAAAGGCTTCCTCTTCCACTAAAGGAAACCCAAACTCCTCATCTCCGCCCATGAGCTATCAGTGACCCTGCACACCCTTAGACCCTGTCCCATGTCCCTCTCTCACCTGCTTAACTTTAACTCCAGTTACACTGCATCCCACTGGGGCCTCTACACACGCTGTTGGTAGCTTTCATCCCCAAACACATCCTCTGGCCATCTTTTGTCAAAAGTCTCAGAGAGGACTCCCTTGCCACCTATCTAGAATATCCTGAACCTCAGCTCCTTATCTGCTTCCTTCTTTGGATATATCACAATTTATGATTTTTCAGTTCTTTGTGCTATTACTTGATTGGATTTGTTTCTACAACAGAATGTATGCTCCCTGAGGATGGGGAACAGGACAACCTTGTTTGTTCTTGTATCCCTAGTGCTGAGCACTGATAGGAGCACCTAGAAACTGCTGGATGAATATGTGTTGACACTCTTCAGATCAACAATGGGTCAATGTTGGTGTTGAGGTTACAGGACACTTGGATCTTGCTCCACATTCCATCACCTGTCTAAAGAAGAATAGACAGGGATGAGGGTTACTCATAGCAGACTGAGGTCCCATTAAATACAGAGGGGGTGGCATAACTGGACTACACTAGACTGTGGACTACCCATAAGTTCTTGAGCATAGATTCTAGGGAGTTCTGTTATGTCAAATCACATGGATAAAAGTCACACTTCCATTTTATGTGGAGTGACTGACACCTAGGCTGAAACCTGAAGGTCTGTCATTTCTGGCCATCTGTTCATGTCTGATCATGAGTGTTATGCCTTTTGGCATCTTCATAACTAGTTCAGGAATCCAACCCTTCCCTGATCTGATGTGTGTGTGTGTGGGGGGGGGGGGGGGGGGATGTGGTTTAGCCTTTAACCATTATGACAATAAGAGTCAACTGGATCTATTTTGAAATGGTTTGCTGTGCCATGTGGCCAATGAGATTATGATGATTAATGCTTTTAAAATCCACCTTGGCCTTGACTGTGTGGCTCATGAAATCATGTTTTTCAAGCCAAATATCTGTGTGGGGAAGGAGAATGTGCTTCATAACTGGTTCTCATTGGGTTATGCCTAGGAGAGCTTTCTAGTCTTTTTAACTTGATATACATGCCTATAGATGTTCAAACTTTTGTAACAGGCCTGAGTTAGAGAACTATAGGAGATATTACCTCTTCCAATGACAAAATTTGATTAGAAATATGGTGCTTCCATACAAAGGAATATTCTCAACAATAAACAAACGGCATGGGTGAATCTCATAATTTTCATACTCAGAAGTGAATGAAGCCAGATTTAAAGGGCACATATCGTGTGATTCCATTTGAATGCTATTCTGGAAAAGACACAAATGTAGGGACAGAAAACAGATCAGGAGTTGACAGTGTTGGAAGGGTGAGTGGAGGGCAGGGAGGATTGATCACCAGGAGAGGCATGAGGGAATTCTCTGGAATGATGGGTGTGTTCTGTATCTTTATTATGGTAGTAGTCACAGAGCTAGCTGTATATCTGCTATGGTAAGTTTTATGTGTCAACTTGGCTAGCCTGTAGTACCCTGGTATTCAACCAAACACTAATCTAGGGGTGTTGTGAAGTCACTCCGTAGATGTGATTAACACCTACAATCAGTTGACTTTAAGTAGATTGTCCTTGATAATGTGGCTGGACCTCATCCAATCAGTTGAAAGGCCTTCAGAGCAAAAGGGAGGTTTCCCTGAGGAGGAAGAAACTCTGCCTCAAGATTACACTATCAACTCCTGCCCAAGAATTTCCAGGCGGTCAGGCGGCCCGCCTTTCCCAAGGGATTTTTGAGTTATCAGTCCCCATAATTGTGTGAGGCAATTTCTTCGAATAAATAGCTTTATATATTTATATGCATATACACAACTTCTACATATGTATGTATATTTATATAATTTTCCCTAATGGTGCTGTTTCTCTGGAGAACCCAACTCATACAATGTGTTTATCAGAATATACGGGTATACCTAAAAATGGTACATTTTACTATGCATAAATTATACCACAGTAAACAAGAAGAAAAAAGCTGATTCAGAATACTAATCAGAATTCTGTTTTGAGCTGGCAAGAGAAAGCATGTCTGTATAAATGAACGTGTGAGTTAGCATGAAGGTGTCTCTGTGCCAGGTGTGACTTTGCAGGTACGTGTGTTTCTGCAAATAGTGTGAGGAAGGTGGTGTATCAGACTTGAGTGGGGAGGTCAAAGAGGGCTTCACAACGTTGCATATGAATGGGACCCAAGAAGAAGGCATAAGATTTTGAGAAGCTGAAGAGGAAGATAAAGGAGAGGGAAGATGGGGAGGGAAAAAAACAGTAACAACAACAACAAAAAGTGCAGAGCCAGGAAAACATGGACAGCAGGAACTGGGGGCTCCGGCAAGACCACAGAGATGTGAGGAGGATGAATTCGATACATATTTGTTGAGTCCTTCCTGTGGGCCAATTCGGCCAGAATATAAGGTACATGTGAGAGAGGAAAAGGCTTAACCAGAAAAGGGAAGGCTAGGGTATAAACACGGGAAAGACAACGTTTTAATTAGAAACAGCTTTAAAACGTTTCTTTTGAGAAATGAATGAACCCAGATGCGAAACGGGTCACCCTGCCCCTTAAGATCTAGTTGAGATTTACACAAGCCATCATTCCACACCCCATTAAATGTCTAATATCCTCCTCCGGAGGCTTGCTCATTCCTGGGGTGCTGAGTCATCCTCACTCTGGCTTTGATTTTCTATCACCCCCGGATCCTCATGCTCACACTGGGTCTTGATCCCAGTTCCTATGACTCGTCCACACTCCTCCAGCCAACCCTCCTCATCGCCTCAAGAACTGGGCTCCGGCAACTTTCCACTCATTCCACTCATTTGCCAGCAGAAAGCTTTCCTTCTATGGAGTGTGTTGGGGAGGTTAGAATTGTCAACTGGCTGTTGAAAAGAACGTCTTGCTTAAGGAAAAATCTTATAAGGGTTTATTTGAGCCCAAATGATGACAATTGCCGGGCAGCAAAATCTCAACGGATTCAGAAAATGCACCAGAGAACGGCAGTTTTGCAGCGTATTTTATACATTGGAATCAAAGGAAGAGATGGAAGGAGGGTTATATGAAATCCATCGTTGGTAGATGAAGGGGGCAGGAGAAAGCAAAGTGGAAAAATCTCCGGGATTGGATAGAAAGTAAAGGAAAGAGACACGTACTTTTGCATTGGTGCCTACAGGACGGTGAACAATTAACATTTACAGCACAGAGAGATGGGATGCGGGAAATAAGATAACTACCAGGGCTCCTGTGGTCTCTCATTCTGGTGGGAGATTGTGCCCTGAAGGATCTGGAAAAGAAGATCACTCTGACATTTCAGAGGGGTGTTATCTTAGATGCACAAAGACAATAGACAGACTCACGTGAAATCAAGGTTGACCTTTGTCAAGGAAGCTGCAGGCCTAGGATGTGACTACCGCCATGACCTGTTCTTAGTTAGGGACTTCGTGTCCAGACTATCCCTGTGCGGTTCCTTGAGGTCTCTGAGTTTGTAAGGACCACCATGCAGGCCTCCTCTGAACTTGTCCGGGGTAGCATGTGCTCCTTTGCTGGTCCAGATGGCCATGTGGAAGAGGGAAAGGGACCTGGTGTGGAGCTCAACTGCTCTCTCAACAGAATTTCAAGTGAACCCCACACCTCTGGGTGCAGGCACCCAGAACTTGTGAACAGGAAGCTGCTGGCAGCCATCGGACTGGAGGAGCAAAGCAAGGAGGCATCTGCTGTGGTTTGGACCTGTGAGACCTGTGCTGGAACCCAGGCTGCTATCTACAGAGCTGCTGGTACGCCCAGATCTCCACCAAATATGGCAGAAAGGCATGCCTTCCCCCTCCCCCTGCTTGCCTCCCAGGGACAGAATCTTCTATTTTATCCTCCAGTCCTTCCAATAACTAATAAATGTCCTGTGCTCAAGTTCCTTTATTTCAGTACCCTGCAGTGATGTCTATTTTCCTGGTTGGATATTGACACATCCCTTCTCCTGCCCCAGGAAGTCTTCACAGGCTGGAGTGTTCCTGACATGGTCTGTTTACTGTTGCTCCTTGTTTTCAGTCTGTCTTCCCCTGCTCAAAGGCCAGGGTTGGAGAGAAGTACTATCACGGGGATGTGGAGCGTAGCATGGGGGGTACAGTCAGTAACATTGTAGTAACTGTGTACAGTGCCGGGGGAGGGTACTGGAAATATCGGGGCATCGCTGTGTAAAGTGTATGACTGTCTGGCCATGATGCTGTACATCTGAAACTAATACAAAATAGTGTTGAATATAAACTGTGATTAAAAAAATAAAATTTAAAAAAGACAACAATAAATGTGTAAAAACCTAAAAAAAAGAAATATGATTTTATAACCAAGCATTGTTTTTTGTCATTTTTAAAAAGTTTTCCCAGTTTTTTTCAAAACATATTTTTATTGATTTCAGAGAAGAAGGGAGATATAGAAACATCAATGATGAGAGAGAATCATTGATTGGCTGCCTCCTGCACACCCCCTACTGGGGATCAAGCCTGCAACCCAGGCATGTGCCCTGACTGGGAATGGAACTGTGACCTCCTGGTTCATAAGACGATGCTCAACCACTGAGCAACCCTGGCCAGGCCTTTTTGGTCATTTTTTAAAATGCTGGTTTGGTCAGCTATTTTTAAATTCTGGTAAACTTTTGTTTTATTATTTAGAAACTAGGGGCCCATCCTCTGTGCCTCCGCCTGGCCCTTCCCACCGCGGCCCCCAGTCCCCTGTCTGCCAGCAGCCCCGCTCCTGCCACTGCCACTCGCACCTGCTGACGGCGCAGAGCTATTGGGGCCGGTGGTGCCAGCTATGGGTGCAAGCGGGGCCGGTGCCAGCAGTAGGTTCAAGCACTGGGTGGGACCGCAGTGTGCGGGAGCAAAGAATTTTCAGTAACCACCAGAGGCTCACCCCAATGACAGCGACTATTGCCCTGCCTTGGTCTGGCACCCCTGTTCACCTACTCCATCACTCTGCCGCTGCTGACACCCGCCATGTTCCACGCTCTGTCTCCTGCTGCCCATGCCCACCATGGTCTGCACAGGCCCCCTGGTGGTCAGCAGACGTCATGGCGACCAGTTTGGTTTTTCAGTTGTTCCACCATTTGGTCTATTTGCATATTAGCCTTTTATTAAATAGGATGGAGAACTCTCTGGATTAAAATTACATAATAAGAGAAAAAAGAGAGTAGGAATCTCCTATTGCCATGTTCACCTGTGTAGCACCAGCATCTAGAATAAAACCTGCTTCATAGATGTTTAGTGAATATTTGTTGAAAGAGTGACACATAAAAATGAGACTCAGACACTTTTCTTGGTTTCTATTTAAAAAATTATCAACAGAATTCCTTCTCCTCATGCAGGTTTACCAATGGTTTGAGGAGATGGAGGACATTTACATCTTAGAGTCAATATCTGCTTGAAGGCTTGCAGACACCCCACTGTTTGCCCTCCATCCGCTCCTTTTCCAACTCCTCCATCCTACCTCCCTTTGGAGCAGACCTGCCCACATCCATTCTGCGGTCAGCCTCCTCCCAAGCCCCTCCACCCAAACTCAGCACAGGGCTTGCCTTGGTATATCCACACCCTCATCAACGTTCCCCCTCCCTCGACTGTCTCCTCCCCGCCTCGCTCCCCACATCTCTGTGATGGGAAGGTGGCTGGGCACAGATGTAGTTTTTATTTTCCCATAATTCTCCTCTCAGATGGTAAAAATGCTTACAATTTGTTTTGGTTTAATACAACTTCAAAAGATTACAGTTTCGTGCTTTGGGATAAATATTGAATTGAGGAATGTGTCCTCGGGTGTGAGGATAGGGACATGCCAGGATAATCTTCCTCTTCTGAATCAAATATTGTATTTTCAGGGTAATAAAAGCAAATAAAAATGTATAGCGTGGCCCCCCTGATGTTCTCTAAGCACAGGTGCCTACTACAAATACGAATGAAAGGACTGAAAGTAATGGACCCTCCATCTTCCCTCCTCTGGTGCAGCAAAGAAAACGCTTCCAATTCGAACGATTTCTGAAGTTAGAAAAATAAAACTCACAAAAGTGTGCGCACATTCGTGCCTATTGCAGGTCTTGATAGAAGAGATGCAATTTCCGACCGCATTTGAATGCACAGGCTCAGTAGATTCAGGACCTGGGGAGTAACCTTCAGACAAGGTCGGAGTCAGTAGCTCCTTTTTCCCTTTTTCTTTTTTGAGAAACCTTTATTATTGGAAGTATTACATAAGTCCCTTTCTCCCCCAGGGTCAGTAGCTCCTTTAACACTGAGAACCAATCGAAGGACTGGCCATTGCCAAGGGCCGCGCAGGGGCCTGAGGCATATGTTGGCAGAGGCGCTAGAAGGGACAGAGTGGGGCAGAGCGCAGGGGAGCAAATGGAAAAGCAAACGAGGATGCTTGAATAGCATCAGCAATCGCTTCAGGTGCATTTTGCAGCCTCAGCTGTGAGTCAGCCTGGCCGCAAAGGATCTCTAACAGGTGGGCAGGGCCGGCTGCATATTTCGGTCCCCGCGCTGCCCACATCCAAGCTCGTGATTCTGCAGCTGTGCCTTCTAGCATTCATCTCAGGCCGCCGGGGGAAATGGGGAAAAGTCACTATGGTATCAACATATTAGTCATCACTCCATGTCCTCTTGGCTTCCGAAAATAAGACTTGAATATTTAAGTAGAGAGTTTTGTTAATCAATCTGAAATGCTTGCTTAGCAAAAAAAAAAAAAGGGGGGGGGGGGGCAAATGAGTGACCGCCGAAATGAAATTGCATTTCTTATCTCTGAGAGTGAGGCAAGGCCCCCTGTCGCCTGGGTTATAAACGTGGGCAAGTCTCCCCCTAGTGGACAAATGGCTTCACCTTGCACAGGCAAAGATAGCCGCACAGGGGGTGAAACAAACAAAAAATTCATAGGAAAGGGCCAGAAGAGGAGAAAACGGCGGAAAGGAGGTAAATGTGTAATTGTCACCTATTTCCATCTCAATTTCTATGGTTGTTGTTTTGTATTTTTTTTTAATTTCTCCTCTTTTTTAAAAAAATATATTTTATTGATTTTTTACAGAGAGGAAGGGAGAGAGATAGAGAGTTAGAAACATCGATGAGAGAGAAACACCGATCAGCTGCCTCCTGCACATCCCCTACTGGGGAAGTGCCCGCAACCCAGGCACACGCCCCTGACCGGAATCGAACCTGGGACCTTTCAGTCCGCAAGCCGATGCTCTATCCACTGAGCCAAACCGTCTTCGGCAGTTGTTGTTTTTTTTGTGTGAAAAGGCAAAACTGAGTTGAAGCTTTTGCACACATTTGAGAATGTTTACCCTCCGTCGTGTGTTTGTGATTAATCAGTTGAATATGATTAATTCAGGTCCCACTGGGAGGAAGAATAAGCAGATAAAACACAGCATTTCCTAGGACTGGTTTGGAAAAGCCTAGAAGGAGGCACTGTGTTTGGGGACAAGCAAAGAGGTCGGTGGCAAACAGTGATTGGAGAAAGATGACCCCGTTTTCCTGGACAAAATGAATCCTGATGGCCTTGTCCTTTGAACGGGGCATGTCAGCCACCTCCCCAGGCTGACTGTGACGTTCTCCCATGGGTGGCCTTGAATTAGCGTCCCCTACCAAATCTACTTCGTTTGAGCCAGCAGCCAACACTCCTTACTCTTGTGAAAAGACAGAGTCAGTTTGGCTCACTGGATAGAGCAGGGGTCCTCAAACTTTTTAAACAGGGGGCCAGTTCACTGTCCCTCAGACCGTTGGAGGGCTGGACTATAGTTTAAAAAAAAACTATGAACAAATTTCTATGCACACTGCACACATCTTATTTTGAAGTAAAAAACCAAAATGGGAACAAATACAATATTTGTATTTGCATGTGGCCCGTGGGCCGTAGTTTGAGGATCCCCGGGATAGAGCATCAGCCCATGGACTAAAGGGTCCCCAGTTTGATTCCAGTCAAGGGCATGGACCTCAGTTGCAGGCTCAATCCCTGGCCCTGGTTGTTGGAGCCCGTGCAGGAGGCAACCGATTGATGTGATCTCTCTCACATAGATGTTTCTCTCTCTCTCTAAAACTTATCCATTAACAAACAAACAAATAAGCAAAGACAGGACAAGTCATCTAGTTCCAAAATTCTATGAACAAAGACCCTGAGGGGCTTGTGACCAAAAAGAGGTGCATGGTGCTGCTCTAGAGCCTCCCAAGCCTTCACAGCTCCCCACACCCTCCCAGTTCTCTCTAAGAGAGTCCTGTTCCCTGGATAGTTCTTCCTTGTGTCATAGACCACAGTCTGCAGAGCACCAGTCCCCTGGGGAGTCCCTGAAGTTGCTAAAAAATTCAGAGCTTTCAGAAGAGGATGCTGGGCTTCGGAAAAGCCAGACTTGCCAGAGAATCCTAAAGGAGCCTAAATAATTCACTAACTCAAGAGAAACCCAGGAAGCACAATGCAAACTTCTTGGCTCTAATGTGTTCGCTTGACATCAGAAGAGACACAGTACGTTAAGGAAAGTCTGGGGAATGTGCTCAGGAGATAATCAGTAGGAAAGAATGGTGATTCGTTCCTTTCAAAGCAGGCTTTGACCTTGACAGAGGGCAGAGGCAAGTTGCCTCATTTTATCTTTAAATTATCTGGACACCTGCTTTCCAATGGCTAGAGAACATGGCCAGTGTGTTTGTCTTTTTGACCAAAGACACACACATCCCAGAACAAAAGAACAACATTGAGCTTCTGCTGCTCAGTGACAGAGAATTTACAGAGTGTTGTTTGAGGTTCTGGGGTTAATTAAACACTAACTGTTATCAGGGCGTTGCAAGCGAGGGAACAGTTTATTTTCCATGAGATTTAGATCTAGTCTCGCCTACAGTAAATTGCGAATGTGACTGCGGTGTCCCAGTTCAAGGGTAAGAATGGAAGAGACTGGCCTGGACACCCCTGAGGTTTTCTTACTCAGTGAGTAAGATGCTCACGTGTAAGATGCTCAGATCAGCAGCATCCCCCTTTCTCCAGCCAGTCTCCTGCATGAAGTCCATTACAGTCTTGGGCCACTGGGTGTCAGTGGGAGGGAAATGTCAGTGCAAACAGAGGCCATTACCTGAGGAGAAACCATGTCTTAGAAGATGCTGGTGTGGACGGTGAATGCCTCTGGGACATGGCTGGTTGCCTGCCTAGCAGCCATCTTTCTGCTTCTTGACTACTGTAAAAGAGTTTAGTTTGGAAACTATAAAGAAAAAACAACACATTGGCCAACTTTGTTCCAACGAGGATCGACCAACTAGATGACCCAAGTCAGGCCACTGAGATGTAAGCAGAAGTTGGGAAAATTTTCCCAAAAGGTGCTGAGTCAGCTAGTATGTGCCTTTCGCCCTTTCCTTTTTCTCTTCTTTCTTCCTGGAATAGAGGCAAGATGCCAAAGTGGTTGTCCACTGGGAGACATGCACGGGAATCACATGTAAGTGATGCTTGAACAGGAAGATAGATGGTGCTTGGGCCCTCAGTGGCTTCATGGAGCCATCGTACCAGCCCTCCCTCCCTGACTCGTCTTTTTGTCATATGAGAAACGTCACATCCCTGGTTATTATTAGTTGCTAATTGTTTTCTCATACTTTCAACCAAATGCAATCCCTGTGGCTTCAATGTTCCTACTCTTCTCATGGTTTAAGTTTACATAAGGCTCTTGAAATTTAGATGAAAAACTAGAGAAATATGATGAAACCGTGGTTTTCATCTCCATTACAAAATGGAATTAGGGTCCTGGCTGCTGTGGCTCATTTGGTCTGGCATGGTGCTATGCACTGAAAGGATGCTGGTTCGATTCCTAGTCAGGGCATGCTGGGCTCGATTCCCTGGTAGGGGGCGTGCAGGAGGCAGTTGATAGATGTTCTGCTCTCACATTGATGTTTCTATCTCTCTATCCCTCTCCCTTCCTCTCTCTCTTTAAAAATCAATAATAATAATAATAATAAACCATATTTAAAGTGGAGCAGGGAGTTAAGGAGCAGGAAGGCTCCTGAAATTATGGGTATAGGAATGTGAATTACACAGAGAACCTTGGCCACGAGGAAATTCTCTGTGGCTTGTTATTTCTCAAGGTATATAAAATCTCCGCTGCTGCATGCTGTCTAACTTGCTGGACAAGTTGGCAATGTGTGTAAATAAAAGTAACCGCTTTGAAAGTTGGTTCTCATTGCTATCTGGTGTGTGAAACGTGGTGCTTAAAAAACGATCCTGGGCCACTCTTGCCAATCCTATGCTGGTCTTGCGGTAAAAGTAATTACGCAACCAGAGTCTGTGGCTCTCTAGGAAAGGGAGGGAACGCAAATTGTCAGGCAAACCATGCGAATGAGAAAGCGGTGTCTCCAAGAGACAGACTCTAGGTTCTCAAAGGCCACCCTTCAGGGAGTACCAGGGCCCAGTAAGTTCAGCGTGCGGCCGTGCGGTCTGAACCATCACTGACCTGTCACTGTGACTTGTTACCTGTACTTTTTATTGGCAAAATGTTAAAAATCTAGGAATTTCTTCAGGGCTTATCAGTAAGTAGACATAAAAGCTGAAAGCTTGGTCATAAAATAAATGAACAAATTTGTGGTTTTCATTTCCGAGGTTGAATCTCAAGCTTTTACAGACCCAGAAGCAAATGGGTAAATCATTCAGCAAGATGCTAACCTGGAGTCTGAAGAGCTTTTGACTTTAATCCTGCAGCAGCCTAAATCGGGGCAGGAGTGGGGTGGGAAGACGTGTTCCCTGAGTGACTGTGAAGAAGGTGCAAATCCCTTTCTCATCTGCTTTTCTGTATTGAATGCTGGGACCTTGGAAACAAAGCCACTGTTTATTCTTTTAGACACTAGGAAGTCACGGGTCCCCGCCCCGGGTCAGGGGTCAGGATCAAATCTCAGCTGTTGACACGTCACACCAAACCACCGTCCTTCCGAAGGACCTGGTGGAAGCACTGGTCTCTCATCGAGCCGCGTCAGTGCTGCCTGCGCCTGGACTTCTGAACTGGTCTTGTCCGAAGGGAATGCAGTCAAGTCCCAGGAGGATGGAGCCTCGGAGCGGAAGAGCAAAAGGAGAATACGTTTTATTAAGCACTTCCCATGGCCCAGGCCTTCTCTTAGTGCTTCACATGTGTTAGTGCATTAATTCTCCTAACCGTCCAGGGAGAGAGATACAGATATCCCCGTTTTCCTGATGACGAAACTGGGGCTCAGAGAAATGAAGGACCAGGCCCAAGGCTCCACAGCCAGAGGTGAATTCAGATTCGTGTGTTTTGAAAGACTATAAACTTTCTACTGTCCATCATGGTCATGGATTTCAGAGTCTGGGAAAAATTCCCTGTTAACTCGGAGAGGAAGAGAAAGAGAAGCAGGAGAGAGTCACCTGCCCCAGCCCAGCCTGAGTGGCCTTGACATACAATTTAATCCCACGCTTCTCATGGGTAGGTGAGGACATGGAGGCCCAGGGTCTTAGACCGAGTTTCCAAGAAGCAGGCCCTGAGATGGAGACTGTATGTGGGAGCACACAGGCTCAAGAGGGAAGACGCTAAGCCTGGATGTGGTTCTGGGCTCCCCAGCTACAGCCAACACCATGCATGTGAGGCCGTGGTGGACGGCCCAGCCCCAGTTGAGCCTCCCAGCAGCACCACGGAGCCTTGGCCAAAGTCCTGACCCAGAGCCTCATGGGCTATCTCATGGTTTCTGTCTTCAGCCAGCCACCAAGGTTTGGGGTGGCTTTTTGGCAATAATAGATTGCTAAACATCTCCAAATCCTGTATCAGATGGGGGAAGAACATTTCCTAAAGCAAAATCTGATTGCTGTATACTTGCTATTGAGGAAGAAAAAATATGTTAGTCACTGGGAGACGAGACTTGAGCCTGGCCCTTAAGATCTGCAGCTTCGACTCCCCCAGGAGCACGTCTCACTACCTTTGTATTCTCTTGGCCACTTTTCCTGAAGTTCAGCTTCCAGGGAGAGAGCTCTGGCTGAGCCTAGCAGGGCCGGAGGCCCATCCTGGCCCAGGAATGAGCATCGGAAAATCAAATGCTTGGTCCCAGGAAGTTGAACTTTCAGTGGGGTGACCTGGAGTTCCATGCATCCTCTAGAAGGCACCCTGAGGGGGCGCTGCTGCATCCTGCATCTCCGAACCCCCACCCTGCCTCGCTCTTCCTTCTGCAACCCGGTTATGTGACTTCCTTACAGATTCCAATTCTCCCTGCCAGTGAATTCCTTTGGTGCTGCCACCAAAAAGCCTTAACTGAAACATAAACATTGAGAGAAAGTAGCCTTGGACTGTAGTTCTAATTCAGCACAGGAGGTCCTGGGGCCCCAGGATGTTTAAGGTTATTGCTCCAGGTGGGTAGCCAGGACGGAGGCCCAGACTTTCCGGCATCCAGCCCAATGCCTTTCCTTATTTCAAACAGGAAGCAGGCCTCGGGCTAGAGTTTCCATTTTTCAGAGGCAGCCAATGGAGTCCAAGTCCACAGAGGGAGTGCTACCCCCTTCAGGAACAACCTGAGCCTGAGCCTCAGATCCCAGGGGTGGGCAAACCTCAGTCACGAAGTCTTCTCTCAGGCGATGCGTTCTCTGTGGCCACAAACCTAAACTATGCCCCGAGTTAAGTCGTTGCCTTATGTTTTGAATCAATAGCAAAGAAATACATTTGCGCCTCCCCGATTCACTTCCAAAATTAATGAAAATCTGGCTGATAACAAATGTGTTAATTAATTCGTCCTACTCAGCAGAGGTCTCAGCAGTGAGACGGGCTCTGGAGGGCATTCATGAGATGCTCTTAAAACCCACATAATGGTTTATATTTTTAAGCTGAATTAGAAGCTGGGATATGGAGTTGTATACGCCTGAAACCTATATCATATCATTTTATTAACCAAAGTCATCCCAATAAATTCAATAAGAAATAAAAAAATAAATTAAAAAAAATTAAAACTATGAATCTATTCATGAATTTAGTTAAATTAATTAAGCGGTTTCTTCTTTTCTCTCTGTCTTTTTGTCTCTCTTTATCTCTCTCTCATCCCTAGGTTACAGGTGTCTTTCTCTATGTTCTCTGTTGAAATGAAATTATTTCTTTATTTCTCCGTTTCATATTTGTCAAGAAGAGATGCCCTCAACATTGAAAACTTCTCTACTTTTCACAACATATATTATTGTTCCCTCTAGCAGCACACCTTATATTTTATAGACTGGCTCTTCTAGTTTTTCATTGCTGAACTTTTATAGCACTCTCTTTCTGGCAATCAAATATAGTCCCTTGCATTGTTACTTCCCACCTGTACTTCAAGATTACATTTTCTCTGATGGCAGTAAATCTTTTTCCTCTTTTTATATGCCTCATCGCTCACCTAGAGTTGTAAGACAGGAGATGTTTTTCATTCTTTCATTTCTTCAACAAATATTTATGAAGAATATTCTACGTACCAGGAATGGTACTCAGCTTAGAACTAACTGAGATGAGTATAACACCGTTCCTGCTTTCAAGATGTGAATGAATGCTTGAATGCCCCTCTCAATCTCTATCTAAATGTTCCATCACTGAAAAGGAAAATTAAACCACTTGGGGCCTCTGGACCCTGAGGCACACCCAACTGACACATTCTAAGAAGAAAATTCACACAACTTGAAAATATTCAGTCTTCTTGAACATCGTAGAGGTTAAAGGAATCTGAAGGCATGAGCTTTGGTTCCAGTTCTGCTAAGACCAGTTTTGTAACAATAGATAACCCATTAAACCACCCTTAACTCTGGTATCTGAGAAATTGGGAAGATGGACAAGACATTCTCTTAGTTTCCCCTCTAGTTCCAAAATTCTATGAACAAAGAACAAGGTAGAAGTCCTCCAGGTTCTAATCAGAAAACAACAGAATGAAATTAGGAAAGTTAACATGAAGGGTAGCTGTGAGATACGGTTCCCCTTCCTGGGAGCAGAATGGAATAGGGAATTTTCCTCAAAGGGCAGAGGTTAAAGCCTTCTGGTTAAATGAATTAAAAAATAAATCCCCACAAATTTCATGGCATGTGCTGTCAGCATCCTAACAAAACCTTCGAAAACAAGTAAAGGAAGGACAGGAAAGAAAATGGAGATAAATGGACTCTTTTCTTTCTGGAATATCCATCGTTACATAAAAGAATTTGACTAGTCCCCCAGAAATACAGTCTTTGTTTCTGAAATAGAATCAAACGAAATGAAATGATGGTAGAATAGATTTGCAAAGTGCCCAATTAGACTGACAAATTCACAAATAAATCTTTCCCCCCAGCCCAGCACTGCCACTGGGAGACAGCGAATGCATTTGCTCTTTCCCGAAGCACATTAGAGTGTTAGTTAACGAGACACAGGGATAAATAACATGTCCGAATCACAACAAGGCTGAGTGACAAAGTCATCGGATCTGAGAAAACCATTTTTGGAGCAAAGTGGTAACAGCTGCAATCAGGCCTGAGATAAATTGGGTGGGACCCACTGAGCTCAGGGCCCCAAGGGAATACGTTTTAAAAAGCAGCAGCGAAAGTGCAACAAGCTTGTTTTGTGTCCAAGTCCAAGGACCAGGGAAACCTACAGAGGACCCAAACTCAATTTAAGAAAGCAGAGTGTGCCCTAACCGGTTTGGCTCAGTGGATAAAGCATCGGCCTGCGGACTCAAGGGTCCCGGGTTTGATTCCGGTCAAGGGCTGTACCTTGGTTGCGGGCACATCCCCAGTGGGGAGTGTGCAGGAGGCAGCAGATCGATGTTTCTCTCTCATCGATGTTTCTAACTCTCTATCCCTCTCCCTTCCTCTCTGAAAAAATCAATAAAATATATTAAAAGAAAAGAAAAGAAAGCAGTGCCTGGCTCCAGGCATGCAGACGATTTGCATCATTGCAGCATCACACAGAGAACGAGGGAGCGAGACAGAATTGGAACAGATTTCCATAATGCCCTTTTCCTGCTTTTCTCAAAATTCAGTGTTCTTCCTCAGAAATAGGGACTGTGTCCCCCAAGTGAGCCCTCGCACAGCTTTGGAGGAAAGCCTGAACAGGGTCCAGACAGGCTGAAGACAGGAAAATCAGAAGTCCCTGCCCAAACACGTAGCTTCGAGTGTGGACAGTGTGAAAGACGGCAGGGGTCCCACGGCCTCCGACTGTAAGACCATATATTCTCAAATGTGCAAAACTCTATTAGCATGTAAGTGAGGCAGCAGAACACGGCACGCTGATGGAAATGGATTTGAGTTTAAGCAAACGTCAAGGCGGTTAGGCTTTTTAAGTAAAGTCAGAAAACGCGAGAAGATGACTCCCCCAGTAACAATAGCTCAGATGCCTCACCCCGACATGTTTCATGTCTGCTGGCTGCGTTGACTTGGGCTTTTCAGTTTGTAAAGCGGCCAGGCCTGAGCTGGGGGGAGACTTACCTCACCAAACCTCAACAAGGGTGGCTATATCCCATTGGCATCTGAGGAGGAATTAAAACGAGTGCACACACAAATAAAACACACGGAACGAGAGGATGTTCTAAAGTAGCAGACATGGAAACCAAAGCGATCTTGACATGAGCAAAGAAAGGTGAGGTGAGCCTGGGGGATGGATGGATGGATGGATGGATGGATGGCCGGCCAGGCCAAAGCATCACTCTTGCATCCAAACACAGCTGCTCAGTGGGTCTAGAGAAGATGCACATGACACCAGACACCTGGAAGCATAGAAAAACAGGGCAGTCAAGAAAAAAAAGGTATAGACCGGTGACTGAATTCTACCCTATGAGATATGAGCAGAAGTGCAGGCCCTTTTCAAGCCTGTCCCCAGAAACTGCCCCCCACCCATGTCCCCCTTCTATGGGCCGGGTTCCCGTGAGCCGGGCAAATTCTGAAACAGGAGAGCCAGCCCGGGTGGCTGCGTGCCGCTGGCCAGCTACAAAGGCTCATTGCGAACTCTGTGTGAGTAAGAAATAGACTTCGCCCGTCGTTTTTCATTGAGCCATTTTGCATTTTGCCATTTGTTTATTACCACAGTTGGACTTATTCTAGCAGAAAACTCTCCAGCATTAAATATGAGAGATTAAACGTAAAGCGCCATAAGCATATGGATAATAACTCCACCGAAGAGATTGATTTCCCTCACCAATATCTAAGCATCAGCAGGGTGCTGCATTTAGGCAGATTTTATTCTCAGGTTTTTTTACACTTTCTATTTTGGCAATATATATATATATATATATATATATATATATACAATATATATATTTTTTTTTGCAGAGCTATTCTCAGTAATTGACAGGACATTTGCCTTGAGCACACCTTATGTCCACAGGCAGAGAGCCGCTGCAGAGCACACGCCAATCACTGGCATAATGACTCGAGACAGCGGAGTTTACATGTATCGCCACACTCCCTCCTGGAAATCTCTCTGGTGCAAGTCACGCATGTCGACCTAGCAGGCAATGTAACCCACTCCTCACTAGCACAGAGTAAATATACAAGAGGCATATTTCAACCCACCCCTCCCCCACCAACACACACATAAGGCAGAGACCCATGGGCTTGGAAAGAGGACTTGGTTGTCCCTCCTCCACCGGAAATGCACATTCCCAGGCGGTGCCTGCTGGTGCGGCCAGGAGCTCTGCCCCCCTCTTGGGTCACTCTTAGGACAGGGGAGGGACCAGTGGCCAAGGCCACCTGTGCTCCTGGCACTCCCTGACTCTACAAATGATGTTAGGATGTTGCTTGTAGCCTGCCCTGAAGGAAATAGGAACAGAGCTGCCCCCTGAAAACCATTGGGATTCTGAGCAGGAAGCCCCGCCCCCTGTTGCCCCTGCTTCTGCTGCTGGATGTCTTGATGGACAGCTGTGTTGATGCTCCCTTGGTGCCATCCCAGGCTCTGAGACATCAAACGCGCTCCCCTCTGTGCTCACGCTTCCTCCCCTGAGTCACTCTGCACGCACAGAATCCCTTCTGGGGGACTCTACCTCCTGCTTTCTCTGCATTCCCTATAAGGCTGTGGGATTCCATTTTTGCATATTCCATACTTAGCTCAGGGCCACCATGCACTTACAGACTCAAAAGGTGGAAACCATTCATTGTCAGACTGGAGCTTGGCAGATTTCCTGTATAAATCTCCCCATTCTTAGTGTGGGGCCCAGATCTATGATTGCTGAAAAATCAAATGGGGCTCAGATTAGATCTATGTATAAATAACAAAGAGAAATACTGTGAACTTGCTCAGTAGGGTGGCATCCCCCTGGGAAGTCTCTGGCTTCTTTCCATTGCGCTTGCTGTTCCCTGGCTGAGAGCGCCATCATCTCTCAGCAGCCCCCAGACCTTGGAGTGCCCACCCTCCATCCCTCCATAACCTGCCCCCAGCACCCACCTGATTCAGAAGTAGTTTGCCGTCTCCGTTGGCTGTGGATTAAGGCACAGACTCGACACATGATATATTGTGAACACCTTTCACAGCCAGCAACTTCCAAAGAGTTTCTAAAGAGCACATCTTCCCATCACTGGACTCAGTTTGCCTCTCAGGATCTCGGGTGGCCACGTGGCCACAGTGAGATGGTTGCCACTGCCTGAGAACACACATCAGAACTCGCATAACGGGTGTCAGCAGCTGGGAAGGAGCCCCAAAGACACAGGGAGCCCTCTTCTAAGAAACACCACATCGTCAGAGCTCTGGGTGGCACAGAGGACAACCTATGCCGGATGCCCACGTGACTCTCCATGCTGAACGTGATCATACTGTAGGCATTCTTAAAGCAACTCATTTTGCTTTTATTTTCTTTCCTCCTTATGCATGAGAATGGCACATGATGTCTAATTCTTAAAAAGCCCTTTCAATGAAATAAGTATTTTGTGTCACTGTTGAGCTGGCTGAGATCTCTTTCTTTCTAAATGGAGCATGAAATAATAGTGCAGCTTACTGTGGGTGGCATTTTTCGATTTGAGTGAAATGGAATCTATCAATCTAACCCTATTAATTCTTCATCTCTTCCTCTGTTACCCTTTTATAGCACACTAATCCTCACCACTAGTGATTCCTGAATCAGAGCAACACTTTTTTTTGCCTTTATTTAATCCATTTACTCTACTGGAATTTTCTGATCACTCATCTCCACCTGTTGAAATTCTATCCATTCTTTAAATGCCAACTTAAATATCACCTACTCCATGGACTCTACCTCCTACTTTCTCTGCATTCCCTATAAGGCTGTGGGATTCCATTTTTGCATATTCCATACTTAGCTCAGGGCCACTATGCACTTACAGACTCAAAAGGTGGAAACCATTCATTGTCAGACTGGAAACCATTCATTGTCAGATTGTCATCACTCATTCACTGTGCCCTCCTCCAGTCTCCATCACCCTGCATGGCTTGTGCTTCTGTTACACTTCAGATACAGTATATTCTTTTGAAATCTTCCTATGGCCTAGGTCAGGGGTGGGCAAACTTTTTGACTCGAGGGCCACAATGGGTTCTTAAACTGGACCGGAGGGCCGGAACAAAAGCATGGAGTGTTTGTGTGAACTAATATAAATTCAAAGTAAACATCATTACATAAAAGGGTACGGTCTTTTTTTTCAATAGTTTTATTCATTTCAAACGGGCAGGCCGTAGTTGCCCACGGCTGGCCTAGGTGCAAAGGTAGGCACTTAAGCGTACGTTGTCCCAGGCTATCATCACAACAACCCTTTGAGGTAGGCATTAGCTTCCATTCTTCAGGTGAGTTTCACTGAGACTTCTGAGAGCAGTGGACTCACACACCTTCATACATTTAGCAGGTGGTTAACACAGGTCTTTTGGTCCAAATCTTATCATTGAACATCAGCTTCCCTTTTTCCTTATCCTGCCTTCCCCATCTACATAATGAGTACATTGTGTTAAATTGAATTGAATTGAATGTGAAATGCAAAATACCATTCAAAACCAAAAGTCCTTGATAGCAAAGTCCCAGATTTATGTGGAAACCAACTAAAGTGTTTGAAAATACACCTTTTCATTATTAGGCTGATATTCTTTGTTAAACTTCATTTGTTTAAGAAAAACGCGAGTTAACGTTTCATTGTAAGAAGAGAACCATTATAAACCTTGCCTCAGAAATGCTGTGATTAGTTTTCTTGTTTCTTCTGTTCTTTTCTTAAACAGTAATTTCTTTTCTTGAAAAATGCTGAAAATTCTACCACAACAGCCAGCTTACTTTCACGGTATTATTAAAAATACAAAAAGTAGAATCCCTTTCTGTTCTGGGGAATAGTCAGCTATAGAACACATAGAAAGTATCTCCTTGCAAAGAGGAGAAAAGGACTTGCCTTTTCTCAAACACAAGAAACAAGAGCAGCCAGTTAAATCTTAAAATCAAGCAGAGCTGAATCACAGTTCAAGGGCTCGTTAATTTTCTGATCTTGAGCAAGCCACTGAACCTTGTCAAAACATCAATATCCTCATTCATAGGACAAGAATCAATAACAACAACATCATGTCATTTTAGCACCAATTGGTAATGGTATATAAATCAAAAGCATTATTATGATGATTGTTATTATTATTAAAGTTGTTTATTGATAAAAACAGTTGTCCATATCCAGGAGGAGATTTATCATATCATTTGATCTCTGTTTTAAAAACAAACAAACAAACAAACAAAGTGAAAACCTCTTTCTGCTGTGTAGAGAACAGATTAGAAGGGGTCAAGAACTCGGTAATCAGAAAAAAAATGGCACAAGTTTCCAAATAAGAGACTAAGGTGGCCTGGACCTGGATCACGGCAGTGAAGGTGTTTCAAGTGTCTACAACTGAGACGATTTCAGGAGATTGGATCCCTATGATTTGGTGTTGGATGGTTGTGAGAGGACATGAAACAAAAAGAATCAAGAATAACCCCTAGGTCTATGACTTAAGCATCTGGGTGGATGGTGGCACCACTAATTAATTTGGGGAAGACTGAGGGGAAATGGGAAGGAGGTCAGGTTGAGGGGTGGGAGTAACATACAATCCAACTATAGAACAAAAGTCCACTTTTAGACATCAGCAGTATAATTTTCCAAACTAGAATTCACATCTGTATATAGATTTTGGGTGATTTCTTTCTCTCTGTTTACACTCAAAATATTAATGTAAAATGTTGATCCAAATAAGGAATGTTTCCTCCTCTCTTCCTTTCCCAGAGAGGTGACAGGAAAAGTCGAAGAGATCTTATTAGCTGGATTCCTTCCCAGAAACCCTTGGGGTTTTCTTCTCCCTCTTATGATCATGGATGAACTCGGCAGTTAAGCCAGCCATCATGACTAAATCTTGAATTTCTTCCTACAATTTTCTCTGCAGGAGGAATAGTTCTGATCCAGGAGCTTAGGTCCGCAGAGTGGGTTGGCTCCTTTGTCCTTGGAGGCCAAGATTCCTTGTAGGGCCTGGAAAGTTGGATTGTATCACCTGTCATGCCAAAGCACTGCCCAAACCCATACCTTCTTCTGCACCCTCCCAGAATCCCTTACTCAACAAAACCCACATTGTTTGGTTTGACAAACTCTTTCCTGATTGATTTATGAACATAAATTCAATTGTTACCTTATGGTCACCATAATCACGGTTGCAATTGCTATTATACCTTGCATTTACAGTAATCACCATTCCCAGCCTGCATCTGAGTGTCCGAACCTTCCCCTCCCTGAAATTGTCCGAGCGGAGTCGGTCTGGATGACTATGATGGATGAGAGGTGGAATGGGATGGCCCCAAAGTAAGCTTCCTTAGCTCTAGGTCTGTGTACTTCACATTTAATATTTTGCAGAGAAGCGACAGTATTTGCTGCCCATGTGGTTGTCCTAATTTACTGAAGTTTTATAGTATCTCCCACATTTGAGTTGACCTAGAAAGCCAAATAAGCAGAAATGCTCTCAGATTTACTAGGGAAGAAGCTATTGCTGCCGTGTTCCCTGTGTAGTTGTCTGGTGTGGGTACCGAGGGCTTGTTTTAAATGAACATCTGTTAAGGAAGTGGGCTGCTGCAGTGGGAAAGACTGCAGTCCTGCATGATCGCCTTCATTCTGGTGCTAAGTGAATTTAAACAGGACACCTCATTCTGAATGTCTTAAACACCTTCTATGCAGGATAAAAGGCTTTAATTAACCCGGTTTCTCCACCTCTGTGATATTGACATTTGGGGCTGGACGATTCTTCATTGTGGGGGACCACTCTGCGCAGGGTGGGATGTTCAGCAGCATCCCTGGTCTCCAGTCACTAGATGGCATTAGCACGCCCTCTCCCCTGGTTTTGACAGCCATACATGTGGACATGTGTATGAGGATATTGATAAAATATCCTGTTGTTTTTAAAATAGGTTTGATTGATTTCAGAGAGGAAGGGACAGGGACAGAGAGAGAGAAATATCAATGATGAGAGAGAATCATTGATCAGCTGCCTCCTGCACGCCCCCTACTGACGATGGAGCCTGCAACCTGGGCATGTGCCCTTGACTAGAATTAAAACCAGGACCCTTCAGTCCGCAGGCCAGTGCTGTATTCACTGAGCCAAACCAGCTAGGGCTGCTTTTGAGTTTTTAATGGTTGAAACTGGGTGATAGATACCTGTAAATTCTTTAGTCTATGCTCTCTAGTTTTGTATAAATTTCACATTTTCTAAAACTTTCTATAACTAAGAGGCAGATTCTGTCAGAGAAGCTATACATTGCAGTCCAGTGAGAATGAAACCAGCCTAAGAATGCAGGAATCAAGATCCTAGAAAGATGGAAGGTACACTGAGATAAGCAGCTGTTTATTTATGTTGTTTTATTTGAGGTGTATGTTTTAGTATTTTTTTATTATCCTTTGGGGCATTTGCCAATTCATGTTATGGAGCATCATGGCTGAACCAAAATCAGTGGACTGAACTCATCAGCCATCCCTCTGCAGTGAAAAATAAAAATGTAGAGTTCAGGGGTGCCAATGCGACAAGGACATAAGGGAACCAAGATCCTGGAGGGGAAAAAAGCCACAGAGAAGTGAGCTCCAAGTGTGTCACTTTCGCTTGAAGCATCTGTGGTGTGCGGAGGTGGTGTGTGGAGGGGATGGGGGTAGGTGATGCTAGAGGGCAAGAAACAAAGTCAGAAGCATCTTCTGAGAGGCTAAAAGCTAAACAGAAATTTGGACAGTCTCATGGTACTGGGGAGACTAAAACTGGAGTTGGGCCTGCTAGAGAGGTGAGGCCCTTACAAATGTCCTGGAATTTTACCTGAGACGTAGCTCCCCGAAGAGCTACTCCCGAGGGGTAAGGGCAAACAGAAAATGCATGTGCCTCACAAAGCCTAAACTCATGGCAATTGCTGCTTGCATTAGATGAGCAGCCTACATCCATCTGCCTGCCAGAAAAGTATTAGATCCACTCCAGAGGAAGATAAAATCTTCCAAGCCCTGTATTGTTTTCCATAGATAATGTCTGGCATTTGAATTAATAAGCATGCCAGGAAACTGGCCCAAATGACTAAACGGCAAGAGAAAAGAAAATGGAAAATAGAAACAGACCATAGATATTACTACAATATTGAAGTTGTCAGACATGGACTTTAAAATACATACAACTATTGTGTTTAAGATGAAAAGATAGATAAATTCTCCAGTGAAGTGACATATCCAGAAAGAGCATTAAGTAGAAATTCTAGAACCAAAAATAATGAAATACTAAAGTTGAGAATTAAATAGATGAGTGTAACAGCAGAATAGAAAAACCAGAAGAGAGGATTAAGCATCTGGAAGGTTGTCAGTAGAAAATATCTAGATTGGAGCACATAAAAAGGGGGTGGGGGGGTAAAATAAAAAAGGGTACAACTCAAATAGAAGAATGTCTAAATTTTGTAATTGGGATCTAAAAAGAAGTGAAGATGGAATGGTGCAGAAGAAACATGCAAAGAAAAACTGGCCAAGGATTACCTAAAATTTATTAAAAATAGGAAGCCACAGGTTCAAGAATCTCTTAAACCTACACAAGATAAATACAAAGAAATGTACATATAGGCATCCCATAATAACAAAGAGAAAATCTTAAAAGCTACCAGGGAAAAAAAGACATAGAACCTTTTAAAAGAAGCAATAAGACTGACACCAAAATTTTTAATAGAAATAATGGAAGCCACCAGACAGGAGAAGGACGTTTATAGTGTAGAAAGAAAGTACATGTCAGCTTAGAATTCTATACCTAGCAGATGATCTTTCAGAAATGAGGTAAAGCTTTTTTGACCAACAAAAAACTGAGAGAATTCATTCCAACAAGACTCTACAAAAAAAAAAGAAAAAAATGTTAAAGAGAGTTTATTAGGCGCGCGCACACACACGCAATCCTAGATGGTAACAAGAAATGGATAGCACTAAAATGGGAGGAATGTTGGTAAATTAATATTCCCCTTTAAATCATAAGTAATGCCTTATGAGGGTTCAAATAAATACAGAATTATATGAAAAAGCAACCATAGCACAAAAGGTGGGAAAGGATATTAATAGATCAAAGTATTTTGTGATATCCTTGCATTTTCTGAGAAGCACCTAAGGTATAAATATAAGGTAGATTCTATTCATTATAGGCTGCCACTAAGAGAAGAATAAAAGAATATATAACTAAAAAGCTAATATAAATATAAATAAAATTTAAAAATACTAGACTGATATAAAAGTAGGCAAGGAAAAAGAAACAGGAATAAGATAGGACAAATAGAAAACTAATTGTAAATGGTATATGGAAATTTAAATATGTCAGTAATTACACTAAAGGTAGATAGACTAAATTATACAACTACAAAAACTGGGGGGGGAAATAATATGTCATATAAGAATATACCTTAAACATAAAAACACAGAAATTTTGAAAGGAAAAGACATGTCATGTAAACTTTAATCAAAAAGAAGTTGGCTAGCTCTGACTGGGTGGCTCACCTGGTGTATTGTCCTGATACATCAAGGTTGTAGGTTTAGTCCCTGGTAAGGCTGTACACAAGAATCAACTAGTGAATGCATAAATAAGTGGCACCACAAATCGATGTTTCTTCTCTCTCTCTCAAATCAAGACATAAAAAAATTTAAAATAAAGTAAACAAAAAGAAGCTGTTGTTGCTTTGCTGAGATCAGACAACAAAGATTTTAAGGCAAGGAGTGTTACTAGGCATAAAAGACATAGTCATGACAATAAATAGGATGTAAGATAATAATTCAACAGAAACATACCATAAGACATAAATTTGTATGCATCTATTACCAGAGATATATTATATGCCTGTGAAAGAGAGAAAACTGTTCCCATATGTGGCAACACGAATGGATCTCATAGACATCACGCTGACAGAAGGTTCCAGGCACAACAGAGCACATCCTGTGTAACCTCATTTAGACACAGCTCAGAAGCAGGCAAAACAACTCTACAGTGAGGCGAGTCTGATGGTGGTTTCCTCTGTGGGTCCAGCAGATGCCGACTAGGAGGGGGCACAAGGGAGTTCTCTGGGTGTTGGCGATGGTCTCGATGTTGATCCAGATGATACTGGTATATGGGATAGGCATCATTTAAAATATTTATGGAGATATACACTTAGGATTTCCGTATTTCACTGGGTATATGTTTCTTTTATTTTTATTAAAAAAAGAAAGAAAGAAAATCATATCTCCAGAAATTCTAATGTGGTCCAGGTTTGAGAACCACAAAATTTGTGATACTTACCAGTTGGCTGGTGTTTGTGCTTCAAACCAACTGCTGAGTGCAAGGCCCCACCTCCCAAATGCACTAACTGCAGCCGTGGCAAGCCGGGGCCTGTGGACTCCCAGTACCACTGAGCATAGCAATGCTGACGGGGAGCCCTCACCTAAGCATAGGTCTAGACTCCCACCCCTTCTCTGTCCTGCGGAGTTTTATAGCCTTCACTTCACCCAGAGAACTCCTCCTCCAGAAAATACTAGACTATATCAAACTTATGCCCCCTTCCATCAGCTCCTCTCAAACAAGCCTCAGCTGCTCCCTCCCACAAAAGGCAGAAACCTAGAGCGCCAAGACCTGTGTGTGCTACTAAACCGCTACAACCTTCGTCTTGCCCAAAGCTCTACAGCTGAAGATGCCGGTCTTCTCTGCCGTCCACGCTGACGCCTTCCTTTTCTTGTTCCTGGTCGCACATCCCTATGGCTAATCCAGCCGTGGGCAGACTATGGCCCGCGGGCCGGTTCCGGCCCGTTTGAAATGATTAAAACTATTGGAAAAAAAGACCGTACCCTTTTATGTAATGATGTTTACTTTGAATTTATATTAGTTCACACAAACACTCCATCCATGCTTTTGTTCCGGCCCTCCGGTCCAGTTTAAGAACCCATTGTGGCCCTCGAGTCAAAAAGTTTGCCCACCCCTGGAATCACTCACATCACGTTGGAGAAAGTAGACATGTCTGATCTTAATACAAAGGGGTGGGGAACTCTCTACTTCTGACCACAGGTATTGTACACTTCATCTGCGGAGCAAAGGATTGGGGTTACTATAAAGAGAAATCTTGCCCTAGCCAGTTTGGCTCAGTGGATAGAGTATCAGCCTGTGGACTGAAGGGTCCCAAGTTCGATTCTGGTCAAGGGCACATGCCCGGGTTGTGGGCTCAGTCCCCAGTTGCGGGGTGTGCGAAGGCAGCCAGTTGATGATTCTCATCATTCATGTTGCTATTTCTCTCTCCCTCTCTCTCCTCTCTGCTCTCAGTAAAAATATATTTTAAAAAAAGAAGAGAGAGAGATCTGGGGAAAATGCCTCCTCGAGGACCATTTAAAGGCCAATGTGTTTATTTTGTGAATGTAGGAAGCTTTGCAAACTTTAAAAGGCTGGGACTGGCACGGTGATTGTACAGTTCTGGCCCATCTTCAAACGCATGCTTTCTCTTTCAATCATAAGCACAGAATTACAGCAGAGCTGGACCCATTTCCCCCAGTGGTGTGATTGATGCGCTGCCTGATGCATATGTACGCGGCAGGTGCCACTGGGTTTTCTCTCCCTGTGCCTGAGGACGGAGGTTTCCTGGAGGGGAGAGAAGTGCTTTGTGTTTCTGCTCAGGTTCACTTATTTATTTATTTTCTTTGCACTGTGATGAATTGCACTGTGTTTTGGGAAATTGAAATGGTACACGTTACAATAAAAGAACAACGGAGTGCAGGAACACAATTTGGGAAGCAGCTGGAGCATCTCAAGATAAAAGGGGGAAAGAGAAGTGACAGAGTGTTAAGAAGAATTAATTTCCTCTTCATCATCTAAACAAACAGAAATGGATCTTCCAGGCTCCGTTAGGAGAGATGAGTGTTTGATAGCGCTCCTGTTCAAAGCTTTCAGTGTGATGGATAGACGCCCAGGCTCCGCCCAAAAGGAGCATTGTGGTCCTGCGTAAATGATTTGTTTTTTCTGTGCCTCAGTTTTCAAATTTGCAAAAACAGGGTGATAAGCATAGAAATAACCCACGCAGAAGGCTCCTATGACAGAGTGTTCTAAGCACTTTACATATATTACCTCATTTAATCATCACGATGGGGTGGGTGCTCTTATGAGCACCTCTGCTTTATTGTAATGTGTACCATTTCAGGTTCCCAAAACACAGTGCAATTCATCATAGGACACTGAGGCATAGAAGAGCTAAGTGACATGCCCACAGCCACACAGCTAGAAAGTGGCAGAGGTGGGATTCAAGCCTAGGCTATTGGGCTCAGTCATGTTCTCTTAGGTATTAAATTCTGCTGTTTCTCTTTTAGGTTTAATCACATCATGTAAAAGGCTCCTCTGGGCCCTACTTGCCATCAGGATAAAGTCCCAACACCACCGCATGAAATAGATGACTTTCACAATGGAGCCTATTCCTACCTCTGCAATCTTCTCTCTCTGGACATCTGGTCACCTCAGCACTTCACCCACTGGCCTAGGGGATTCTCATTATGTTCCCTGAACATCATGGCGCCCTCTTACCCCTTAGGCTCTGTTCTTGCTGCTCGGTCTGCCTGCAGTGCCTCTCTCCACTGACTACCCACACCTCTGATCAGCGGACTCCTACGCTCCCTTCAAGTCCCTGAAAACCATATTACCTCTCAGGAGTTTCCTTGATTTCCCTGGACACAGGTAAGTCACCCACTTTCTTTGTTCTCTTAAAACATTGCACTTCTTCTGTGTGTTTGTCACTCGGTGTTATACTATTTGGTGTATGAATCTGTCTGGATAGAGATCATTTTCTTCTCTACCAGTCTAAGGAACGAGTGAGCACTGTGTGAAGAGGTCATATGTGCATTCAACAAGAGAATGCTAAGGGCAGACTTCACAAGGGCAAGGACCTTGTCTGATGTTTATATTCTGGTACCCCTAGTGCCTGCCTCCATCTGAGTACACAGTAGACACTCAATTACTATTTGTATAAGCAAATGATACGTTGACAGTCTGCCGCAGGGAGGGAGGTGAGCGGGGTGACATTCATGCCAGGGATTTCACATTCTGCTAGTAGTCTCTCAACTCTTCACCAGTGCCACTGTCCAGCCCTTGTCCAGCCCTTTATTTTGTTATGATCACTGTCTCTCCTCTATCATGGCCCCTCTCGCCCTGCCGAGGGTCCCTGAAAGCCTGGGAAATAGAAAATACAAACAATAAAAGGGTTGCTCTTCATAGAAAAAAAGAAGTGGTGTGTCATATCTTTTCCTTTTTTTCTATTGACCTGAATTAGAATGAATTAACTTAAAATAATTTGGTGGCATTCTTTGAGATATTCTGGGAATGTTTGCAGTATCATAAAACCAAAGATAGCTTGGGGAGGGCGAGTGTTCTTCTCTTCTGGTCTCACTCTGGGGTGCCGGATGACCTCGCCGTGGTCTCTGGAGCCGGGCTTGTCTGACAGAACTGCCTGCCTTGGTGGCAATGCTCTACATTTGCACTATGCAGTGTGATTGTCACTGAGCACATGTGGACACTGAGCACTTGAAATGTAGCCAGGGTGACCTTATTTTACTCTTCTCTTTAAAATAGGTTTTCCAACTTAGCCAGGTAAATTTTCTCCTTTCCCCATCACATACACATCCATCTATAACTTGAAGCCATGTGTAAGCTGCATCTGATCTATACATCCCTAAACCCTCAGGGGCTGGGTGTCAGGAGCTGTGCCCAACCAGGCAAAGCCCCACACCCCACGTACTTTGCATTGTTTGCCTGGATTAGCCTGAACTCCTGGCACCTCTATCTATCTCTTAAAGGCGAAATACCACCCAAAGAGCTTTCCTAACCTTCACCAGGCCACTGCCCACACTTGTTCAGCCCTTTATTTTGTTATGATCACTGTCTCTCCTCTATCATGGCCTCTCTCTCCCTGCCGAGGGTCCCTAAAAGCAGCCTGGGAAACAGTTTCACCCAAGTTCCTCATTTAATATAAGGTGGCACCCACCCTCACAGAGCGTTAACATTCCCTATCAAACTCTACTCAAGGTTCCTCTCTGGTGCCCTCTTTCCC
>NW_006285997.1:3630532-3632649 GCF_000327345.1 Myotis davidii
TCCTCAGATTGCTCTGAGTCCACGCTAACACTTCTGGGATGCCTCCAGCCCGCCTCCAATAGCATCGCTGTGGCAGTGACTTGCTCTGATCCACTACCCTTCCCTTTACAACAACACAGAAGTTCAGAGAGTAGGGACCATTCCTTTACTGTCTTCCCCCACAGCGCTGTGTGTCAGAGCATGTGGTCCACGATGCTGTCAGGAAATGAAAGTGGCAGAGCCTGCCCTGCCCCCTGAGAGGACATCATGTACCCTGAAGGGAGAAAGAGGAGGGAGATCACATCACCCCCCCTCCTCTCAGGTAAACCATGGCAGAGAAACATGTGCTTATGTTTCCTTTGTGTTTAAAGGGCCACTTTAGATGATGCCCAAGTGCAGATTTAAAAATTGAAATTAATTCCAGGATATGAGCTAGTCAATTCAATTTGGCAGATAGTGATCAAATTCAAAAATCGTATATTAGAGTTTAATGGACAATACTTTCTCACATGAAGGAGACGGAAATTAATATGACAGAATATAATTTCATTCAAGTGTTTATTGAATGCCCATCAGGAGTCGAAAAATGTGTAGCTCAGAGCTATTCAAGGTTGGTGGCGGCCAAAGTCATTAAGGATCATGTTACTAACTTGGTGAGAATTAAAATAGGCTTAGGTGATGGTAAAAGAGCAAGGCTGAGAGGAGGAAGAGAAAGAGGAAGAGGAGAAGTTGCCAGGTTCGGAAATGGGCTAAGCAATGGCATCGATGTGGAAATGCATGGGCTCTGTGTAGACTTTGGCTGGCGTCGAGGTTGTTTCCTGAGAAGAGATGGGCATTTCATGACTTGGATCAGCCAGCGCTGAGCGGGGCATGAGGCTGAACTGCCGGCTCAGGCAGTGGGAAGCACACTAGCTCTCTGAACAGCAGAGGGGCACCGAGGGGTGCCAGCGGCCTTCGGATAGAGGAGGAACACACTAGTCCAGGAGCAAACTGCTCGATGCTCTCGTTATGGTGGGACAGTGGTGACAAAGAGCAAGAGATGAGCCATTTTAAGAATAATCGTCAGAATAACTTCAGGATGTGTTGTTTTATGGCTTGGAAGAGTTTCAGGAGAGAAATGAAAGACTTTTTTTTTCAAGTTTGGAGATGAAGAGAATGGAGAGATGTTCCACTGAGGAAATAAGAATGAAGAGAGGAAGGGAGGAGCTCATGTAGTAGGAGTGACATGTATTGAGTGTGACAGGATAATGGACTTTCAGCTAGGGATGCTAAATGAATTTCAAAATCCATCTGAACTAGAAATAGGGGTGTGGGTAAAGGCAGTGGCTTTCATGTCAAGAGAAACTACCTCCCTCCCCTCCCAACCGCACATTCATTCTTTTTATTAGAATACATAATATAGTCAATAATACTGTCAAAAGTATGTATGGTGCCAGGTAGGTACTGGAAATATCGAGGGGAACATTTTGTAAAGTATAGGATTGTCTAATCACAGTTATACACCTGAAACTAATACAAAATAATATTGAATGTAAACTGTAATTGGGAAAAATAAATAATAAATGAATGAATGAATGAATGAATGAATATAATATGGAAGCCCAGGACAGGGCCAAAGTTAGAACACAGTTGGACTGAGGCCATGTGTCCAGGGCTCTCCAACTTACCTTGCCCAAGGCTTTATAGGTGGTTCAAAGTCAAACTATCCATTAGTTGCTTTATAAACTGCCCGTGAACAGACAGTCTCAGTTTGATCTGAGAACTAGACCTTGAAAAAGAGTAAGAGCTTTTGCCTCATGCAGTCATTAATGGGAAGACTGAGGGCCGGAAAGTGGAAGTGGGGAAGGGGTTACATTTACTTTGTTCATACCCTTGGCTTTCTTGTATGAATTCTAATACAATAACCCATGTTTCCCAGCTCTTACCTATCTGAGACAAGAGAGCACATAGGTTACCAAGAGTGGTCTCACCTGAGCCCTCACCACAAGAATTCCTGGAGCTCTCCACACCCCAATCCATTCCCCCACTGCCCACCACAAGCATGCGCGCGCACAGACACACACACACACACACACACACACACACACACACACGCCCTCACTATAATAATAGTAATAAGAGTGACAATAGTAAATGTG
>NW_006285997.1:3632694-3642461 GCF_000327345.1 Myotis davidii
AAAAAAAAGTGACAATAGTCAGAAACTCTACTAAAGACAAATGCTTTCTTTCTATAACAAGGACCATGTGTTTCAGGAGATGTAACCAGCAATTATACAGGATTAGTTGACTGAAGCCAGTTGCCTAATCTCATGTAGAACATATCCCAATTTCTTCGAAATCCCTGATATAAACTGGAAGTTAGTTTAGGATAATCAGTTTCAAAATAAAGATTAAATCATAATTCATTACCCTTGTCAAGTCCAGAAATTCCTTGGTCAGGACTCTCAGTCATTTCCAGTCATTTGTAAAAGACAAAACATGGGTACTTCGATAACCCTGCTGATTGTTTCAAGCTGGCTTTTATGAGTGGGAAAAGGATACTGGTTCCAAAATATTATCTGATAGTATAAGAGGTCCGGTTTTTTTTTCCTGCCAGTAAAATAATAGTTTGGAAGAGAGCAGAGGAAAAATAAATCCAAACTGTAAGCTGTGAGAAAGAGCTGGCCCCACCATCTCTCTACGAGTAGGACTGAGCTAGCTAATGATCATTCAGGAAGTGCCTCAAAATGCAGCAAGAATGAATTCTGATCTTGTTGTGTAACACAATCTGAGTTGTACAAGATGGAAAAACACCGAGATTCGTCATTGGACGCCAATTGGCAATAGAAAATTCTCTCCTAAATTGCTCTAGCGATTTTTCATACCCATGGCATGTCTAGGTAAAAAGCAGCTGGCTCGTGCTCAGAATTTAAATGCTAGCAAGACTTTTAAATGCTTATTTCATCTAAAAGGTCACAGCTTTAAATATTGCCCAGAGAACTTGCAGTGAGAGGTAGCATGAAAGAAAGAGCCGGGATAGAAAAGAGGGTCAAAGATTGAAGACTCAGGGAGGCCCGTGTGGCCATCAGGACAGGTGCGGGGGGAATTGGAGCAGCTATTTGTGGAGCAGTCATGTTGTGAACATTAAATGCAGGTGCTTCGCCATTGTCGGTGGGAGATGAAATGGATTGTAGCTTCATAGCTGCCTTGAATCTGTGACATTTATACTCTTGTAAAGCCATTTTTATCCCTGAAGTCTCTGGAAGATTTTACCAGGAAATGTATTTGGTTCTGACCCTATTACACTTATACATACTATTCCTAGCTTGTACAAGATCAAGGCAAACCCCCTCCCCGCCCTGCATGGCTAGGAGATCGCTCACCATCTGTTTCTGGGCTTCTCTCCCTGGCTCTTGCCCACTCCCAAGGGTATAAACCCGCACCCATAAACACGCACTGTGTTAATGCGTGTAGGGCCCGAGCGATGCTGTTTCCTATGTCGTTTGCTCTCTTCCTGAATATGCTCTCCACCCACAGTCAGGGCTCCAGGGCTCCAGCCCCTTTCAACTGTCCCCTCTGTCCCCATAGATCTTTGTCAAGGTTCCCTTCGCGTTTCAGCCTAGTGTGATGGTTTCCCTGTGGCAGACCAACCCCAGCATTGCACCATACAGTGACTAGCTTTATACAGTGATGCTCTCTAGAGTCAATTCCTGGACCTCCAACCTGGCTCTCTCCTCTGTGGGGAGTCAGGATGATGAGAATGATGACACCAATGATGAGAGCCACATGGTTACCAACACGCTTCGGATATTTCATGTTACTGACCCCCAAAAAGTGACAAATCCATCCTAATAAAAGACCCAATGGAAGTAGCAAAATTAACCCTCCCCACCAAAATGCTTAATATGTGAATTTGAAATCAACGGTGTTACTTAAATTCCAAAGCTACTGAATCAGAATGGCCACAGTTCAGTTGGATTCGTTCAATTATTCTCTGCCATTGAACAGACTTGAATTAGTGCTTGGAGATGTGGCTCCTCAGATGTTTCAAGAGGGATCTCATGAAAAGAAAAAGATGTCTTTCAACCAAGAACACATAATGCGCGGCCTAGATCCGGACAGTGAGCTCAGCAGGGGACTGGAGGCAGGTAGAGTCACCTGCTGGGGCTGGGAATGGAAGGGTCTGGTGCACCTCCCTGAGGGCTGCTCTCTTCTGCCCAGTGCGGACACAGTGGAAACAGTGGGAGGTGCGAGCTACGGACCTGGAAGCTCTCTCTCCGCTCACCCTGCCACAGAAGGGTGAACATGGGGAGAACAGAACCAAAGCAGCTTTGTCAGTGAAATCTTGGGGTAATTAGCTTTACTGACATTAACTGCCTATAAACTCCCCTTTCTGAGTGCTCCTGGAAATGTCTAAATTATGAGACAAGCACTGTTATCATAAACTTATATTACATGTAACTAACAGAACTGACTTTCTAAAGTAGGACAAATGTTAAGAGCCTCAGGGTTGTTTAGACATACAAAGATTTCCTAGCTGACTTCCACATCAAAATCTCCATTCACTGATGTCACACGGTGACTGTAATTATAAATAAGCAATTTATAGTGCAGTATCTGATTTAAAGTGCAGTATCTGATTTAAACCTCGTACTAATTGTATGACACAGGTTCTATTACTAGCTGTATCTTAAAAATAAGAAGAGGCACAGAGAGGTTAGGTAACCTGCCCAAAGTACACAGGTGGTAAGAGGCGGGTGGGGATTCCTGGTTTTAGAGGCCGTCTCATTAGCATAGAGCAACTGTCTCTCCTCCAGATCAACACGTTACCCCGGGAGGGTGTCCTGGCCGCGGTGGCAACCTGTAACTGCACAGAAACATCATTTAATATTGATGGGGAACTCAAGGAGTTAACATCTTTTTGGCTTTAGATATATAGTTAATAGGCATGGTAATTCATGCATGTAGAAAGCTATTGATCAGGGACTGGAATGTGTGGCTGGACCTGCTCTGCCTTCAGGACCTTTGTGCCCCAGGAGGACACAAGTGACCAAGACAGTCTCTGAGTCATTGTGCTCCAGGGAGAGAACATCCGCCACCCAGGACACAGATAGAGAATCACGGGTCAGCAGGTGAAGGGATGCTGGGAAAATCACCGGACTGCAGCTTTTATCTGATTAAATCTTTCCCCCTGAATTCCAAAGCCCTTACCTACTTTCTCCTGAATTCCAAACCCTTTCCCTATACTTTTCTTCTTCTAAAAGTGTTGGCTTGGGATGGTAAGATGGTCTTTTAGAATATATAACCTGCCGTCTTCTCAGATTGCCTGCCATCTGAATAAAGCGCCCATAAAGATTCAATCCTTGTCTCTGCTTATTGGTTTTGGTTGTCACAGGTAGCACGGCCATGAACTTTTCTGGTTTAAATATGACCTTTTCACCATTTTTTCCTTTTGGTTCACACTGGCCTCACCCAGCACCCTGACTCACCTGCCTCCTTCTCCCTTGTAGATCCACTGCCTTAATCATTAGGACAATGAGGTCCCAATTAGCATCAAATAATCTTAGGAACAAAGCCTCAGGTCTGTTGACCACAGAGTCAGAGTTTCATTAAACTAGAAATAACATCCAGGCCTCAGTTGTGTTTCTGCTCCAGGCCCAGAAAAGCAGCAAACCCAGATAAAGCCACACCATGGCTGACATCAGGACCAGACGCAATGACCATGACCCCTACCCTAGTGTTGGCCTAGCTCCCTTTGTCATCATGATTAATGATTTCCCCCTATATAACCCATCTCCTAGAAGCCATCAGGAAGCCAGGTCTATGAGCATTAGCTCAACCTGTGACTCTAGGCTGGGCCACTTCCTAAGAAGAAACCCTCACGTTCTTTGCTGCAAGCTCCTGCTCCTTCTTATTGAGCAGACAAATGGACCCCTTTAGACTGGTAACAAACCTTCTTGTTGCTCAGCTCTGCCCCTGAATGCCTTGACCAGAGCCCCTCCGAAGCTCACCACTTCCACAGTCTTCACTCTGACCCTGCCCACGCTGAGACTTGGCATCAGGTGGGAAATGTTCTCTGACTCACTCCAAGCATAGCCCCATCTCTCAGGACCTTCCAGAAAGCCACAGGCACACTGTGGCTGCCTGGCCTCCTCTCTCAGCCTCCAGCGCCACTCGCCTAGTTCTTGTGCACTCACTGGGGAGGGGACCCAGTCCTTTGTCACCCATCCCCAATGTTTTCTTCTGCAAATCCTCATCTTTCTTTTCTTTTAGTCACACAAAGTGTCCTTGGCCTGCTCTCGGACAGTCCTCAGGTCTCTCAGGTGCCACCCTGTGTAATTTTATAATGTATATCTAAATTGTCTGCCAGAGGTGTTTAAACAATACCTTGGTTTCTTCAGCAATTTCCATATTCTCCCCTATGAATAGTGGACATTATTACTTAAGTAGAAAGAGTGCAAAGAAACTGTCATTAATGAGGCACTACTTTCTGTCTGTGAATTCTATTAAGATCATAGGGGAGAGTAAAATCAAACAATGTTTGCAGTTTCTATTCTTTTCATTTCACTTATTAAGAAAGAGATACCCAGAGAGGTCAAGCCACTAACACCAAGTCAGCTTCACTCCAAACCCATGTTTTGTCTTGGCAGCTGAGCTTCTGACACCTTAATAAGCACATGCATCACCTGGGTGACTTGTTAGAATGCAGGTGGTGATTTAGACGGTCTAGGGCAGGGCCCAAGATTCTACATTTGTGATGATCTTCCAGGTAAGAAGAGTCTGTTGCTTTGCTGACCATAAGTTGAGTAGCAAGCTCTATAGTGCTCAGTTAACGTTTTCATCCCAGAGGAAAGGCCAGTCCCTTCCTAATGCCACCAATCCCATGTCCTGGATCAAAATGAACACATGCTGCCTTAATGAGAAGGTGTTTCCTAAAGTGTGCTTCTTGCACCATCTGTAATGAATTTGCTGGAATGCCTTTTAAATGCAACATTCTGGGCATCACCTGAATCCTTCTGGACCAACATCATAGCAAGTGAGACCTGAGAAGGTGCATTTATGGCCAGCTCCGCAGACGCATAGAATGTGCATTCATGTTTGAGAAAACCTTGTGTGGCCCAAGCACTGAATGGATGGAAAGGAAAATGGTGATCATGGAAGCTTATTGAGACAGACCTGCAGATAAAGGAGCCTGAATGACATCTCCTGGAAGGCAAAAGAAAGCTTTTCCCTCTGGTGTGAAAGTGAGGTTAAAGCTGCAAGGGTGAGTCATGAAGTTTTAGAGCTGGAGGAGGCCCAGCAGACTAGATATTGACAGGCAGATCACCTGGGCAGTCTGAAGAAAGAAACTGTTCTTCACTCCTTATGAGAAAGAAGTCATAACATCTTTCCGCTTGGATAAACACTTGATGGATATTAAATATTGAATTGATATACTATACTTTCGATGCTGTCTTGGCAGTGCCTGTAGAGAAGAGAAATAGAGATAAACTCTTATTCGCAAACCATTTTACCATGTATGTTAGCATCCATGACATGAATTGCTTCAGAGGGTGAAGAATTATTCATTCCCAGCTCACAAGTGAGCACACCAGGCCCAAGGGACTGGCAGTAATGCCAGGGCCAATCCTCTAGTCTCCAATATCATGATCATACTCTTTAACCAGTCCAACAGTTTCTAGACGTGGCTGTGCATCAACACCACAGAGGAGACCCCAGTCCAGGTCCACTGAGTCAGAACCTTTGTGAGGAACCTGACAGCAGTCTATGAAACCATGTTTGGGAACCACTCACCCACACTGTGGCATGTAAACAGCTTTAAAGGATCATCTGGAAAGAGAAGAAGCAAAGGTGTGGGGACTCTGGGACCCCTCCCGAAGATCCGAATGGTGGCAGGCACATTTTAGGGTCTGCCACACTTGGCAAGTTGGTTCCATAACTGCTGGAGGTGAGAACCTTTAAGAGATTTTCTTTTGAAAAATTGGCCAAGAGAAAACATAGCTCAGAACCTACATGGTTTTATCAGCAAGCCCTTCGAGGTTAAGAGGTAAATTTCTATAACGGTAAGATACGGGTGAAATGGAGGAGGATACTACAGTGCTGGATTTGGGATCAGCTCTTATTTTAAGTCCTCATAGCTGTGTGACTTTGACTGTCAACAACTCAATAAGATGTTTAACCACATTCTCCACAGAACATACAAGTGTGGGAAAAATGCATAAAAGAAGGCAATCCATACTAGGTGCTCTTTGTACATTAGTTGGAATTAAATGTTAGGTTCCTCAGATGGGTGGGCTGGAGATGGGACAGAAAGTAGTTGACTCTATGGCTGATGGCCAGATTCAAAATAGCTCAGATTCTATAATCTAGACCAGTGATGGCGAACCTTTTGAGCTCGGCGTGTCAGCATTTTGAAAAACCCTAACTTAACTCTGGAGCCGTGTCACATATAGAAATTTTTTGATATTTGCAACCATAGTAAAACAGACTTATATTTTTGATATTTATTTTATATATTTAAATGTCATTTAACAAAGAAAAGTCAACCAAAAAATGAGTTTGTGTGTCACCTCTGACACGTGTGTCATAGGTTTGCCATCACTGATCTAGACCTTCATCAGAGGTCTGGCTCTCCAAATTGACAGCTGGGGCAGCGAACTGAGCAGTGTGATTAGGAGTCTCCAGGAAGTTCCTCAGGGATGCAATGCCTGAAATGTTACTGTTTTATTATTTAAAGACTGCTCCTCTTCTCCAGCTACTCTTTAAAAAGTGAAAAAGCCCTAATGAGTTGACTTTATTCTAAATTTTCATTGTTCCTCTGACCAGAAAAACCACAAGAACGTGTGTGTGGGAGAGTGGGTGAGGTGGAGAGAGGACACAGCAGGGGCGAAAGGGACACAGGAAAGGGGAGTGAGGGGTGCTGAGGCCAAGTTCTGCCAGCTCCATATGTGTCCTGCCCCAGACTTAGCAGCATCATGCTGGTGAGATGAACTTGAGGTGACCACTAGAGGAGAGAGGTTTGCTTATGACCAGAAGAATATGCCTGAATACAATAGAGACAGGATTTTTTTGTTTACCATTCTCCCTTTTGACCTCCTCTACAAATCATCAGTGCAAACACGTGTGAGAAAGTTGCTGCAATCAAATCCAAAATCATTTCCACTCCATGTAGATCCTTGTTGCAAAAAAGGGAAGTGAAAACATAGTTTAGAACTGAAACTGATCATCGTGCCATCCAAATGCCACGAACATAATGTAATACTTAGAGGAGGAAAAATTGGCTCAAGGAAGGGATTGGTGGGGCTGAGATGCACCTTTCACAGAGGGAAGTGGGTGTGGACAGAAAGTGGACAGCACTTTCCACAGGACACATCCAAATACTCCCAAACTTGAAGCTGCAGGGACTGGAGCCGAATATAACCTTTAGCACAGCTGGTGAGAAACAGAAGATAATAAAGTTTCTTGGGAAATATGCCAAGGCTGGTACGGGAAGCAGCTAACTCCCAGCTTATTCCCAGAGAGCATGTTTTTAATAAAACACAACAGCCTCCACTGCACTCATGCCAGATAAAAAAGGGGACAGTGTTGCCGATGCTCACTTTGACTTGGAAGATAAATTCTTCAATAGGAATCTCGCTGTGCTGTGCTTCTGGCTCTAGCTCTCTTCCTGCCCCAATAGCCAAAGCCGTTTACAGAGACAATATTTACAGTCAAATCTATCTAGAGGTCTATCTGAAGTGCCCCTTCCCCCTTTGCCTGCACCTGTATTCTTTGATAAGGCTCATCCACAACTTCTAAGTGAAGTTCCCTCGTCTTCCAGACTGGATCAAAGTGACACCTCACCTGATACGGTTAAGCAAAGGAAGAGAAATCATCTAACATAGTAAGACTTACTGGGTCAAAGCAAACATACAGGTTAAGACTAAGTACCATTTGGCAGCAGCCATGACCTGTTACATAAGCATAATTGGCTTAGCTGTGCCCAGACACATGACATGTCTACATAGCTATTGGTGTGACCAGGGTGACATCTCGGTCTGAATTAAAGTAGAATCCCACTATGGTATTGCTTTTTGAAAACAATGAGATATGAAATATTCAGTATTGTCTGCTTCCAGAAGGGCAAGATCTAGTTGGTGATCACCGGTGTCTCACACTCAAGTGAAATTGCATGCCTTTGATGGGCAGGAGAAACAGGAGCCGGCACACAGATTGGAATTTCAGGCTCTCATGCTCCAGCTATTACCAATGGCTCTGAAGGCAAAAATTCTATTAAAATGCAAAGTCTCATTTCATACGCCATTGTACCCATGATCATTATGTTAAAGGCTCTGGAGTTTGATTTGAATAAATTAATTTAACCACTTTCTCTCTCCTTTATGGAGTACATTAAAACTCCATACTATTTGGTTTGAGATAGATGCAATGACTTTCTAATGAATCAAATATCCTGACTAATAAAGAGCGATCACCATGTAGACACACTATATAGGCATTACTAATTTTCAAAGAATTTGAACAGAATTAACTTAACACTAAAATAGTCCTGAAAAAAAGTTACTACCTTAGAGTCACATACATTGTGCTACTATAAATGTGTTAAACCCCGATTTATTTAATTTTATTATATCTTTAAAAATAATTTTTATTTTATTAAGTTTTACTTGTCAAAATTTTATGAAATGTTAAGGAAGGGGAGGAAGAGAGTTGAAGGAAGTATTTTATGATTTATTAAAATATGAGTACTTGCTATTCCTTTTACATGTGTAGAAATATATGAGAAGAAAAAAGAGTCCTGAAATTGGAGTATAAGAAATTTCTCAGTAGGACCTGTCCCTGTGGTTGCCAGCCAGCCTGTAGGACTTCAGAAAAGGAAAAATGGCCCACTAGAGAAAGGAAAAATCAGGCTCTTCTCTGATGGTGTATTGTTGATGAGGTGCCACCATTGCTACAAGCATGATCGGAAGGCTGGTCTGATTGGGTTGAGCTGCGCTAAGTGAGTAGTAGAAATGTCCCAGCCATCACCCCCTCCCCTTTGTCAGTGCCTGGACTGTACCAGTGATGAAATATAGTTTGAATATCATGCCAGTGTTTGAAGAGGGTGGAGGTCATCAGCAAAACTAGGCAAAAGCAGCTCTTTCCACTGCGTCAGAACTGTGTTGATGAGATGCTTGGAGCTATAAATAACAACCAACTTGAGCTGGCTGAAGTGAAGAAAGGAAGTGGCTTATATAATTATAATCGAGAGGAAGGCAGGCTCCCAGGCCATCTGCTGTTTTCCCCTCTCCTCTGTGCCCATCCCTGCCTTTGCTCCCTTTAGTATATCAACTAGATGGCTGCAGCCTTGTCTACAGTGAGAGAAACCAGTTATCCCCAAAGCTCTGTCTATATGTGACAAAACTTCTCTCAAATATTCAAATAACCTTCCACTGGAGTCTCTCTCTTTTAAAAAATACATGTTGTTGTTTTTTATTGATATCAGAGAGGAAGGGAGAGAGAGAGAGAAATAGAAACATCAATGATGAGAGAGACTCATTGATCGGTTGCCTCCTGTATGCCCACACTGGGGGTTGAGCCCACAACCGAGCATATTCCCTGACTGGGAATTGGACTTGGAACTCCTGCTTCATAGGTCACGCTCAGCCACTGAGCCACACCGGCCAGGCTAGTGGAGTCTCTTTAACCTGCACTGGGGTCCCATGCACATGCCAAAAGCAATCCTATGGCCATTAGTTGGCCGAAGTCTGGGTTTCTAAACCAACTCCCAGAAAAGATAATGTGTGTGCCCTAGAATCTCCTGGAGGGCTCAGTCCCCAAAGTCTAGTGACTCATTAGGACTTGGATAGGAACAAACACTTGGCATTTCCAAAACTATAGTTTTAGAAAAAACTTAGTCTTTTGCAGAAAATACTGATGCTCCGGCCCCAGGATCACCAACTGGGAACCATGGGGTTAGACCGTCAGG
>NW_006285997.1:3642498-3647339 GCF_000327345.1 Myotis davidii
GATGGTTTAGGAAGGGTTGCTGCAGTTCTAGCAAACTCCCAGGGGATGCTGCTGCTGCTGTCCGCAGGCCACCCACGGAGAAGCACAGTCTAGAAGTCCTCGTCACATTCTCTCTCTCCTCCCTGCTCATGGTTAGTCCCCTTTCCAGAGCGCATGCTCCACCTCCAGCCCTGTGCTCCCAGTGCTTTGGTAGGGTGGGTATTTCCTCCTCCTGAAGAAAAAGAGAGCAGCTCTTTCACGTCCCTGGGAGTAACCAACAAAGGGAAGACCTAGACTAGACAGCCCTGAGACCCACCTTTGGTAGTGAGCTCTGGATTCAGGTGAAGTAGAAGCAAAGATGTATCAATTGAGTCCCAGGATCCTGGCATCTCAGATGGAGGCAGCATCCTCCTGGCTGAATTCTCGGTGTTAGGTTAACCAGCAAGACTTTCTAGCAAAATCTCAGTATAATCTTATCTGAACGGAGGGAGAACTTTTTCATTTTAAAAGCATCCTGCATAAAAAAGGGCTTCAATCATACTATAGTGAGCATTGTAATTTATTACAAAAATATCATGATATGAGTGATCCCTTTACTCCTAATGCTCTGGTCCTGGTCTGGGAGGAGCACCTGTCAGCTGGGAGTGATGTAGGAATTCATCACTGTCCTCAGCCTTCCCTTTTGTCTATTCTTTGCTTAAAATGTTTTTATTTAGAAGCCACAGGAGGCAGTGGATATGAATCAACGCCAAGCTCTCAATGTCGGCAATGAATTATACTCGTGAGAAATGAGCACGTCTTACGGCAGGTGGGAGGGCCAGGCCAGCTGATGGATGAGTTTTCTGAAGGAGAGCAGGGTAAGAGCACTTGGCAGCAATGGCTAAGGCTTCCTCCCCATCTTCAAGCATCACGCATTTTCTCAAGAAAGAGGTGAAGGACCTCTGTGAGGCTCCTTCAACCATGCGGTGTGCTACAGCAATCACTTACTAAATGGTGCAGGTCAAAGAAAGAGAAAAATAAACCCCGAGAAGACCTGGTTAGTGTACTATCTGGATGGTCTCCAGCAGTTCAAGAAACCCCATGAGCAAGAGGAAATGGAAATAGAGGAAGTGGATGTTGGCTGATAACATGTGTTGAGGTGAATGGCGTTAAACATCTTGGCCCAGTCCCTGCTATTCAAGAGAAAGCAGAGAGGTCGGGTGTCTGGGTCTATCAATTACAATCCCAGCCAAGTGAGAAGGGCTGCAGAGCTGGCTGCATAAATAGAACCCATGGAGAGAGGCAGGTGAAGGGCGAGAATGGGAGAGGTGTGTGTGTGGATGTTGATAGCCAAGATGGAAGTTGGGTGGACCAGTCTATAAGGGCTGTGCTACTTCATGTTCAGTGGAGGGAGAGGGCACATTTTATATATTTAGTGACTGTCATCAATTCTGTGTTCTGAGAGCTTTATCTCAAGGGAAACTGGTGGTCTTAGGAATGGCCCTACTGTGTGTAAAAGGTAAGGCTTTGCCATAATCTAAGAGAAAAAGGTTAATAGTGAAATGGGAATCTTGGATATTTAATAGGAGACAGAGGGTCTTGGAATGGAGAGAAGTGAGAGGAGAAGCTCTCATGAAGGAAGACAGGGTGTTGGCAATGTGGTGGGAGGCCAGGTCCCACTAGGAGAGACATGTGGAGACTTTGGGGGTGGTTAGTAGATGGCGGACACAGTACCAGGAACAGTAATTCCTGACAATACAACCAGAGGCTGCTTCCTGCTCTGGGCCGCCGTCTCTCTGATATCCCCAAATATTTTCAGTGACAGTGAATTAGACACACCCGCCTTATATGAGTAATGATTTGGGGGGATAATGGAAAACATGCCATGTCCATATTTGGTGACCTCAGTGTATCTCTTACCCCAGAGGCAGACATATGGACTTGTGGATTACTGAAGGGAAACCAAGATTCTCAAGTGCAGGAGGAGGACTGACAAATATTTCCAAGTGATAGGCACATGCAGCCCTAGAATCTTTGCAGTCTTTTTGTTTGTTTAGTTTTGTGTAAGTCTTGCAATGCCCCTGGAGGATGAATCGCCTGTATAATTTTGAGAATTACCTGGTTAAGCAGCCTGTTGAAGTTAAGAGACACTATTCATGGCTGTCTCACTGATATGACACATTGTGTTCACCTCTTTAAATACTGAGGAGGAGGAATTAATTTTCAAGCAGGTCCCGGTCAGGAAGGTACCCTTCTGCAGAGGGCTTCAGGACCAGGACACTTTTCCTAAGTGTCCATCGATAGACAAATGGATGAAGATGTGTCACATATATTCAATGGAATATTACTCAACCATAAAAAGGAATGAAACCTTGCCATTTGTGACAAAATGGATGGACCTAGAGGGTATTATGCTAAGTGAAATAAATCAAACAGAGAAAGACAAAGACCGAATGATTCCCCTTACATGTCGAATCTAAAAAGAAAGTAAACAAAACAAAACAGAAACAGATTCACAGATACAAAGAAAAAGCTGATGGTTGCCATAGGGGTGAAGGGTGGGGAGATAGGTGGAAAAGGTGAAGGAAATTAAGAGGCACAAAGCTCCAGCTATATAGTAATTAAGTCGCAGGGATGTAACATATAGCATAGGGAATGTAGTCAGTAACAGTATAATAACTTGTATGATGACAAATAATTGTGATGATCTCTATAATAAAAAGCGTAATATGCTAATTAGGCCAGAAGTCTTTCCAGACAACCTTCTGGATGAAGCTGGGGCTGTGAGGGAAGCCCAGGTCCCAGGTGCCAGAAGGAAGTCAGTGCTGGCAGCCGGGGGAAGGAAGGCCTACTTTTTAGAGTATTTCATGCATCGGACCTCTAGTCATTACATAAAGAATATAAATATCAAATCACTAAACTGTACACTTGAAACTAATATAAAATTGTCTGTCAACTGTATTTCCATTTAAAAAGATAACCTTCTCACTGCCCAACATGGCAGACAGTGAGGTAGTGCTGTTGAAGCACAGGGTGGCAGACAGGGTTGTCAGCAAGACAGAAGGCTTCAGGACCAGGAAGTAATGGCCACCTGTAACTAGGACAGTTGTCCTGCAAAGAGCATCAGAGTAAGCAAGCATCCTTAACTCAAGAATGAACAAATGAAGAGCAACGTGGGCAACTCTGGAGATGAGAGCGCACAGAAGCCAAAAACACAAAAATTATCAGAGTAGTAGACATTCAATGGACAAAAGCTCTAAACCTAAAGCAACAGGCAGGCAGAAACCAAAATCCCTTGTGGGTGGAGGTGACGGCATGTTCCAAGCTGAGACGTGGCCAGTTTCCTACAGTCCCCATGGAATCTCAAGTGTTTCTCATTCACCATGACCTGAGCATGGCCCAGGTAACCTTCAGCTTGTCTCAGAAAGAGACTCCCACAGAGCAGACCTGAATCCAGCCCACAGTCTGAAACCAAGCCCCGCTGAGCCCAGCAAGGTCCCTCAGAGTCATAGCTGACATAAGCCTGTGAGTAAGAAATAAATATTTGTTACTATGAGGGGTGAGGAGTGAGGGGTGAGGGGTGAGGGGGCTGTTTGTTACATGGCATCATTGCAGAATAACCTGGTTAACACAAGTCCCACGTTAAAGAGGCTTCCCAGAATACCTATGAGAAGTTTGACTCAATTGATAATTGCATTTAAGTTCCTAGGATCCAGAAGGGGTGAGCCAGGTAAGAAACTTCCCTCACTCAGTGTTGTCTGAATATGGCCAATGTGTGGCTGACGTGCCACTCACTGTATAAGTAACATGAAGTCCAGGAATGAGGATGGTGTGCCCATGTGTTATAATCGAGGAAACCCTGGATAACTATTTACAGGTGTGATTCATTTCTTTATTAATACTAACGCTACCATTTATAAAGGGCTCCCTGACAGGTCATATATGTATGTATATATCTCCATTATGCAGAAACGAAAGCACAGAGAGGTTAGGAGAAGTATCCAAAACCACACAAGTATAAGCAGTGGAGCCAAGATTTAAACCCAGACAATAGACATCCAGAGCGTATTGAACGGCTGCCTTTGGGAATCCGTGGGGCTCACACCACTTTGCTCACACCTCCCTCCCGCTCCCCCAGCCCCACCCACAAATAGCTCTTCCTGGGCCCTCTGCTCCTTGTCCAGCCTCTTCATTCAGGATCCAGACATGGGTTCAAGGAGCCTCCGTGTAAGTGGATCCCTCTGTTGTCATATGTGAACATGTCCAGGGGACTCTGAAGCGGTCTGTCTGGCTTGAGGCAGGAAGGTGGGCTGCGATGAGGCACCCTCCTGGGCACCATCAGGCTGTGAGGTATTGGCTGCTGCTTCCTTCTCTTGGTGAGTTCTCACAGAAACCCACAGCTGATTTTTTACAATGAGGTTCCTTTTCTTTTCCAGGAAAGGCTGTTTCTTATTTTTTCTCTGTGGATACCCAATATCCCTTGCTCCCCCCCACTTCTCCCCTCCTTTCCTCTGACCATTCTCAGCACTGGGTGTGTTTTCCTTTGGTTTACGGCCTTTGCTTTTACTTCCCTCAACATTCCTCAAGGGCTTCCAGGGCTGCTGATGTTCCGTCCATCTCCTCAGGATGCAAGGAAAGGCAACTTCATGCAGGCGGATCTAACATGGTCCCCGGAAAAGAAACTGTCCCCCTGCTGCTGCTTAACCAAAAGGAGAAAGAAAAGTAACATGTCTGGGCTATAATAATACATGCTCATTATAAAAGAACTAGGGGCCCAGTGCACAAAATTCGTGCACTTGGTGTGTGTGGGGGGGGAGTGTCCCTCAGCCCAGCCTGCCCCCTCTCACATACTGGGAGCCCTCAGGCGTTGACCCCCATCACCC
>NW_006285997.1:3647665-3654219 GCF_000327345.1 Myotis davidii
GATCACTGTCAGTGGCAGGGGGCTTCTTCCTGCTTTCCCTTTTGCCTCCCTGCATTGTGCCTACATATGCAAATTAACCGCCATCTTGTTGGCAGTTAACTGTCAATCTTAGTTGGCAGTTAATTTGCATATAGCCCTGATTAGCCAATGAAAAGGGTATTGGTCGTATGCCAATTACCATTTTTGTCTTTTATTAGATAGGATATTGGGAAGCGTAGCTAACTCAAATAAATACAAAAACTACCTGTTATTCTCCCCTCTCCTGAGATGACCGTTTTAGTGAATATGTTCAGATTTTTGATATATTTCCTGTCAGTCTCTTAAATACATTTTAACACCGTCAGGATTTTACAATGTGTGCCGTCTACTAACTTGCTTTCTCACTGAATATCATAACATAAGCATGTTCCTGCATCCGAAAAAGTGATTAGAAAACTATTAGCCAAAGTATGCCAAGGACCAATGGTCTCGGAGAACATCCCACAGGAAGTGTGAGGGCCAGGGGAACACACTTGTGATGCAGTGTAAGTGACAGGGCCCCATCTTGGAGATGCTTGCGGGTTCATTTAAATATCTGAAAAGCTGAGCGGTGAAGAAATCTGTTGCATTTCATTTACCCAGCACTTCCCGAAGACATTGAGCTTGCATCCCCTTTTTGGAGGAACAACTATGACGTCGCACAGCACTCGTGTTTTGGGGGTCAGTCTTCTAAAAAGGCCTGCTGAGGGTCCCGGGGATCTCTCACCCAGTGCCCCTTCACTTCTCACTTGAGATCAGTCGGTGTTCCAGATCTAGACCCCAAAACTCTAAAAACAAGACATTCTCATTAAACCCTGTAGAAGAAGCAAGTTGAAGTTACAAGGAGAGCTGTAAGGGCACGTGGTCTTCCAGATGCAATTAGGATTCCTAAAGAGGAAAAATGAAGGTGTTAACCGATTTAAGGGCATATGTGACTGTCACACACAACCCGGGTCTGCTGGGTCCCTTTTAACTATAATCACAGTCCTCTTCAGGGCCTACTGTTGTGCCCATTTTGCAGGTGGGAAAACTGGAGTTGAGAGAGTGAGAGACTGAGTCCAGGGCACAGGGCTTCTGGCTGAGACCTCACTCTCCACACATGACAACCGGCTCCGGTCTGTCTCCTCGCCCAGCAGTCAGCAACGGGCATAATAGTTTTCGATGTGGAATTAAAGCCAGTGGCCCGCAGCTAAAAGGGTCATCCAGGAGCCATTAGCCGTCCTGTCGGTGATTTCATTACGCCCAGCGCCCCAGTCATCCTCTTCATTCTTAACACCCAGCAGCACCGTCTCCTGGATGCATCGCACGCTCCTGCACATTTGGCTCATGAGCGAAATCTCTGTCTCATATATTAAAGTCACTTCACTTAATGCAGAGAATTTCAGCCCTTTTATTTGGTACATTAGAAGATGTGAGGAATGCAAAATCAGAATCCGCTGAAGATGGAATACTGAGTAGATCACAGACCTCTTCCCCTCAGCAGAGGGGAACTGGAGCCAAATTGATGTGCTCTCGGGGCTTCATTAGGGCAGGATGAAGAAAGGAAAAACCTAGAATTCTTTGAACTATCCCAAGCCAATGCTTTATACACATTACAGTCGGCATGCTGTAGGGCAACGGTTCTCAACCTGTGGGTCGCGAGCCCTTTGGGGGTTGAATGACCCTTTCACAGGGATCGCCTAACACCATCAGAAAACACATAAATAATTACATATTGTTTTTGTGATTAATCGCTATGCTTTATGTTCAATTTGTAACAATGAAAGTGGGAGTCACCACAACACGAAGAACTGTATTAAAGGGTCATGGCATTAGGAAGGTTGAGAACCACTGCTCTAGGGGTTTCATTAGGGCAGGATGAAGACAAGGAAAACCTAGAATTCTTTGAACTATTCCAAGACAAATGCTTTATACACATTATATTACTTAATCTTTAAAGCCAGGCATGAACTAGTTACCGTTATACCCATTATACAGATGGAAAAACTAAGAGTCACCGAAGAAAACTACTTGTCCAGGTCCATTCATTTAGAAGCAGTCAATGCAAGAGCTGCACACAGATCTTCCTGAACTGAAAGCCATCTGATGGCTGTCACGTCCATCTATCGTTTCTTGGAGAAATGGCCTGAGATATGGCCCCTGGTCAAGGGAAGTTTGCTGGGTGTTGGCTGCCAAGGGCAAGGTCAGGATACAAAGGTAACTGTTGCCTGTGAAGGTCCTGGCTTACTCCTGCTGTTCTGGCATAATTATCAATAGCGACCCCTTTAATTCTCAAAACTGTCCCAACTTGAAGGGATAAATTACAAGTTGCTTCCAGGTTGAATGAATGGGTCCACCCCTCAGAGTAAAAACTAATGACAAAAAGCTAAGAGAGTGCAGCTGCCATTCAGAAAGGGACCATTGGAAACCAAGGCCAAGGCTGCTGGTCGCCACCCCTGGAGTACACAGCAACAACCCCCCTGAGACGAAATGTAAGTGAACTTCTTCTCCGGGACCGCAAAGCAAAGGAAAAGCTGGGTGAGCAGCAGTTCACGCACCCCAAGTGCTGGGACAGGGCGGCTGCTAACATGGGCCTCAGAGAGTGGGAGACCGACTGGGGCCTGGAAGGAGCCCTCAGCTGAGCTGGAGAAAGTCAGGATGAGTTCCCACCCCTAACCCAGGAGCAGCTGGATTGCCGGGCGGAGAAAGCAGGTGGGAGTTCTGTTACAAGGCCTGGGCCAAAGCAAGAGTTCAGGGAAGTCCATGTCAGAGGAGGGTCCCAGACCCTGAGACCTGGGACCCTTGGATCCCCTGAGTGCAGGGTGGGCTGCCTGGGGGGCCAAGCAAAGCCAGCTGGCTGGGAAGAGAAGAGCTGGGGGCATGAGGAGGCACGGGAAGGAATGCAGTCAAACATGACAGTCCCAAACGTCTGGCCAGAGAGCCCTGTGGTAATGGGACTGTGGGGGGTGGGGGGAGGTGGGAGAGTGGTCAGAAGAAACTGATTTCTAGCCCTCAGCTACATAACTGAGTCTTGTATTTCAAAGAAGGCTAGAACTGAGCACTTTATTTCTCTTTGTTTGCTTTTGGACTTATTGGTTTGCTGCATTGGTAAAGAAAACATCTTTTAACTTTCTCACATGATAAATTCCTATTTCATTTACCTTCATCTTTCCCTCCACCCCGCTCTGACACCTATTAATGAATCCAAAATACAAGTAACTCATGAAAATGATGGAGCTGCAATTCATCATGTCTCTCTTCTTTTGTGTCAGGGAGAGTGTGCACATGGCACTTATTATGTAATACGTTAGCTAATTACATAATGACCTCTGTTAAGTGAGAATCGCTTATTACAGCTGCTCCTACGGCCAGGGGTTGGCCTGGTTATGACAGGGTTTGCTGCAGGAGAGAGGCTGCTGAATAAGACTCCTCCCGGGACGAGTTCCAGCTCATCTGGGCCCAGGAATTCCAGAGCACGACCTCCGTTCACCTGGCCAGCGAGAGACAACAGAGCAAGAAGAAGGGGCACAGAACCAGCTCTGAAAAGGGACACATTCTGTCCTCAATAGAATTGTGCTGCAGCGCCTCCTCCCCACTCACCTATATCTATATCTCGCTGGTGCATTGGAAACAGACGGTAAGCTCTCTGGCAGAGAGCACGCTCTATTAAGGTCAAAGTCACGTGCAGGCTGCCATTAAGTATCTGCTATGTTTGAGTGCTTGTAGGTGTGTTGGTTAGTTACCGTGTTCGGCAAACTGCGGCTGGCGAGCCACGTACAACTCTTTGGCCCCTTGAGTGTGGCTCTTCCACAAAATACCACGTGCAGGTACGCACATACAGTGCGATTGAAACTTTGTGGCCCATGGGCAGAAGTCGGTATTTTGTGGAAGAGGCACACTCAAGGAGCCAAAGAGCCGCAGTTTGCCAGCCACTGGGTTAGAGGGAAGGGAGAGGCAGTGCGGAGCCTAAGGGGAGGAAGGCACAAAGGTGTCCCTCTAAGAATCCCCGCTGATGAGCCGGTGGCAGCAGGCTGGTGCGTGGTGTCGGAGGAGTCTGAGGCTCCCCAGGAGAGAGCTGCTCCATTAGCCACGTCCCCATGCTGTGCTGGCAGCGGGAGTGGTGCCTGGGACACCACTTGACCCAGCCCCCGAGCCTCTGCTATGTAGAGGCCTCCGGATGCAAGGCTGCACGGACAAGCCCAGTGATGATTTGTTCGTGGGAGAGAAAGGGGCAGTTGGGGGACAGAGCACCGAGTGCTTTGGAAGTAACAGCTTCTCCCCAGAAGACCCCCCACATTTCAGGGGAGCAGCGGGCTGAAGTAGTGTCCCAGCGGAGCACAGTGCTGAGCTGATGGAGGAAGCCTTGTGCACATCTCGCTGAGGGGCTGACCCCCGGGACAGACCTGGGGGCCAGGCCGGGGCCCAGAGTCCTGACTCGCAGCTGGGCCTCCAGCCTGGTTCTCCAGAGTCCTCAGAGGAGAGGGAGCTGTCATGGAATGAAGAACCAAAGAAAACTTTGGACATGGATGGACACGGGCCGGGCTGCGCTGTGGTTCCAAAAGAGAGCGTGATACTCTTGGGGAAACTGAGGCTCTTCCCAGTCCCTCGGTGTGGGGCCTACTGCGTTGGAAAGGAGAGCCCACCGGGACTCCCAGAATGGGGGGGAGCGGGGGAGGAAAGCATTGCAGCGGTAATGTGGGTACCCAGACCTGTGGGGCATTTGCAGGTGGTCACCATGGCAACCGGTAGCCAGAAGGCCACCAGAAGGCAGATCACCAGGAGTGAGCCACCCTGGAAAGAGGGTCCCCTCTGAGCTGGAGACACAGGTTTGGAGGGGCTGGCCTGCCAGGATCTCGCATCGGGAGCGAGTCACGGTACTGCGCCTGTGACTCCCATGGGTGACCTTGTGGAGTCCCAGGGCCATGAACCCAGAGGGCCCTGCTTCCCAGCAGTGCTGTTCTCTGTCCTCCCTGCTGCTCCAACGTCGAGCCCGTGCTCAGCCCAGACCTATCCATTCTCCCCGCTGAACTTCTAGAAGGGCCTCTCCTGTTTTCTATTTCTCTGTTTCCCAAAAGTCCCGACCACGGGAGCCAGTGAGTCCCTCTGAAACTAGTGAGAGGAAGGAAAAGACTTCACAGGGCCGAGTAGGAGCGACGCAAATGATTCTATGGAAACATTTAATTCATTCTTGGCACGCCAGGCCCTGCCTTGGAAACGCCAGAGGCTCTGTGTGACGTCCAGCAAAGAGCCTGGCTTGGCTGCTCCCCTCCGGAAGCCTGCTCCTGGGGCCTGGGAAGAAGAAACAAAGACCTGAAGAAGGTGAAGTGCTCTCCAGCCATCTGGGCGGACCAGGGGGTAATGGTTGTGCGCGGGACTGGCGCTGAGGGAGAGGCTGGGAGCAGACAGACTCTGGCCCGGCAGCCTGTGTGCTGCCCAGGGGCCTGGCCTGGGGAACTGAGCTCTGCCCCTTTTGGACCCGTCTCAGGGCCTCCTTTTTCTCCACAGGAAAATGGTCGTGGCTCCAAATGGAAGACCCGTGAGGGACAGGCCTCCATGCCTCCCGACCTGCCTCTAAGGGCAAGTGGAAGTGGTTTACTCACCATTCCCGTGTATCTATATCATTTGGCTCCGCACAGTGCTGACTGCTGTGGAGACGCTGTGAGCGCCACGGCAGGTGGGCCTGGCAGCCCGGATCCAGGGAGGGATGCTCAGAAGCCTTGACAGGATCAGCGGATGCACGGCCCGCGGGCCACATCTCTTTCCTTCGGGGCAGACCCTGTAAATGGCTCAGAGTCCCCTGGGCCATCCAGATCTGACCTCCTGGACCAACCCAGCCCTGCCACCTCAGGGAGTGGCATGTGGCCTGAACCACAGGTGCCCTCCAGTCTTGGCCTCCACCGAAGCTTTGTGTTGCCACTGCAGGTACACCTGGGTGGCTTCATCTGGCAAGGGACGCGTGACCAGCCCAAGGTCAGGTGAGCTGAGAGTAGCAGAATTGGTGGCATTGCCCCCAGACACTTGCCATGTCCAAGCTAGTCTTGACTGAGACCACCAGCCCGCCCCAACTCGCTCTGCATCATCCAGCCTCCAGAGTCCTCAGACCACTGGCTTCTGCTCTGGTTCCTCCCAGTCCCCACCCTCAGGCCAGACCCCACCCTCGGCCCGGACCGGGCCCCATTCCCTGCTTCTGGGAATGGACCCACATGGTGCCCTGGTTGCCCACACAGAGGTGTGTGAGCACAAAGGGGACTAGAGAGCCAGCCTGTGGGTACTCAGGGGGCCAAACGTGTTGAGATCGACACATACTGGTTGGAAGATTGGCATAAACCATCTATGGTAGCGGGGAGCCGTGGCCCCCGTATATTTATTCCTTCGTTCTTCCATGGCATCCCCATGTTGAACCCCTAGAGTATGTGTCAAGATCCCGAAGGAAAGAAGAAAACACAAGTGAAAAGACCCGGCCCGTTCTTGGAGGACTCAGGCTGGAAGAAGGACACACTGCCTGGTCCTCAAGGGACTCACACGTCTCCTTTCCCGTGTCACAGCCCCAGAGACTG
>NW_006285997.1:3654722-3683451 GCF_000327345.1 Myotis davidii
CAGGACGTCCCTGGAGGTCCCCTTGAGTGCTGGCGGTATACAGAGTGGCCTTGGCCAAGCCCACCTGCGGCTGCAAAGGCCAATGTATGGCTTTTATCGCTGATGCTGCAGAGAAGCAGCTCGGAAAGAAAAATAACATGAAAACAGGAGGCCTATTCATCTGTAACTGTCTCTAACTCTCCTGGCCCCTGCCTGGTGTTTCCCACCTCCTCCTGTGATCGCACTTGGAAGTCCCTGGACATTTTTGCAACAAATAACTTGGATTTCTCCCCAGCCTCCACCTCCCGAAGCTGCACATCGTGTCCGCCCCCATAGGCAGGAAAACACTGCTCTCAACCTAGGTAGCCAGCCCGCAGCCAGCTCAGCTACTTGTTTCTAAGCAATAAAGAGCGTGGAAGAGGATCCATTCGGTGAGGACAGAGGAGACACTTCAACCAGCCGCATAGTAAATGACAGTGGGCCGATGTGAGAGACAAAGGTGTGAGGGGAGGCTGCCAAGGAAAGCCAGAGGCTCCCTGAGAAAGCACGGAGACTTGGCGATCTTGCCTGGCGTCGGTCCTGGCCACCTCCTTGCTTCCTCTCCTGTAAAAGGTGTGAAAAGCACTCTCTCTTTGATTTCCTGCAGGTTGAGTTAATGAAAGTAGAGGTGTGATGGGGTGGTGGGGGCGTGGGGGCGGGGGTGGAGGTTTGAAGGGAGAAAGCCCAGGACACAGCCTGGAGGAGAGAAGACTCGCCATAAATTAGTTTCTTCAAAGCAGTTTTATATGTGAAAGATGACATTGTTTCCTCATTAGTGGATTTTGTCTGTGATAAAAAAAGCTTCCAGGTAGGATTCCAGATAACCATCCCTAATTTAACATCTTCCATTTCAGTGGCGATTGGAGAAGGGGGAGGGGCTGGAGAAGGAATTGATGGAAAACACTTTATCTTCTGTGGACACTGTAATGGGAATAGTAGGACCTACCCAGGGATACCATGGGTAAGAACACATCACATGCACACCCATTCCCCTGTTCTCTGGGGCACTTGAATCTCCAGATAAAATGCTTACCACCCCAGCACCCAGGAAAGTCCAGCCACCCTTTCATCCCACAGACAAGTACACAAGCAAATCATAAAGATTTCTCAGGCGTTCCCAGAGGGGTTTGTTCTCTGGGGCCTGTTTGCTGGGAGTGTGAGCTCCGGTTAAACTCTCACCCCCTCTTCACTGTCTGACACCTGCCTGCTGTGCTCTGGTGAGGCCTTCCCCCAGTCACCTGTCCCCTGTCACCTGGGCTTGTGAATTCCACAATTGTATGAAGGTTTCGAGGCAACCCAGCGCCACCACAAAGTATCACTCCCTGCTCACGTCCCACCTGGGTGCTGGCCTCTCACTGTATTTTTTTATTCCTCTTTGTAGGGCTCATTTGAATACCGTTAACTTCCAGGGCAAAGCTCATGGATGTCTGCGTGTGGAATAGAGGCTACACCTGTTTTCTCATTTCTCTGCCACCCAACCAGACTAAGGATTTATCATGTCACCCTTAGTCCCTCCAGGGTTTTCCTGAGCACATAGACCACTTAGACTCGCAGTGGTTCTCCACCTTCCTAACGCCGTGACCCTTTAATACAGTTCCTCATGTTGTGGGGACCCCCAACCATAAAATTATTTCCGTTGCTACTTCATAACTGTAATGTTGCTACTGTTATGAATCGTCATGTAAATATCTGATATGCAGGATGTATTTTCATTGTTACAAATTGAACATAATTAAAGCATAGCGATTAATCACAAAAATAATATGTAATTATATATGTGTTTTCCGATGGGCTTAGGCGACCCCTGTGAAAGGGTCGTTTGACCCCCCAAAGGGGTCGCGACCCACAGGTTGAGAACCACTGACTTAGAGTGAAGGACAGCCACCCTTTCCCTCTGTTATCACTCAGTGTTACTCCCATAGGCATCTTAGCTATACTGCCTTTTCATGAGTCTTTCTGTGGTTATCCTAGAGCCTATAACAGGCGATTTAACTAAGTCTGGTAGAAATTTTTACTCTTTAAAGTTCCCTGGAGCACTTCCATGCCGCTTCCCTCTTCCCCCATCTTCTCTGTATTGCTGTTATGCCATTGTTATTCTCTGTGTTTGTAAAATAAGACATTGTCATTCCTGTTCACACCGTCAGGATTTACTGACCCACAATCTTATTTGCCCACACGAATACCCTTTTGATTGCATCCGCATTCCTGTCTGAATCTTCATGTGTCTCTGTGGGATCAGTTTCCTCTGTCTGAAAATCCCCGCGAGTGCATGCTTTTGGCAATAAACTCTTTCAATTTTGGTGTGTGTGTGTGTTTTTGAAAATATACTTTCAGAAATCCATTTCGGTTTTATTTCTAAGAATATTTTTTTGCTGTGCGTTGACTTCTAGGTTGGCTTTTCTTTTCATACTAATCGTACTAAACTATGAAAATCCACTGTTCTCTGTATTTCTTATTCCCATAGAGAAGTCGGGTGTGAGTCTTATAGTTGTTTATTTCAAAGTCATGTGCCTGGTCTTGGGTGCCTGGGTATGTTTGCTCTTTCAAAAACAAATCCTGTTAAGAGTTTACAGTGCTTCTTATATCCATAAGTTAGTGTCTTTTATGTTTTAGAAAACCTCATTCATTATCTCTTCAAATATTATGTCTATCTAATTACCTCTTTTTAAAAAATATATTTTTTTATTGATTTTAGAGAGGGAGGGAAAGGGAGAGGGAGATAGGAACATCAATGATGAGAGAGAATCATTGATCAGCTGCCTCCTGCACGCCCCTACTGGGGATTGAGCCCACAACCTAGGCATGCTCCGGGACTGGGCCAGGAGACTTCAGAACACTACACACCCACAAGAGCCAAGCTGAAGTCTCTCATGCCCAGGGCCCTCCTGCCTGTGTCCCAGCCTGTTCCCTAGACCCAAGTCCACACCTCAGGCTCCTCATCCTCTACCTCCCTCCATTCCTCAAACACCAGCTACACTGTTGACTTGCTGTGAATTATTTCTTGAGAATTATTTCCACAACTTCCATGAGTCATGAGACATCGGCCCATGGTCCTTACGTTCAAATTGCTCCTGCTTGAACATATTTGGGAATAAAGACATACACTATCTCAGAAACACTTTAATTAGTGTTTCGTTAAACCCATCCAGGTTAAATTCACCTACTTAGAGAGGTGGTTCTTAAAGAAGATGTGGGTGAGGATTCACTTGGCAAAAAAAAAAGGGGGGGGGTGGCGAGGGCAAGTATTTTTCTTCTCCTTTGAACCCAAACCATTGAAAGCAATCATAATACTTTGTCATAAAGGGAAAACATGTAATACTATCTGAGGAATTATTTAAATGTTGCTTTGTTTATAGTTCCATGACTTGAGTTGTCTATGCTTGCTGTTTCTTTCCTCCCATGGGAAGAGAGCTGACACATTTATTTAAAAAACTCACTATAACAAATATATTACAAAGAGAATGTTGCTGCTACATCTCAGTGAGGCATTTCCATACTCCTAGTGATGGATATCCAGTCACGGTGCTTTATTTATCTAATTTTGGCAGGTTCTAAGCAATCCATCATCCTCGGAGGAAAATCATTCAGGCTCTGGAACACATAAGGAATGAAAAATCGAGTATAAATCAGGAAACTTAACTTATGACCCAAACTCAGTTGCTAATTAGCATGTGACCATAGGCAAGGTAGTTCATTGTTTGTTGGTCTAATAAAAATATTATTTATTGCACAGGGTTCTTGGGAGAGCTAAATGAGATACTACCTGCAAAGCAGTGGGCACAGAGCATATGATATGATTGATACACGTAAAAATATTTTTAACCTAAAGAAGCTGTTTGAATGTAAATTGTGTAGACCTCAGGGACAGTAAAAATTCATTGTATAGTCTTAGTTTCAGTTTCCTCACTCACACCAACAAGCTTCAATCTTCAAGCAAATATACAAAATTCAGTGCAATTGTAGCCAGCAGGCAAAGGGATTTTTTTTTAATGGTTCTTCATAGGTTCATTTGACATTTATCCAAACAGTGGTTGAGCAGTTCCCTTTGCCAGCATAGATTCCATGTGGATTAAATGTTAAAAGAGTGATCGGGGAAAGTACAGGAAGAGCTGGACATCATGCATAAGGCAAACAAGAAAGTTCGGGATCATAGACAGGAGAAGGCAGACTGGCTGAGGTACTTGGGACCTAGGTGATGACACAAGAGTGAGTCCCTCCAGCTTTCTTTTTTGCTTAAGATACCCTAAAGTAGGAGCTGGAGAAACCATCAACCCAGAACTGCCAATGGGAACAGACAAAAGAGCTCTAAGAGATGCCTGCTCTCTCCAGCCTACAAGACAGAAAACGTTTAGGCAACAACTACCCTATTCCAGCAAAACAACAACTACCCTACTCAGCACCAGCACCCCCATCAGACAAGTGGTTGGAAAGTGTAGTCTTCTACACTCACCAGGTTGTAAGGAGATGCCTAACTCCCCTGCTGGGGTGGTGTCAGAGAAGACTGAGGAGGGAACGAGGACTTTCCTACCCACCTGGTGGTAATAAGGAGCCCCTCCTTTTACCCCTTAAGACAATGGACGCCGTGTGGGGAGCACATGTAACAGGGTGAGTCAGCAGAAATCTGGTGGGAAGCCTTAATTTCACCCCTCCCAGGGCAATGACTGCTGCTCAATGCCAACGATTGATGGCTCAATCTTCCACACTTGTCTCCTCCCTTAAGCAATTAGCAGTTTGCTGAACTCAGTAGAACACCCACTTCCTGCAGGCCATCCTGTTGGGGCTTCAAGGTTGCTGGGGAAATCGTGTAAGTCAAATGGGCTTTTTAACTCCCGCCTCTGCCATATTCCAGCTGCTTATATGTGGGCACGTCACCCTACTTCTCCAACCCTCTTCCCCGTAAGAGCAAGGGCTCCATCCAATGAGTGATGCACAGAGTGTGGCCCAAAGAACGCAAACAACTTCTCATGGCCCCAGGTTCACAGTGGCTGAAGTGAAAATGTTCTCTGGCAAACAACACGTGCTTCATCCCGTACCTGGAACTTTCAGATGAGTGATAGGGACACTGGGCTTCTCTGACTCTCCTGGCACAGGCCTCCCAAAGACACACAACGGAGAGAACGCCCAGGATACCTGTGGGTTCCCGGCTACCTGCTCATTGAACCGTCGTTCAGCTGGCTCCATGTGAGACTCTTGTCCTTCTATGACCTATATCTGCATTTAAATACATTTCTGCTTTAAACATCCTCAGATCTTCAGGAGCTTGTTCTAAAAGAAGTAAGGGGTACACTCCCCCGTACCTTCTATATATATGTTAGCAGAGTTTAAAAATAATCAGACACCAGCCTGCCAGGATTCATCTCTTGGAAATGACAATAGGCTGCCTCAGACTTTAAACATCTCATTTGGAAGCGAGCTATTTTTATAAAGGGCAGGGAACGGGGTGGTGGGAGGTGTACAGTCTCATTAAAATGCTCATGGTGCTTTAATGAGGATGGATTGTCTTCATTTCATAGTCGATGAAACAGGGGTTCAGAAAGAGGAAGCAACTTTTTCAAGGTCACACTACATGGTGACGAGGAACCCAGAATATAATGCCAGCTTCCTCTAACTGCAAATCCCATGCTCTCTCCAGGAGCCCCATGGACACTCCTGGAAATAAGGAAGGGGGCTCCCAGAATGAGAAACAAAACAAAAAACAAAAACTCATCCAAGTTATACACACAGAAACAGCACAGACACCGCTAAATAGCAACAAGAACACCATAAGAGACCAGACCCTGAGGACAGTCTTATGAGAAGGGCAAATGGACCTCAGGTGGCCCCTCCCACCTCTACCCCAACCCAATTTCATATTCCGCCCTATTCCATATGTCATTTGGAATCATTTGCAAGTCTCCTCCTCTAAGCATAGGAAGCATTCTAAGGGGCAGCTGTAGGTTCTCCCTCAATCTCCCAGGTCAGGGAAGGTCACCCGTGGAGCCCCCCCCCCCGTGCCTGAGGTGCCGCTGTGGGTAGACAGTAGAAGCCTAGGCTGGCCTTCAGTGATCACTAGGAGAGAATTTCAGGCTTCAGGATGTTCCCAGTGAATGTTCTCATTCCATTGGTTGTCACTGTGGCCCCGTGCACTTGACAGGCACAGAGCACACTCCCATGACACTGTAATTTATTTTTCTGCTGTTGTTCAGCCAGTTTGTGTTGAGTACCTTCTTTAGGCTAAGAGCTTTTAAATGAACTGAGTCTCACTGAGGATAGATCCGTTGCTCACAGACATCCTAAGTTATAGGGCAGGGACTGGGATCCTAAAGAATCAGGTTCTCAGAACATGGCTCTTCCCACTCACTCTGGGGTTGGCAGACTTCCATAAAGATTCAGCTAGTATATATTTTCAGTCTTCTGTCTCTGTCAAAAATACTCAATTCTATCCTTGTAGCATGAACATATTTCTAAACAATTTGTAAGGAATGAGCATAGCTGTGTTCCAATAAAATTTTATTTGTAAGAAATGGCAATGGACCAGATTTCCCCATGAACTATATGTGCCCCACCCAAGTAGGCCACTACCTTGGTTCATATAGCACCAGCATCCTTTGCCAGGTTCTTAAATTGTATGCTAAGTACTTTCCAACCCAACACCAAGGCACGGACTCACCTTTTCTCCTTCCTTTTTCACAGGGTGTCCTGATGCATGGAACTGACATCTCACACCAGATTTCAGATTATAATTTTACGTCTCTCCTCTCCTAGGTTGAAATTCATTACAGTCATGGAGAAGCAGTTTTGCTCATCCCAAAGAAGAAAGTGCATATTTGTGTTAAAAAAAAGCCCTGGTGGTCAGAGCTCTCTGAAGAGAATCTCATTGATTCAATGGCTCTATTCATCAGATTCCTGGAGTGAAGGAGGAAGAGGCATGTGTGCTCAAGTTCCTTTTGGTGATGTTGGAGATCTTGGTAAGAATACCCACCTCAAAAGGTGACCATGTCTAGCATCTTCTTCTTGGCCATGCTGCCAACCTGGCCCCTGCAGGATCCAACATGGGAAATGGAGAACCAGTGCAACAGGGCAGCATTTTTTCAGGATATACCAAGGCCTGAGACCTCTACCCTCACACTGTCACCTACTCTGTGTATGTCCAAAAGCAAGTGTCTGATTAGACTATTTGCCACCCACCCCTCCGGAGGATCCTCGTTGAGTGCAATGTTGTCTACAGTGTGCCAGGGACTGATCTAGGCACAGAGACATGTCAGTAAAAAGCAAAACAAAAGAAAAACCCCACAAAGTCCCTGCATTCATGAACTAGCATTGAATTGGGGGAAGGGAAGACAAAAGCAAAGGAATAAATTCATAATGTTTAGATAAGGGAAAAAAACGAGGGAAAGGAAATGGATTCTGGGAGGGGAAGGTATTATTTAGAGAAGATGATTAGAACAAAAACTTTTGGATGGGGTGATATTTGTGCAGGGACTTGAATGAGGAATGAAACATACACATAGTTGAAGGAATAGCATTGTGGGAACGGGGACCAACAGGTGCAACAGCCTTGACATGGGAACATGTCTGGCAATTTGGAGACAGCAAGAGGCCAGTGGAGACCAGCGTCTAGAGCAGAGTGAGAGAGGGGCAGAGACGTACAACATGAGGTCAGAAAGAGAGCAAAGAACCAACACACCAAGGATACACACCGTAGATCTTAGAAGGGATTTGGAATTTATTCCAGCTATGATGAGCACCAGGAGTCTGCCTGGCCTGGCGGCACATTGGCCTGGCTGCCTGCACTTTGTGGCTCCTGCCTTCTGTCCTGGGGCATTTGGGTACCTGTGGAAGCCTGAGAGATCCAGGAAGTTCGCACCGCAGGGCCATCTTTTGATGATTGGGGATTTGGAATAGGTGGATAACATCAACAGCTCTTCAGAGAGAGGGGATGCAACTGAGCCCCCAGGAGCCCATGGCAGTCATCAGTTCAATCACCCTCCCTTGGATGGGAGTCCCCTCTTTCCTCTTTGGTCTTCTCAGTCCCTCACTGGTGACCCTGAGTTTCCTTGCAGAGGCTTTGCAACTCCAAGCTTACCTCCTTCACTGAAATGAGGAGCCTGTAGGAGGGCGAGGTGAGTGGGCAGGCAGACACGATGAGCTTAGCTCAGGACGACACAGAAAGGTTGAGTTGCCTGTTAGAGCTCCATGCGGAGATGGCACGGAAGCAGTTGGATGACTTGAGTCTGGAATTTAGAACAGAGTTTGCAGAAGAGACGAGGCCACTTGTCTTCCATGGTCCCTGTGTTGGGGGTGGCGGCACCCCCACATTCACAGACTCCATTCACCCCCCCCCACATTCGCATACAATGGGGCTCTGAATCCCACTGTTTCCTTGATGGTGACTCTTCCCAGAGCTGACGGGATGCAGGGAGCAGTGAAACCACAGACAGCACCGTGGCCTGTGACTGCAAGGACAGTCACATGAGAATGAAAGCTTGTCATCGACAGTCAGCATGGCCACCTCTGTGGAGGGACATTGTCTGGCGGGAGCCTTTTCCCTGCACTCAGATCCCCCCTGAGGGTTCAGGAAGGAGAAAAGGAAGTGAGAGAAGTGGTTGCGGGTGGGAGAGGATGAGCAGTTAAGTCCCCAGGAGCACCTCTGACAGTCCGCAGCCGCAACCCCAGCCCGAGGCTCAGTTGCAGAGCCACAGGAGAGGCAGGACGGGGTTTTTGTTTTCATTTCCATTTAATTTGCCCAAATGAAAATGGCAATTATGGCGCAGTTATACCTCCCCCTTGCTTTAGAGACGCCGTCCCTGGCACATTTACTATCCCCATTTGGAAAATCACCCATAAAAGCATCAGGCTCGCTTGCATTGTACATGGAAATTGGCAGTGTCATCCTTTGTGCAAGGGAGAAAAATTCACCCTAGGGTACCAGTGTTAATACGGTTTAATTAGGCCAATTTGTAGTAAGCTGAGGTTTCCGCTCTGCAATTTGACAAGCAGCTTGAACTGGTTCGTTTCGTTTTTATGTTTGAGAACGTCTGTATCACAAACAGAAGGTCAAATGAAACATAAAATTCTACCCAAAAGACTCCTAAAAATGCCGTGAATTCCCGCTGTCATTAGCGTTCATGTGCGTGTGTGCGTGTATGTGAGTGTGTGTGTGTGTGTGTGTGTGTGTGTGTGTGTGTGTGTGTTGTGTTTTTTAGAATGTGCTCGCTGACGATAGCTACTCTCGGGTAGCCATGGAATCCATCCCATCGGTAAACCTCAGGAGGGCTGATCAAAATGGTCCCCTCTTACAAAGACCTTGCCAGTGGCTCATAACCCTCCTTCCCACAGAGTCTGGGAAAGGATTCCCAGCCACCAACCCCGCACATAAACAATATTATGCATTTGGCTCGAGAGATAAGCCATGTTGCAGAGGGATGACAAATACATTTTATATATTATCATCCGATCAGAAAACTGTCTCATTTGAACTTCATTATCTTTTAAGATGTGCAAGAAAGTTGATTTTTCTGAGCTGCACTCTGATGCCTTATTTCTGGAATTTCATCCAGGTCCCTTAGAAGGAAAAGTCTTGTGACCTTCACTTGTGTTGCTATAAGGAAGTAGCTGAGGCCACTCTTCATGAGAAGGGGGACATGGGTCAGGACACACAAGAGAGGACAAATTAAATAAAACCTTTCTTTGATGGCTTTTTGACATCAGAAATTATAGACATTCTACCTAAAAATAGAAGAAATGTTTTACAAACAAAAATAGTTACAAGAAAGGTTTCAAAGGGCATGTAACAGAGCCAGACCCCTACATAGGTAGAGTCTACATCGTATCTACATTGCTGGGGCAAAAGACTGTCCACCTGCCCTCTCATCTCATATGGTGCCTTAAATGCTCACATTAGAGCCAGTCTACTGGTCAAAGATGTTAAATTCCAGAAGACTCAAGATGGAAAGGAAAGTATGGTGCCTACAACTGATGCTGCATAAATCTCAGAGCATCTCAAATAGGTTTTCAATAAATTGATTCTTGAGGGAGTAGAAACCTGGTCAGCTACATTTTTGAAAGTGCCAGGAAAGGACTGGAATTTAAGATGCTGCCAGGAGGGCAGGCCAGTTTGGAATGCAGATCGGGGGGATGGTAGAGAGAAGTATGGGGCATCTGATTTAGGGAGAAGAGAGGAGGATTATAAAGGGGCAGGGAGCACATATGGAAGGGAGAGTGGCACACATTAATAGATGACATGCCAATGTGTTTTAATTCTTGGTGAAAAATCTCAAAAAGCTACATTGTGGTCTGTTTCTCTGAGTGGGAGAATTGTCATTGGCTCTGTAGGCTCCAATCCAGCTGCTGGGATCTTTGGCTAGAAATACTGAGAACTTCTGATCTTGTGAGGGAGGACTTTCCGCTCCCTGCCAGAGAAGGAGCATGAGCACAAAGAGCAAGGCCATTCCTACAGGCTTTCTAGACTTCTGGCAGGAACCCCTCCCCAGCCATGTCCATGCCCATGTCCATGACCTGCGGTGGCCTGCCTAGAGCACCTGCTCACATCCGGGTCTAAGCACCAAGTCAGGCCAGGTCCACACAACTCCCAGCATCCAACCAGCTCACACCATAAGAAGGCCAGTCCATCTGGAAGTTGGCCCCTACCCCCAACAGCCTAGACATATGGATGGCAGATCACAGCTTTGATGGTGCTCAGTGGATGTCTTGAGCCATGGGGTCCCTGCTCCCACGTGTCATAAAAGGCACATTCTTGAAGACAATGTGGGTCATGCCATGCTGTTCAGAGGGTGAGAATCTCAGAACTGGATTTTATTTGCTTGCCTTTGTTTGAAGGCAGCATGGATAAATCACATTTGCATGACTCTTGCGTGAGAGAGACCTTGGGGTTGTGCTGCAAACAGACACACGTGGTTGTATCTGCTGGGTCTCTGCTGTTGGCCTGGCAGCCTCTCTCTGGCTCCTCCTGGGCCTCTTCTTTCATAGTAAGAAGGGCCGTGTGCTTGTGCTTGGAGGAACATAAACAAATGAAGCTTCGTGCATTACTGATTTAAAAATAATCAATGTTATGTGAGGAAAATAATGTGCATATGCATTATTTATGCAAGAATTGCCATGTATTTGCTGTCACAGAACAGATAGTCCAAATGAGCTAGTCATATGAATAATAACTCATGGAACCCATTTCAAGGAAAACCAGTGTTGCTTTGAAAAATTGCATTCAAATCTGTGTACTTGAAGTCAACTAAATATGAAAATCTTAACATTCAATAAATGTTAAGAATAGATTAGGTAGCACTTGAGTCCAAAGAAATATAAAATTCCCCAAATTTGAAAACTGTTTTTATTTTACCCAAATTTTGTAAGATGATAAATTAAATATGTTCAGCATATTGTTTGTTGACATTCTCTCCCCCCCCTCCCCCAGTAAAACCAAAGGAGATAAATAGCAAACTCAGAGAGGAAAGGCCTTTCTGCCCACTCTCCACCCCCAAACAAAAGGATGAAGCTGATGCATGCACTCTGACCCTCAGGAACAGCAGGGATTGTAAACACCTCCCAGCTCAGTTGGACATGCCAGTTCCTCTGGGATGCTCTCCTGGCTGCCACCTTTATCTCCTTTAACCAAAGCAACCCAACAGTTCTATGGCCAGAGCCAAGGACAAAGCAAAGAAATGGGCAAGACAATCATGCCATTTAAATGGTTTAGGGTCTACATTAACCTGCCAGGGCCTTTGAGCGGGGTGACCTGGCTATTAACAGACCAGTGGAAGGATTTTCCCCAATTCCTTTCAGAGAATCACAGAATCAAAGGAGCTGAGTGGATCCATCATGGGAATGAAACTCCTCAGGCTGAGCTGTTTTGACTATGAAAAGAGATATTCCCCAAATGTCATCTCATTGAACAGCATAGGGAATGTTCTTTAGTGTCATCCAGCACTCTGCCTTATGCCCCCCCTTATGTTTTAGGGGTACATAGGAGGGCTATATACTTCGGATAAACCTGTCTATCCATCCTCTCTTCTCCGTCTTGCTTTAATTTTCTATCATAGCCAGTTAGATCTGAGAGCAAGTGAAGTGAGCAAGCAAGTTTCCTAAGACAGATACCCCCTGGTCCAACTGTCTTCAAGAGAGTCAAGGGACTCCATACTGCATGGGGGGTTATAGTTAGGGTTAGAGTTGAGAATCCATATTGTATGGTTACAGTTAGAGGTAGAGGTTAGAGTTAGGGTTAGGGTTTGGGGTACAGTTAGGATTAGGGTTTGAGTAGGGTGAGGGTTAGGGTTAGGAATCCATATTGTGTGGTTATGATTGGGGTTAGTCATTAGATTTAGAGTTTGGGGTAGGGCTAGGGTTAGGGTTAGAGGATATTGTTAGGGTTAGGGTTAGGATTAGGGTTAGGGTTAAGGTTAGTGTTTGGGTTAGGGTTGGGGTTAGAGGCTATTGTTAGGATTAGGGTTAGGGTTAGGGTTAGAGGCTATTGTTAGGGTTAGGGTTACAGTTAGAGGATATTGTTATGGTTAGGGTTTCAGGTAGTGTTAGGTTTAGGCTTAGGCTTAGAGGTTAGATTTAGGTTTATGTTTAGGGTTAGTGTTAGGAATCCATATTCTCTGGTTAGGGTTAGGGTTAGAGGTTATTGTTAGGGTTAGAGTTTCAGGTAGGGTTAGGTTTAGGGTTAAGGTTAGGGTTATAGTCTATTGTTAGGGTTAGGGTTAGAGGTTATTGTTAGGGTTAGGGTTTCAGGTGGGGTTAGGGTTAGAGGTTAGAGTTAGGGTTAGCGTTTCAGGTAGTGTTAGGTTTAGGGTTAGAGGTTATTGTTAGGGTTTCAGGTAGGGTTAAGGTTAGTGTTTAGAATCCATACTGTTTGGCAATGGTACATTGAGACACAGTCTTCATATTGTTTGCAGGGACCTTACAGTGAGTTATCACAATGCGGGTTCCTGGCGGCCTGCTCTTCGTGGTGGGATCACCAGGCTTTCTGCTGACTTCTCTGCCCCTCCATGCCTGTCTAAGCAGCTGAGCCAGGAGGAGTTGTTGAGTCTGATTCTTTAAATGATATGCAGGAACATGGTGCAAATGGCAACATAACTAATGGTATTTACATTTTTGGAGCCAACGTGAGACTTTTTCTCCTCCACAAACATTTCCCAAAGCCCCAAATTTCACCACTGAAAGCACCCCTCGGAGGAATTTCCTAGGCAGCCGAGTTCCAGTTGGAGGAAGCGGAGAAGGTGTTGATGTCAGTTTTTAAAGCAGAAGCTGGACTAGGACACCAAGGGCTACAACATAACAGAACTGCTCCAACCAGAACTCTGGGTGAGCTGTTTTCTCAGGCCTTTTGTCTGTAGGTGTGACAAGAGCTGTTGACACTGGCAGGTTCAACTGTTTGGACCCTAAGCATCCCCCAGCCCTGCCATGGGGCCACAGCCACGTCCGTAAAGGTGGTGATTCAATGTATTTACCCTGGACCGGTTCTGCTAAAGAAACCAATGTCTGGAGGGTCTGAACGATGCCTCCTCACTGAAGGTCCATTAGAAGCCTCTCCTTCCCCTAGATTCTCAGCAGCACACCAGAGAAACTCACACACACCCAGACGCAAGAAGGAAGGAGAGCTTATCACAAAATGCCAACGTTTCCTGAAACTCACCAAAAACCAAGGGAGGCTTGCAAAGGCCTCTCAAGGTATGCGAGCTCCATTGCCACAGCTCAAAAAAGTTCTGTGAATTCGTTGTACCCCAGCAGTCCCCCAAAACTTGTGTTCTCCACATTCCTAGTCAGCTGGCTTGTTGCTTGTCTTTTTCTCATCCACACAGTGACTCATGCCTTAAACTCCCAGACACACACACACACACACACACACACACACACTAGTCTTTGCAAAGGTAGAACCTATTCAGCCTCATAAGGCTCTTCTCAGTCATCCCCTTCCCTGATCAGTTACTGTGACATGCCCCCAAGCAGAAATTGGACTTCCTGAGACTCCATGGTCAGCGGTGTGATCCTCTGGTTTACAAATCATTCATCCTGGACTGTGATTGTCTTAAGAAGGCCCATCTCTTAGTCCTGAAGCTCAGGATGTCTGTTGAACTGAACCGGATACAACCAAAGAAGAAATATGATTTACAATAGAAATTCCAGTAAAGCTGCTCCCCCAGCAGTGTTCCTTGGGTGACAGACTGGCGCCATCACCACCTGTCACTCCAGCCAAAAACCTTCCTACCTATCATCCAATCTGTCACAAACTTCTCCCCTTTTTATCGCCTAGTTTGGGGGCTCATAGTGTCTCACCTGGACTATTTCAGAGGCCTCTCACCTGCTCTTTTATCCAAAAATGTCACCTCCACTCCACTTGCTGAGACGACACTCTGGCCATGTCACTCCATTGCTTAACCCCGTCCCATAACTGTATCTGCCCTGAAGTGGCCCTTCCCAGCCAGTGCTACAGCCCACGGGGAGTTGTGGGGGAGGGGTGAGGGGGGTTGGCATCCATTCTACTCTTGGAGCAGTTGGACAGGACCTAAGATGTCCCTAGAGGTGCTAGTCACAGGCACCTCTGTCTGTTTACCCCCGGACCCAGACACACGTTATTTTCGGAATGCACTATGGCAGTGATGGCGAACCTATGACACGTGTGTCAGAGGTGACACGCAAACTCATTTTTTTGGTTGATTTTTCTTTGTTAAATGGCATTTAAATATATAAAATAAATATCAAAAATATAAGTCTTTGTTTTACTATGGTTGTAAATATCAAAAAATTTCTATATATGACACGGCACCAGAGTTAAGTTAGGGTTTTTCAAAATGCTGACACGCCGAGCTCAAAAGGTTCGCCATCACTGCTCTATGGCATACAGCACTTTGGAAAGGATTTCCCTAAGGAACAAAACCCTACCTGGAACACCCTTCCCACTTCGCTTAGCCAGGCTCACTTGGAATGATCCCTAAGGCTCACTCTGCCCCACCTTAATATTTTGAAAGCTGCTCCAAATTAAGCTGAAAGGGAACTTAGATGAAGACGGATCTTAAACGGGTGTCATTCAGTCAGGTTCATAAAGTCCAACCGAGCAGCGTGGCTCTAAGGCCCAAAAGGTCCCCTAGAGGACTCGGTGTCTGGGTCTGCATTTAGGGTCAGCATAATCACCAGCATTAGTTTTTTCTCCCCATGTACAGATTCTTGGCCACCTGAATCCTGTCTTTTTTCAGAATGAAAATCCTGGATTCTGAAAAGGCTTGTACATCAGGGTTTAGAATCAGAGACAATTTTTGCTTGTTCCTGAGGGTGATGTTTGGAGGAGATAACTGATTAAAATATCTTGGCAACTGTCCCCTCAGGCATTCTTTCTCCTACACCAAGAGCTTTCTGGCTCACGTACCCGACACTTGTCAGATCCAGAGAATGTGAGTGACGAAAAGCAGCCAAGTACACAGAAGCTCAACAAGCAAACACTCCACACGGCGCTGTTGCAGCCATGGCTCTTGGCTTGATTTTATTTATCCAACAAAAATGTACTGACTACCCATCAGGTTATTTTTCTTAATTAGGTCATGTGTTCATGGGTGTTTGCAACACTAGTCTCCATACCTTTCTGTATGTCTGAAATATTTCATAATAACAGAGACTTTTCCAGTTAAATGGCTTATCCATGTTCAACAAAAGCTGAGGGATGAGTCCTCCGGGTCCTTCTTGTTTCGTTGGGAGGTGGCCTTTCACAGGCTGGTGGTCAGATGCTCAGGACACATGCAACCTTTGACGGGAAGGGTTGGTGATTCTCAGTGAATTTCATAGGTATCACGGAACCCACATGGAGCCACCATTTTAATAAATAACTACTGCTATCAATGCCAAGGTTCCTCTTTCCTTCCCACTTCAAAACTCTTCATTCGGGCCCTGGCTGCTATGGATCAGTTGGTTGGAGCATCATCCCGTGTACTGAAGAGTCGGGGGTTTTGATTCCTGGTCAGGGCACAAACCCAGGTGGTAGATTTGATCCCCGGTCAGTGCACAAACGGGAGGTAACTGATAGATGTTTCTCCCTCACATCAATATTTCTCTCTCTCCCTCTCCTTTCCTCTCTCTCTCAAATCAATGAAAACAAAACCCCAGAACTTTCAAACATTCCTATTCTCATAGGAAGAAAGGAAAGAACTTACTTTTCCTTAGAACCATGTGTAATGAGAATCATAATAGTGCTGTTTCCCTCATCAAATGCAATATTCATAGCTGATAGCATAACCCACACAGGGATTCTATACATGTAGACAGAGCAATATCAACCACTCTATTAATTTCATAGGTATCACAGAACCCACACTCACTGCTAGCCTGGGTTATATATATTAATCAGTTAAATGAAACATTTTCACTTCAAATCACCTAACTCTGCAGGAGCTTGCCTTTGAGAACCCACGAAAACATACCATGTGAACAAAGTGGGCCCACTATCACTGAAGCACTTGGTTAATCAGCATTACAATCAGGCATGAGCCAAAAATCATTGCTTGACTATAGCCATGGCCAATAACAGTAAACAGAAACCAACTGTTGAGCTGACGTCCCCTCCCTCCATCATCAGACAGCTGTTTCACTTAGTAGGCCCAAGCTCTCCTCTGTCTTCTCTCTTTCCTTCTTCTACGAATAGGCATGGAAACAACAACAAAAAAGATCGAAGGTTAAACTAAACCGCAGAGAAGAAATGTCACACAAACTTGTAATCAAGCCACCCAAATTCATGAAATTGATCCATGAAAAAGGGCCTTCATCATTCATCCCCCAAGGTTGGCTGTGATTGACAATGTTGAAAAAGAGGTTATGGTGTCTCGCTGGGTACACTCAGCCCTTGGATGAGTCATGAGCAGTAAATAGCCACCCACAATTTCTCTTCTGCCTCTCTGCTGCATCCCTCTTTCATGAAGAGTGAACTGGGAAGGAATTGAAAGAGGATCTAAATAAAAAAAGGAACAGGGCAGATCAACTGATTTCCCTCTGCCTCCTTTTAGCACAGTGTGGGAGTAGATGAAATTAGAATTACATGATTGCAAATTGTGTCTGGATGACTATGCAAGTCATCTCAGTCGTGGCAGGGGGTCGAGACCACCTGGTTCTTAACCCTGCCTGGACACTACCTCTTTGTGTTACAGATAAACAAAAGAGGGGCTCCAAATCCTCAAACAATAGGAACAAGGTCACAAACTACACCTGGAAAGGGTCTCCTACACCCAGGCTCTCATTCTACATACAGCACTGACGCAGTGGCCTGGATACCGTGGGTCCCAGATAGTGGGGTATTTAGGACCCAACCACACTCCCTGGTTCCTCAGTCACTATTACACTGTGTGCTTTATTCTGCTCACTCCAACAATGAGACATGTCCCAGTAAGAAATCCAATCCATCCGTCAGGAACATCTGCTAAACACAAATGTCTTCACAAGTGATGGCAACATGCTGACTCTCAACGATTTGGGATTCGCTATTACCTGTTAATAATACTCTTTATAATGCATTATAGGGTATATAGAATGTATATAAATAGAGCTGTTAGAGATCAAGAACCTGGCGTTGGTATAGCTTATTTATAAAGTACAGCACAGCACATCTTGAAATGGAAAATATGTAGTTTTAAATCTTAAGCCCTTTATTTACTACAATGCAAAACATGTTATTTTTAGACATCAGTGGGTTTTGTTTTGTTGACATTTTCACGTATGCAGCTGAAAAGAAGTCAGGAAAATCACATGGTGACTAACAGTAACCTCTCAGGGTAGTAGCGCAAGTATATAGACCATTCTTCATTTGGACTAGTGTTAAATCGACAGCTCGGTAAAGGCTTTCCTTCTGTGTAATAATTACGACATGTTAACAGTCACCAAATAGCAATGAACTGGGGATCCTCTATAAATAAAGACTTTCACTTTATAAATGGAACAGCCACAATATGGGGATGGCTTACAGCGACTCATCAGATTTGCCCACCCTAAATTGTTCTGAGATTCAGAGAAATGGATAGCTTTTCTTATGTTGTGCAAGTTTCTCCAAATATTTGCTCATGCCCAATAAAACTAACATGTCGCCCAGACATCCCTAATCTCTATGTGTGACATACAAGTGGATGCATCCATCATACACACACGTATACAATCAGGAGACTCCAGGAATATACAAAGATGGTAAGAAACCATTTGATTCTTTGGTTATGCTCCAGCAACAAATATCTATTTCTTGGCAACCCGCCAATCAGTGTGGGAAATCATACCGGATCATGACCCAATAACGTCTAAGAAACTACGCCTTGCTTTCCACGCACCATTAGGGCCTGTCCCCAATCAGCAGCCGTCTCTTTCCGGAAACATTCCTTTCTCTGCAATCGCAAAACACCCCTAGACAGAGCTGCCCTTCTCCAGAGAAATGCACTTCTCACTCAACTGCAAATCCTGATTCAAAGCTAAAATTAATGCAGGCAGGCAATTGAGGGGTTTGTTTTTTTTAGAAAAACTTCCTTCTAAATGACAACGTATGTGATGTTAAAGCCATCCAAGATGTCCGCATGCTGCCTTATTAAATTAAAAACACCTGGTTTATTTATACAATGTGTCCAATGGCTTACAGATTACGATTCTAGAAACAATACATGTCTTATAGCAAAAAATATACATATAATAATCCACCTGTAGTTTATATAAATGACAAAATGTTTCTGAATATATCTCTATATCTATATATGTACACGTATATACTCTGTGTGTGCACAGGAGGGCACACGAACATGGCAGTCCCTCACTGGCCCTTCCACGCCAGTGTCAAGGGCACCAGGTTTCAAAGTCTTTAGCTGCTGAACAGAGGTCACCGCTGAGGACAAAGGACTGGCTTGATGCACCTTCCCCGGTGAAGGACCAGGTTGGCGGGACAGTGGCAGCCCGCAACGCACGGCTTATTGCACGGACCAATCTCATTCCAGTTGTCACAGGTCTTGGCACACCCTGGGCCGCAGGTGTCGTACACAGCCCCGTGCTTACACTGGGTGGCTGGAAGAAAGGAGGAGACCAAGGTGAGATGCGGAGAAACGGCCTCATCAGTTCACCCACAGCCTGATGCCATCCTGCAGGCTTATGTCACCCACGGCCCAGGCCTTTCCACAACACGGGTCACTTCTGTATTTTAAGGATCTCTATTGTTGAAAGTAATGCAGGTGTCTCCTTTTAGCCCTTGTTCACCCCTTCTAACCTGCCCCTCCCCACAGGCCTTCACCACACTACTGTCTGTGTCCATGGGTCATGCATATATGCATATAAATTCTTTGGTTAATCTCTTTTCACTCCCTCCACCCACCCCTAACTCCCCCTCCCCCGAGATCCATACTTTTGCATTTTAACCAAGGAATAATAAACACCTATCATTTCACATACACCCTGGGATCACCTGCACCTAAAAAAATAACATCAAAGATCCAGCTGCTGGGCTTCACCAGTGAACTTCAAAATAAAATAAAATGAAAGCTTTTTATTCCAAGATAAGACAAACTATACATTAGTAAAGCTATAAGAAAATCTATAAGGTCATTTAGTTATTGATAATACTGTGAAAAATGAACTCCAAAGAATCCTTCAAGCAACTGAGCTGTGATGAATACAAACATTTTGTGCAAACACACCAATATTCAAATAAATACAATTACACAACAGGAAAAAAACTAACACAGATATTGAAAATGTGTTCACATATTTTAATCACATTTTAATTATGTGTTGAATTAATCAATTTGAGGCAACTCAGAGCAAGAGTAAAGCTAAATATATCTGGTAATGGGATTACTATCCAGACTTTATAAAAAACTCATGCAGCTCAGCACCAAGAAAACAAACAATGCAATTAAGAACAGGGCAGAGGACCCAAACAGACACTTCTCCAAACAGGACACACAGATGGTCAAGAGACATATTAAAAGATGCTCAACATCACTAATCAGGGAAATGCAAATCAAAACCACAATGAAATACCAGCTCACAAATGTCAGAAAGGCTACCATCAATAAATCAACAAACAACAAGTGTTGGCGAGGTGTGGAGAAAAGGGAACCCTCATGCACTGTTGGTGGGAATGCAGACTGGTGCATTCACGACAGAAAACAGTATGGTGGTTCCTAGGAAAAAAACTGAAAATGGAATGGTCTTTTGACCTAGTGATTCCACTTCTGGGTACTCACCTGAAGAAACCCAAAATAACAATTCAAAGGGATATATGCACTCCGATATTCACTGCAACATTATTTACAATAGCTAAGCTGTGAAAGCAACCCAAGTACCCATCAGTAGGTGAGTGGATTAAAAAGCTGTGGTAAATGGATTACTCGAACATAAAAAAGAATGAAATCTTTCTATTTGTGACAGCATGGAAGGACCGAGAGGGTATTGTGCTAAGTGAAATAAGTCAGACAGAGAAAGCCAAATGTCATATGATTCCACTTACAGGTGGCATCTAAAAAGCAAAATAAATGACCAAACAAATAGAAACAGACTCATAGATACAGAGAATAAGACTGATGGTTGCCAGAGTAGAGTGAGGTTAAGGGGCTGGTTGAGAAAGGTGAAGGAATTAAGAACTACAAATTGGTAGTTACAAAATAGTCCCAGGGATGAAAATTACAGCATAGGAAATATCGTTAATAATACTGTAGTAACTATACTGCCAGCTGGGTACCTGAAGTATCGGGGAGGGAATTTTGTAAAGTATGATTGTCTAATGGCTATCCTGTACACCTGGAACTAATGCAAAATAATACCGAATGTAAACTGTAATTTAAAATAAAATGTATCAAAAGAATAAAGCCAGATAGGGGGAAATCAGATATGCCACAAGGTAATAAAAATGCCAGCGTAGTCCTGGGGGCTACGAGGTACTTAGAAAATGGTAACTCGCATACTGCATTGTATTTGGTAATTCACATGCTACACTGGAGTCCCATTGGTCCTTCCTCCCACAGCTAGTGGCCATGTGCTTTGGGTTGGTAGTCACGAAACTGTCAAAATCCAGGCTACACTTGGAAAGTCCCTCATTCATTCAGAGTTTCAAGCCTGGCTGGCTTCTTATTTGTTCAACTTCCAGCCTTTTACTCTGGAAAATTTCCCTTCTCTTGGAGCTAAAAACAAGGCAAGAGTGTTCTTGTAGTCTTCAGAATTCCAGATGAGTCTACTGAGGGATCCTGCATGTCTCTGTAAATTTCTCATGTACTCACTGTCAATCTGCAGAAGTTCGCTGTGTGTGTATGAATCTGTGGAAGTTCAGTGTGTGTATGTGTGTGTGTGTGTGTGTCAGTGTGCAGAAGTTCATTGTGTGTGTGTGTGTGTAAATCTGTGGAAGTTCATTGTGTGTGGGTGTCTCAATGTGTGTGTGTGTGTGAATCTGCAGAAATTCAGTGTGTGTGTGTGTGTGTGTGTGTGCGTGTATCTGCATGAATTTTGTGTGTGTGTGTGTGTGTGTGTGTGAATCTGCAGAAATTCAGTGTGTGTGTGTGGAAGGCTCCCCTGCAGCAGCACACTGATGGAGTTATACTTCACTCAGATGGCTCCATAATTGTAAGTGGTAAATGAAACCTTTCAGGATCCATCTTCCTTTTCCATTAGAAAAGTAAATTTAGCTTCTGAGATTCAGCCCCTGAAATCAGGATGCTGACACGAAATGTGTAGCCTTCAAATGCAATGCGTGCGCTGAAACGGTGCTAACTATAGCTCTGGGCCAGGAAGGGTTCATAGATTCTGTATCTAATATGATCCTCACCGCAGCTAACAAATCCACCAAGTTCTGCTGAGCCCAGCATTACACCAGGCTGGGTGAGGGGGCTTGACTCCTTATCTTTTATTCATCCTCTGGTCGATTCGAGGGCAGGAGGACTCAACAGAGAGAAGGAGCATTCAGTAGGCGTATTCAAGATGTACTGAAGGGGCCCAGTACCTCAAAAACATTGCCCTTCTATGCTAACCCGCACTGAAGCTTCAGGGGAGAGGTGAGCCAGTGGTCTCACCTCCGGGAGCCACTGCCACACCTCAGTGCGAGCTATTTTTCACCAAATCCACATTCCTCCAGATGCAAGCAGCACTGAGAGAGGTGCTAAGGCTGCGGGAAGTGAACTGAGACATAAAGACTGGACTTGGGTTTGCAGAGGAGGGAGCACATCCATAGGGGACGTCAGAGGAGATGAAAGGGCCTCAGTGCTTTGCAAGGACACAGACTAGTGACTGCGTCAGGGGCGGCTGGAGGAGGCTTTAGTAACCTCCAAATACCCTCCAGCTACTCCCCCAAAGCCACCCACCTCAGCATAAGCCGTCACATTGACTCAGTGGTTTCAGCTCTGGCTGCAGGTCAGAGCCACCTAAAAGGTTTTAAAGACACACAAGGCCAATTAAAGCAGGCTGTCTGGGCACGGGGCCCAGGCATAGGTTTCTAGGTTTGTGTTGCTTTTAAGCTTCCAAAGTGACTCCAAGGTGCAGCCAAACTGAGACCCACAGGCCTAAGTGAACAAGAGGTCTATACACTGAAAACACAGCTTCCAGACGATTCTTTCCTTCATCACACTGACCTTTCTTATCACTAAGAAAGCACCTTCTTCACACTAAGCAAGTACTTAGTGCAGGTTACCATTGTTGTCCGGTTCTCCCATGGCACTGCCAGCACCTCAATGACAGGGGGTCAGAGTCACCAAAGTACCCACAGTGCTTAGCATGGTGCCCAGTGCCCAGCCACGTTGTGGGAAGTATTTCTTGGATGAACAAAGATGTCCATTTCATCCATATCCAAGAAGCCAATGACCTTGCCTGAGATCAAAGAGCTGAAACAACTATTATAGAAACCTGCCTCGGCAAAGGGACCTTCTGCTAGGGTTTGCAGCACAATCTCTCTCTCTCAAGAAAAAAAATCACCGCTCTCCTAAGACCTGAGATGACTGCAGTTGTCCTGGGTCTGCTTTGCCCCACACAGACCCTAAGCAGAGCCGAGACTGGCCAAGTGCTAAGCACGTGCAGCTGGCAGCTGAGGCTGGGAGGTTGTGAAACAGGATTTGAAATCCTTTAATTGCTCAAATGTGCTCCTCACCAAGCATCTCTCTTGAGCGCTTTCTATCCCACCCCTCGTGGGAAGCCCAGTGTTTTGTCAAGTTGCCATCCAGCTGGGCCATTGCCGATTTCCCTTTGGCCCAGGGAGGATGTGGCCATTCACGCCTCCAAGTCTCCAAGTCTCCCCCATGGCTGGCCTGAGCGGGAGGTGAACTCTGCTGGGTGGGCTCGGACCCGCTCACCTGCACAACTCTGCTGGGGCTCCCAGTGGACGCCGACGCCCTCCCGCTGGCAGGCCCGGGTGTATGCCAGGAATGACTCGCAGTAGCAGTTCTTATGGACGGGACACTCACACATGTCAGTCACGCAGGACCTGCAGGGACCAAGAGAAAGAGAAACACTCAGGAATATCAGGCACCCTAAGCGGGACTTGCAGCGAGGGGTGAGGGGTGAGGGGGGAAGCGTGCCCGGCCACTCCAGGCGGCTGTTTCAGGTCGGACACCTAAAACTGCTGGGACAATTCCGCACGGAGCCTAGGCTGGCTCTCCCGGCAGCATGGCTGAGAGCCCCTTTCTCTCAGAGCAGGATGCTCCCCAGGGAAAGTCATGTCTGGCTTCTCCAGCGTCCAGAGCGGCAGCCGCTGTCTCCACCTGATGACCGCGCACTGGGCATGCATCGGGTGTGACCGAGGAACCGACCTGTTTTTTCTTTGTTTTACAGTCAAGTTGTTTAAAGTTAAATTATTAAATGTTTTTATTGCTGTCAGAGAGAGGAAGGGAGAGGGAGAGAGAGATAGAAACATCCATGATGAAAGAGAACCAGCCATCAGCTGCCTCTGGCACACCCCCCACTAGGGATGGAATCGACAACCTGGGCATGTGCTCTGACCGGAAATTGAACTGTGACCTCCTGGTTCATGGGTCAATGCTCAACCACTGAGCCAGGCTGGCTGGGCTACTTGGTTTAATTTTAATTAACTTAGATGTAAGTTGCTACGTGTGCCTAGGGGTTGTCATGTTGGAAATGCAACTCTTAGAATATAGCCGCCGTTCAAGGTGTTGTCCTTCGGTGACTAGCTCTGACACGGGAATGGTAGGCACTACTGAAATAGAACCGAAAAAGTGACCAGGGACAGAAGCACAAAATCCCACGGCAGTATCTTGATTCTTGGTCTCTTAAGAAACACTGAACTCCATTTTTAAGAAGGTGGTGTGACAAAGTCCTAAGAAAGCAAAACTTCCGGCCCCTCATGAGACTGGAAGGAAAAAGGACCGAGCCAAGGTCTCCTTAGCTTAACTTGAAATATGGAATCATGCAGCAGGACACAAAGAGAACAGAAATATATTTAAATGCAAAAGTAACAAGTTTTAAGACATGTTAACCTCAAAGACACACTAATAACCTGCCCTTGGCCTGTAACATGACAGTTCATGAGGTGCAGCCTGTCACTGTGAGGCAACAGGACATCGGGCAGTCTCTGTTGGTTAAAGGAAGAGGTCACTTCACCAGTGAGTAGATGTGCCCACAGGCACATGAACAAGTGGCAAAAGAGTGAACTGAATTCCACTTCCTAACTCTGAGCCTAGTGCTTCTGTTTCTTATCAGACTACACCACCGTCCTCAATCTTCACCTTCCAGCAAGTTCCCTGCCTAACAACTTTGACTCAGCATTTATGCAAGAGGCCTCTGGGATTAATAAAATCCACTACCCTTGTTTTGTCAGACTCCTTTTCAGCAAAACCTCTTCCTTACAGGACCGAATTCAAGATGACAAGGAGCACAGACGACCTTGAAAAGTGATCAGGACACACACGGTCACCCAGTGTTAACATGTCACCGTTTTTTCCTGGTGGGACATGTCTGCCCACCTGATCAGAGAGCGACCAGCCAGCTCTCCCGCCTGCTCCAAACAAGAATAGCAGAAACCATGTGAAAGGACCTTAGACTCACCAGGCACCCCCAGAGTTACTGAAGCCCAACACTCCAGGGCAGAGCCATGGGAAACGTGAACTACAGGGGCAAGGGAGGAGCAAACCTGAAACCCAAACAGCCTCTTCCACGTCACCAAGCGAGAGATGACGTGATGACACGGTGATCAGCACGGAAGCACTGATCTCTCTCCTCTCTGTAATCACCAAGGCTGCACTTCTTAATAGCGTCTCCCACTCATGTTACAGAAATCCTGCGAATTCATGTTCCCTGGTGAACCCTTTCTGGGACAAGACACACAGTGCTGTGTCTTTAAATCTATGTGGAACCTCCAGGCTTCCAGGAAAAGCCAAAGGAAGCCGGTCCTTAAAACGGCCTGATGCCTGGGAATGGACCCTCCTCACCACCATGCCCTGTGCTGTTTCCATTGTCATTTCCGACTAAACCTCGCCCATCACATGCAAGCTCAGACTCCACGGCGGCATTTGCAGCCGCCCCACCCCGGGACCTCCTGTCTAATCCCATTTCTACTTCCCTTCCCAGGAGGCACTTGTCACCCACCCTCCTTCCTGACCCTTGGGGTGGGGGTGCCTTTCCCTTGTCCACAAACCCTTGAGGTACAGTGATGGAAGGGCACCACATGGTTCTGGAAAAAGGACAGGATTTGTATGGAAAAGAGCTGGTCTCCACAGGAGCAAATGCATCCTCTGATTTGGAAAACCACCCATTGTGGTTCTGTAGAGGCTTGTGGACAGGAAACAGATTCAGTTTCATTTTTTGGGGTGGAAGGACTGTTGGTGCATGCTTCCCTTCTTCCCTCTTTGTTCCCACTGGGTTGTCTTAGGAAGCTGTTTATTCAGGTTACGCTAAAGTGTGGGCAGCTAACTCCCATTCCCGGAGACTGTGAGAGAACATGGCTTAGGCACACATTTAATAACCACCCCGTACAGACACCCCAGCCCATCCACGGCTCCTCACACACAATTGCTAATGTGTCTGCCCTTGACAATGAAGACTAGATGGGAGCTGACTGGATACTTGGCACTCATGAGGGACAACATCTGAGGCCAAAAACGTTTGTCAAAGCCAACCCTTCGCTCGAAACATTTCACACATTTTAGAGGGTTTGGAAGATGTATTTTATCACAGAAGACATCTACTGTAGCTCCCAGAAAAGCTGACCTCACGTCATCCAGCCACGGGCTCTTCCACAGAACGGCAAGCAGGAGGGAGGGCAGCACCCCATCCGCAGCCAGAGGCCGCTGCCCAGGAAGAGCCTGTGGCTGGATGACGTGAGGTCAGCTTTTCTGGGAGCTACAGTAGAATCAGGGCTGGAAGGTGATTCTTTTTTCACTTGTCAGGTTGACAATTTTTACACAAAATTGTGCCCAGGGTCTGGGAAAGAAGGTGGAAATTGACAGTCCGAACCCTGCTGGCAGCAGGGCGACCCTGTGCGCTCTCAGGCCAAGTCCCTTCTTCCTGGCTCCTGCCCGCTCCCTGCCTTTATTCTTGCACAGACCCTTTGCGTCCCAGTTGCTCCTTTCCCTGTTTGTGGGAGGATGAGGATGTACCCGGCTCACCCAGCCACACACGGCTCAGTAAAGTCATGGCGCATTGCCAGGAGACCGGGCGCAGCGGCCTAGTGACCGGTCCTCGCATCCTCAGGCTGGAACGCTGGGCACAGATGTCCTTGCCTGGATGCCCTGGCGGCTGCCCAACACGACCATGGCCCTGGGCGCTGCCGGCCGCAGCCACCTCTGAACTAAGCCGCTTCTCCCAGGGCCTCCTACTGCCAGGCTCACTCTGAACTTCTTGTCCTGCTCTCCTGAGTCCAAGGGGATCTACGGTTTTTCATTTAATGGTGGAAAAAAGGACTGGATGCGAGAGTTCTGCTCTCATGACGTATTTTCAGAAAAGTGCATTCAATATTGTCAGAATAACCTATAGATCTCCCTGTTATTAAAAAGGCAAGCCTCCAAAGCTGCTAAAATCAAAACATCCAACATCTCTCGGCTGCCTAGCAACAGCATACCGGGTGGTTTTGCCTCTGCTTTTTCTGGCACAAGGGCCACCCTGTCGGGGAGAGGCGAGCACTCATGCCTTGGATACCCAGGCACAGTCTGAACCGTTGGGAACTCTCCACGCTGCTTCTGAGAGAACAGAAAGGCAAGCAGGAGGGAGGGCAGCACCCTGTCCACAGCCAGAGGCCGCTGCCCAGGAAGAGCCCGTGGCTGGATGACGTGAGTCAGCTTTTCTGGGAGCTACAGTAGAATCGGGGCTGGAAGGCGACACATGATCCCTGGCTGTCCTTATTGCGTGTTCCAGCGAAGTTCACAGACCCGAGTGAAGGTACCTCAGGCCTGTCAGCACCTGGCATAGGTGGGGGAGGAGGGGGAGGGCTGGGGAGGCAGACTCCCACCTGGGTGGACACAGTGTGTTTAACCTCCAAGAGACTATCAAAACATTCACTTATACTTTAACCCTTGACATTCTGCCCTGCCCTCCCTCACCTGAGTTGCACGGAAGTAACTAGAGGGAGTAAGCACAGGAAGAAGGCATATCCATGTCACATGATCCCTCGGAGCATCACTTCATCCCTAACTCAGCAGTGGCTACCTCTGCCTTCTCCTCAGTATCCTGTGGGCACCCTCCAGGCACCGGAAACAGTGCTCCTGCAGCACTAAAAACAGGGCTGAAGATTCAATGCTGGGAAACAGGGGGTCGCTTCATTGAGTTGTTAATGAAGGGGGAGCAAGCCGCCAGAGCCCCAGCAGGGAGTCCCTGCTGCTCCTTCCAGACCCTTCCTGGGCCAGCCAGCTCGGCACCTCTGGGGCTTACATGTTGGTGAGAATATTCAATAGCAAGTCTTGGCTTAGTCTTGGTCCTATGGCTGCCAGGGCTGCTGGGACAGCACAGCAAGGCCAGGCTGCTGGTGGGCTTGTCCCTTTCACACACTCCACCCGAGGCAGCCGGGTCTCTGGCTGTGAATCCCGAGGCTACCTGCAGCCCCGCCTCACCGAACGCCCCGCACACACATGCCAGGCCTCCCACGGGCCAAGAATGCGGTCACTGAGCTCTGGTGTTCCAGGCTCTAAGCGAGGCTCCGAGATGCACGAGTGGGACCCACCGAAAAGGGAGAGTGTGCGGACCCCAAAAGCCAGAGCCCAAATGACCGAAGGGCTGTTATGGGCAGGGAGCCAACGCGATAGATCCTGAGGACCAATTCCATGCGGGCGGGCCAGGGTGACTGTCCAGAAGGAATCACAGAGTGGGAGACATGGGCGCTGGGTCTCCAAGCGTGGTGGGCGGTCAGTTAGACAGGCATGGGCACAGCAAGGATGAAGGTCACCAGGGCGGAAAGCCCCAGGTACCTAGCAACCAATCAATGTTCAATGTGTCTCTCACATGGATGTTTCTCCCTCCCTCCCTTCTTCCCTCCACGCTTCTCCCTCTCCCCTTCCATCCCTTCCTTCCACTCTCTTAAAAAAAAAAAAAAAAGAAATCAATGGAAAAGATTTCCTCAGGTGGGGATTAACAACAAAAACCTAGGGCTCTACATTTCTACCTAATTGGGACTCTCTAGATCAGTGATGGCGAACCTATGACACACGTGTCAGAGGTGAAACGCAAACTCATTTTTTTGGTTGATTTTTCTTTGTTAAATGGCATTTAAATATATAAAATAAATATCCAAAATATGTCTTTGTTTTACTATGGTTGCAAAGATCAAAAAATTTCTATATGTGACACGGCACCA
>NW_006285997.1:3683464-3714052 GCF_000327345.1 Myotis davidii
GAGGACACAGAGGACACCTTTCAAGAGCAGCAACGCTGACAGCTTCCCACAGATGCCAATTTTCAAAGCAGTCCCTTGGACTTGCTGAGAGAGGAGACCAAACAACCACCGTGCATTTTCTGACCCACAGTCTTTCTCCCTCGATAAGGCCACTTCTCAGACCCTCTGTGGAGAATATAATTGTGTGCCTGGAGTTGTCTTGTTTCTCAGGGCCTGGGGAGGGGTGCGCACCGTCCTATTTACCCGATGCTCAGGGGTGATGACTTTTAAGGGGCCAATGCCAGAGACTAGAACCACCATGGGTCAGAAATACTGCTCTTGGGAAAGGTGAGCTCTCTCTGCTGGGGTGGGAAACACTGCCTCCACGGTGGGGGGTGCTGGTGAGGGGCAGGCCAGGATTCACAGACATTTGCTGAGCTGTCCCTCTTCCAGGGATAACTCATTTTTCAGTTTGGGGGAAGATGTGGCACAAGCCAGCCAGGCAGAGGGGAAGCCTGGTCACTACCCCCCTCTAGTGGCCGAGAGTTAGAGCGTCAAGTAACCCTCATTCTTATTTCCAGCATTTGCTTCTTTACTCTTCACACTTTGGGGGATGCTGGCTGATAAAAGAGAATGAAAAAAAAAATGGCTGCTTGACAGAAAATCAATCACTTTTCTTTTAAAGACGTCCAAGTCCCCATTGTCACGCCCCCTGAGAAACAACTAGAAGGCTGGTTGGTGCACCAAACCCCTGCATAAGCCTAAGGGCCTGCCCAGATGCAGCCACGAGGGGAGCCTCTGGGCGCCGCACCTGCAGTGCAGGCCAGGTGCAGCCTCGGCAGGAAAAAGCCTGCGCTCTTCCACTTTCTGTAAATCTCAGTTCACCTACTCACTGCACCTAGCCCTATGCACTGCACCTAACCCTATGCACTGCAGCTAAACCTATGCACTGCGCCTAACCCTATGCACTGCACTTACACATGCGCACTGCACCTAACCCTACGCACTGCAGCTAAACCTATGCACTGCACCTAACCCTACGCACTGGAGCTAAACCTATGCACTGCACCTAACCCTATGCACTGCAGCTAAACCTATGCACTGCGCCTAACCCTATGCACTGCACTTACACATGCGCACTGCACCTAACCCTACGCACTGCACCTAACCCTACGCACTGCACCTACACATGCGCACTGCACCTAACCCTATGCACTGCACCTAACCCTACGCACTGCAGCTAAACCTATGCACTGCACCTAACCCTGCACTCTGCATCTAACCCTGCACACTACACCTAAACTTATTCACTGCACCTAACCTTATGCACTGCACCTAACCTGTGCACTGCACCTAACCCTCTGCACTAAACCAAACCCTATGCACTGCACCAAACCCTATGCACTGCACCTAACCCTACACACTGCACCAAACCCTATGCACTGCACCTAACCCTACACACTGCACCTAAACCTCCACACTGCACCTAACTCTATACATTACACCTAACCCTGTGCACTGCACTTAAACCTACACATTGCATCTAGTGCTCAGCTAGCCCCCAACCTAGGTGAGAGTCACACTTAGAAAGACCTTCCAGAAATGAGAGGGGGGTCTCTACCCAGAACATCTCAAGCAATCCCTCTTCTCCATAGCGAGCTATCTCATTAGCTCTCTAACCCCACATGGATGGGTACACACCATCACTGAGACTGTCCCATTCAACTCATCAAACATGCACTGAGTGTCTGCTGTGTGCAAGGCTCAGTGGGGAAGGTAGAAGGAAAGGGGACCCTAACCTTCAACTTGGGGCAGTGAGTGAGGGGGACAGGGCAAGACCCGTCAAGGCAGCAGGTGACACACAGCACCCTTAGGAAGGCTCCTGGAAGGGCAGGGCTGCCCTGGAGGGAGTGGCTCCTTGATTCATGCTCCAGGGCCCCACTCATCTCTGCACACCTGTGGCCACACGGGTGTCACCATAGAACGAACGATGTGGGAGCCGCAAGAGGCAGCCAGGGGAGGCAAAGAGCTGTCATGTGGGGCCCGTTCTTCCCATTTTCTATGCCCGTCTTCCCTGAGCTCTCTCATAGGGCTCCAGTGAGAAGTACACCAGAAAGCAGACTAGCCCCTCCCGCCACCGCCAGTCCGAGGAGGAGAGAAACCCAGCCGCCCGGGGACAGGGCATTGTGGTCTCTGGCTTTGCCCAGCTGAAGTTCAGAGAGAAGGCTGTCCGTCTTTCCTTTTCTCCCATGCTAGGGTGGCAGCCCCTGGGCACCATTCTCGGGGACGTCTTGCCCAGCAGCGCCTGTCACATCCATCCGGCCACCTGTGGCCCAGAGTCAGGATGGGTCTGCCTGCTGAAGAGCAGCTGTGGGGAGTGTGGAGACACAAGTGGCCATGGGGAAAAGCCATGAGTGAAGGAGCCAGCATCTGGAAGCCACACCCCAGCCACACGTGGCAGCCGCCACCCGCCCAACTGCTTCAAAGGGCCGAGCCCTCCGGAGGCCTTTTCTGCATTAGGCCGTGGCTGGCTGCCAAGGCCCACAGCCCTCCGCTCTGCGCAGGAATAAAGGGCGGCGGGGCGGCCGCCTCTGAAGGATGTGGTGCGCGGGTGAGCTCTGTCAGATGCTGGGTGCCTTTCATCAAGCATCAGCCCAGCCCTTTGGCTCCACAATAAACCAGAATTCACATCCAATCGCTGCACAAGGATGGGTTTTTGCACCCCATCTTCTGTGAAGCTTGGATGTAGAGGGAAAACTCAGTCCGCTCGACCTCCAAGGAGACATGCCCTTCCCCAGGGACCACCCCACCCCCTGCCATGGAGGATGGTACGCGGCCATTCTCACATCGCCGAAAAGAGGTTCATGGAGCAGACAGTTCCCAAATCCAAACCATAAACACTACGGGCCAGCCACCTCCTCAGCCGCCTCTTCCAGAGTGGGTGTGCCTCCTGGGAGCCCCTGAAAGATATGTTGCAAGGCCTGTTTCCCAGAAGCTGCCAAGGAGACTGCTCACAGCCCAAGAGAGGAAGAGGTGGGGATGAGGCAACACTTCCTGAGGACCTACTATGTGTTAGGTGCATTGCATCTATGAGCACCTATGATCTTGACTGCATAATGTCTAACAGAATAGAACTAAGAGCCAAGGAAGTCAAGAAGTTTTCCTTCCTTTTTTCTTTAACATCACACTGTTAGTAGGTGGCAAAACTCGGTCCATGCTCTCTCCCCTACAACATGTTACCTGCTATAGCGCATGCCATTTGCTGTTCCTTTCCCTGGCATGTTCTTCTACCCCTTCTCCTGTGGTTGGTCCCTCACTCCATCTACCCCACTACATTCCAGGCTGGGCAGATTTTGCTCACCACCTTCACCAGCCCAGTGCAATGCCTGGTCAAGAGTAGATACTCAAAACCTGTTTTTCTGAATGAATTGTTTATAGATGCTCATGTAGTCAAGTCTTGATGAGGTGATTACTAAGAAGACAATGAGAATCAGATGGTTAAATGGCCCAAGAGAGTTTGAAGGAGTGAGCATGCTATGGATTTAAGTACTTCCAAGGCCAAGGAGAATAAGAGCTGAAAACTGGCTACTATACTGGGCACTTAGGAAGTCAGTGGTGGCCTTAAGTAGATTGGTTTCACAGGAATGAGGGTGGGGAGAGGAAGAAATCACCTGGACATGTATTAAAGGTGAAAAATATGTGAATCTGAGCAAACACCATCTCTCAGTAAGTTGGCAGTGAAGAGAAGGAGAAATGGGCAATAGGTTGGAGGGAAGGCAGGTGTGTGTGCGTGTGCATGTGTGTGTGTGTGTTAGGATCAAGAAAACTTAAACATATTTTGCTCCAAGACTAAAGAAATCGAAGAGAAGATGTTGAAGCTAAAGAGAAGGAAGGGGTAGGTGAACCACTTAACCCTTAGAGCAATGTGATAAAGAAAATAAGTGAGGATGGGTCACAAATTAAGTAAAAAGATTGCCATTCTCTTCACTTAGAGTTGCTATAATTTCCTAAATAAATAACTAAATAAATGAATTTAAATAGGGGGACAAAAAAAACAACATAAAATGTCCTATACTTATTTAAGACACAGTAGGGGAAGGGGTGAAAATCAAGGCTACCTTCTAGATCAAGCACGTCAAACCCAAAGGCTAACATGGGCCAAATAGATGAGGCAGGCGGCCTGTGGGCTGTGAGTCTGACATGCTTGTTCTAGATACACAGTTGGGTGAAGGAAGTCCAAGGCCCCGATGTAACTATCTAGCAAAGAAGGGAGTAGAATTGAATGAAATTTTCAAATGGTGTTGTCAGGTGAGGAAAGACTCCAGACAAGGGCAAAACGACCACCTCTAGAGAAGGAGAGTTCTACTTGGTCTCCGTCTATGACTGTGGGGACCAAGGGTGAAGGAACTGAACTAAAACTGAGCTCCGGTTTTAATCAGACAGAAATTGGGTGCTGGAGACATAGGCCCTTAGCTCCTCCGGAGAGAAAGATACTATGACAGGCTTTCCAGACCTTACTTTTATGATCTGAGGTGAGTGATGGAAGATTCCCTCCCCCCAAATCAAACAACCTGAAATTCAGAAACCACTTTCCTCGTGGTGGGGGTGGGCTTCTCTAGATGTTTTCTTCCTGAATGCTTTAATGCTCTCAACTGTACAACAAAGGTCGTCATGGGAACCACTGCGGCAACCTGTCTTGTTTTAGGACAGGGAGGGCTCAAAAATCCAACCAAGAGGCTGGGTGAGTCATAAACAGTCACAGAATCATAAAATCAAGGGTCTTAAAAAGACATTGGTGAACATCTACTCCCTGCAGGAATTCCTTTTATAACATCCTGGACAGATGGTCATACATCTGCATCGTCTGTAATAAAGGCTCAGGAGCTTTTTAGGAACCTCATTCCTGTAATAGACAATTAAAGAAGCTTCCTTGTAGATTAAATGGGAGTGTGTTCTGTAGCTTCCACCCATTTGTTCAGGTTCTGCCTTCTGTTACCCTGTGGACTTGTTCTGTGCTATCCCAGCTTCCTGTGATATCCTCTTCAAACACATTACAAAAAGGAACAATGTTCCACTTAGATGTGAACTTTGGGGGGACTTCCGGACATATTTGTATTAATTACATTAATTAATACAAATTAAAACATTTGTATTAATTCCTGTGCTTCTATTTCCTTTACACCTACCAGCTAAAGGACATCTAAACCCTCTTTATTCTTTCTACAGAACAAGGACATTGTGCATGCCTCCAAGTTAGGGGCAAAGATGTAATAGGGTTCCAAACTACACAACGTGCTACAATAAATTGTAATAAAAAGAGGAAAATGATGAGTGCTGTACAAAACAGTGCAGTATTACAAAAGAACTTCAAGGTGGCGGGGGAGAGGAGAGAGAGTAGGGTAGGGAGTGAGAGGTTAGAAAGGAGGAGGCTTCATTTGAGTTATATCTTAAAGGAAAAGAATAAGTTTTACCCAGGCAAAAAGGAAGGAAGGTCTTTCAGAAAACTCATGTTTTAGAAATACTTTTGTTTGAAATGCTTCAGGTACCGGTGGGGGACTTGTGAGCATTAAGAACAGGAACAGGAGGCATAGGAATCGACTGGGAAGGTAGGTTGTTCTCATGTAACAAAGTGCCTTGTAGGCCAACCTACAAAGAAGCATAAAACTTTTGTGAAGATCAGAGGAGTCACTGACAGATGTGAGCACAAAGTGATAACATACAAAATACACCTCCGGAAAGTAAGCTGATAACAGTGTTAGGTAGGCTGAGGGAAGTGGAGAAGGAGGATTAAATGAGGAATTAAGGAGCCATTGCTGATAACCCCGTGTGGGGTTGTCAGAGAAAAAAGACACAACCAGGGTCTTATCTGGGGAAGTGTCAGTAGAAATTCAGAAATGGAAAGCCCGTGGAATAGGAGAGGCATAAGCTGTAAAGTTTGAAAAAGGGTTTTATGTTGGGGCAAGAGGGAAAGGTGGGGTCAAAGATGCCTCTGGAGATTTGAGACTAGGTTTGAAGTCTGTCAACGAATAGGAGGAATGCAGGAGGAGGAGCTGATAGTGAAAAGTGGGAGTGGAAGGACAGACAAGGGGTTCATAGTTAAACATGCTGAGATTCCAGTGAAATTCCCAGGCAGTGATGTGATTGTAAATATTTAGCAACGGGCTCTTGGGGGTGTTGGGGAGAAGAGAGAACCCCTGATGTGCAGTCTCTGCCAATGCCTGTGGTGTAAATTCTCCCACTTTAGCACTTTCAAGCTACCAACATGAGATCCCTGATCACTGAACACGAAGTTGGAAGAGATGCTAACAACTGGGTCTAGAGAGCCTCATAAGCCTGCTCTAGCACACCACTGCACCCAGCTGAAATATTTAACAGATGGTGGAGAGGAAGACAGGAGCTGAGCCAAGAGCATTCCTTATTGTCCAGTAAACAAAATGTGATTCTTTGTGAGACAAAGTTAACACCATGACTAGTGACAGACTAGAGCGCCCCCACTGATGTGTTCCAACGCCAGCCGAAAGCCATAAATAAGTTTTCTCATTCTGTTACCAATATTCATGTCAACATCATGAAAATAAGTACTGACAGCTACCAATGAGTTTACTCTCGTTTTATTTTTCATAATGTCTCAGGAAGATTCCTCTTTTAAGATTTATTATTGTTTTGCCTGTCATGAAATAGTATATTGCTGAAGCAATTTGGCTTAAAAAACATCAACTGTATGCTACTCTTGATTCCTTTCCAGGAGTATAACTATCTAGCAACATGCCTGATTAATACTGGGGCAGTCCATGATGCCATGAAGTTGGTAAGGGGTATTATGTGAAACAAGGAATTTAAAAGGTGAGAAAAGTGAATAGTCCATATAAAGATGATGGTTGAAAGTCATGCACTGGGAAAGAAGAGAGGAAAAGGGAATGGTTGAAAACTATTCTACCAGGACCCAGGAGTAAAATGCTATCATTCCCACCCATACTTTTCCAGTGATGGCACAGAGATCACTGTGTGCCTTCTTCCAGACACAGCAGCCAGGCAAGCATGTCTGTGCAGCCATGCTTTATAATAATACTTAGGGGAACATACATTCTTCATTCTCTATGTAGCAGCCAAATGTTCTTTTAAAAGTACAAATCATATCACTCCTCTAATCAAAAGTTTCTGAAGATGTCTCATCACATTAAAACTACAATCAACTTGCCCAGCTGGTGAGGTTCAGTGGTTGAGCATCGACCTATGAACCAAGAGGTCAGGGTTTGATTCCTGATCAGGGCACATGCCTGTGTTGTGGGCTTGATCCCCAACGTGGGGCATGCAGGAAGCAGCCAATGGATGATTCTCTCTCATCATTGATATTTCTCTCTCTCTCCCTCTCCATTCCTCTCTGAAATCAATAAAAATATATTTAAAAAAATAAAACTATAATCTCCCTGACCCCTAACCCTGGCTCATGCGCCCCTGGCGATCTAACCCCTTCCTGATCTACCTCTTTATCTCTGTTTACCAGCCTTAGTTCATGACCTTCCACCAGGCTGGGCTTCCTGCTTCTCCTTCAATGTGCCAAGCTTGTGGCCACCTCTGACTGGAACATTCCCATTGGAGAAGCGGCTCGCACCTTCTCAACTTCCAGGCCAATACAGTGGGGCCTAGACTTACGAGTGTCCCGACTAACGAGTTTTTCGAGATACGAGCCGTCTCTCAGCCGATTTTTTGCTTTGAGTTGCGAGCTAAAATTCAGGTTACGAGCAAACTTCAGATACCCCACCACTAGTTGGTGCAGCGAACGTCACAGTGAACACCACAACATCAGCCCAGCATCACGTGTCTCACTCGTTCACTTTAATGATTTGACATATGAGTAATTTGAGTTACAAGCTCCATCACGGAACAAATTAAACTCGTAAGTCAAGGCTCCACTGTATTGCCATCTCAGACATTCTTTATCGGACCACCAGTATCTAAAATAACCCCCTATACCCACTTTCCCGCCCTCTGTCAAATCAGGAATTTCTCTAATTACAGGCATACCTCAGAGATAGTATGGCTCAGTTCCAGACCACCTCAATAAAGCTAATAACACAATGAAGAGAGCCACAAGAATTTTTTGGTTTCCCAGTACATAGAAAAGAGATATTTACACTGTACTGTAGTCTAGTAAATATGAAGTAGCATTCTCTTAAAAATGAACATATTTTCATTTAAAAAGATTGCTAAAGCATGTTGCCATCATCTGAGCTTTCAGCAAGTTGAAATCATTTTTCTGGTGGGGGGTCTTGCCTCGATGTTGATGGTGCTGACTGACCAGGGAGGTGGTGGCTGCAGGCTGGGGTGGCTGGGGCAGTTTCTTAAAATTTTACAACAATAAACTTTGCTACATCGATTGTCTCTTCCTTTCATGAGTGATTTCTCTGCAGCACGGGATGCTGTTTTACCTACAGCAGGACTTCTTTCAAAATTGGAGTCAATCCTCTCAAACCCTGCCGCTGCTTTATCAACTAAATGTACGTAATAGTCTAAGTCCTTTGTGGTCGTTTCAACAATCCTCACAGCATCTCCCCCAGGAGTGGATTCCACCTCTAGAAATCACGTTCTCTGCTCAACCATGAAGCAACTCCTCATCTGCTAAAGTGTCATCATGAAATTGCAGTGATTCCGTCCCATCTTCAGGCTCCACTTCTAATCCTGGTTCTCTGGCTGCTTCCACCAAATCTACAGGTACCTCCTCCACTGAAGTCCTGACCCCTCAGTCATCTTCTATGAGAGGTGGAATCAACTTATTTCAAACTCCTATTAGTGTAGATATTTTGACCTCTTCCCATGAATTACAAATGTTCCTCCTAGTGTCTAGAATGGTGAATCCTTTCCAGAAAGTTTTCAATTTACTTTGCCCAGATCCATCATAGAAAGCACTCTGTATGGCAACTATAGCCTTAATAAATGCATTTCCTAAGTAGTAAGACTTAAATGTAAAAATTAGTCCTTGATCCATGGGCTGCAGAATAATGCTGTGTTAATAGGCATGAAACAGCATGGATCTCATTGTACGTCTCCATCAGAAGTCTTAGGTGACCAAGTGTGCTGTCAATGAGCAGTAGTATTTTGAAAGGAATCTCTTTTCTGAGCAGTACGTCTCAACAGAGGGCATAAAATATTCAGTAATCATGTTGTAAACAGATGTGCTCTCCTCCAGGTTTTGGTTTTCTGTTTATGTAGAGCACACGCAGAGTATATTTAGCATAATTCTTAAGGGCCCTGGGATTTTCAGGATAGTAATGAGCATTGGCTTCAACTTAAAGTCACCAGCTGCATTAGCCCCTCAGAAGAGAGTCAGCCTATCATTTGAAGATTTAAAGTCAGGCACTGACTTCTCCTCTCTGGCTATGAAAGTCCTAGGTGGTATCTTCTTCTAAAACAAGGCTGTTTTGTCTACATTGCAAGTCTGTTGTTCATGTAGTCGTCTTCATTAATCATGTTGGCTAGACCTTCTGGATAACTTGCTGCAGCTTCTACATCACCACTTGCTGCTTCACCTTGAACTTTTATGTTATGGAGATGGCTTCTTTCCTTAAACTTCATGAGCCAGCTTCACACTTTTCTTCTGCAGCTACCTGACCTCTCTCAGGCTTCAGAGAATTAAGAGTTAGGCCCTTGCTCTGCATTAGGCTTTGGCTTAAGAGAATGCTGTGGCTGATTTTAATGGCCCATCTAGAGACCAGCGGTTCTCAACCTGTGGGTCGTGACCAAACCAACTTCTGCGCATGGGCCATGAAGTTTCAATCGCACTGTACGCGCGCCTGCATGTGGTATTTTGTGGAAGAGACACACTCAAGGGGCCAAAGAGCTGCATGTGGCTCGCAAGCCACGGTTTGCCGACCACAGGTCTAGACCAATAGAACTTTCTCCACATCAGCAATAAGGCTGTTTCACTGTCTTATCATCCCTGTGTTCACTGGAGCAGCACTTTTAATTTCCTTCAAGGACTTTCCTTTGCATTCACAGCTTGACTGTCTGGCAGAAGAGGCCTACTTGGCCCGTCTCAGCTTTTGGCATGCCTTCCTCACTAAACTTAATCACTTCTAACGTTTGATCTAAAGTGATGTGAGACTCTTCCTTTCACATGATCACTTAGACGTCACTTTAGGGTTTAAAAAAAATTGGCCTAATTTCAATATTGTTGTGTCTCAGGGAGGCCTGAGGAGAGGGAGAAAGATGGGAATGAGAAGTAGGTAGAACAGTCAGAACATAGGCAACATTTATCAAAGACATAGAACTTCTTAGGAAGCACACCATACAAAAAGATACAAGTCATGCTGTCAACAAATCAATGTAACAGAAGTAAGACTTAAAAATGCAGAAGCTGCCCAGCCAGCATAGCTCAGTGGTTGAGCATGGACCTATGAACTAGAAGGTCATGGTTAGAATCCTGGTCAGGGCACATGACCAGATTGTGGGCTCGATCCCTAGTATAAGGCATGCAGAAGGCAGTCTATCAATTATTCTCTCTCATCATTGAAGTTTCTATCTCTCTATCCCTTTCCTTTCTGAAATTTTATATATGTATAAATGCAGAAGCTATATGAAGCAAACAATAATAAGGACATGTGGAAACCAAGGGAGATTTCCAGACTTTATTTTTATATTTAAAAATAAAGCAGACTTTATTTTCATATTTAAAAATTTGACATTAGGTAAGTTTTAATAATGCGATAAGAATCAAAGTAATAAATGTGAAAAAAATCATTTTTAAAAATCTCTGTGGCTGCACAGTGGAAGCTGGGGTGTAGAGGCATAGTTAGTGTCCAGTATGGGAGGAGAAGGCACCTGGGCGAGGAGGGGGTGGACCTCGACCCCTGAAGAGATACTGATGGCCATCACCAAGGCAACAGTGGTTGCTAATGCAACCAAGGAAATGGAGTTTAGGTATGTTTAAGAGCTTACATCAACATGATTCAGAAACTGTCAGAATATTTGAGCATCAGACTTAAAGGAGAGAGAAGAATACATGGCTTGTACATTCAACAAATATTTGCTGAATACCTTCCATGTGCCAAGCACTAAATTAGGCACCAGGAAAGAGAAACAAAGAAACAAACAAAACCAGTTTCAACACACAAGAAACCTACATGTATTTCATTAACTACCAACAAAAATCTAAGGGAATTCAATCCATGATTAGCAGGAAATTGGGAAGCAAGTATGCTTTCACATTACAGAATGACCAGGGGAGCACCTACGTGTCTGACTAATGGGGAAGAACCTAAAACTACAGGGATGGGTGGGCGGAAAACTGATTGGTAAATTTGGCTCAAACTGAGCAAATGCAGAGGAACCAGACCATAACCCAAGAGGATTATAATGCAGAGTGAAACGTAGACGTGAAAGAGGACTCAGACCTCTGGACCACTGGTTCTCAGCCCTGACTGCGTCTTGGAATCAGTAGGGAGCTTGAAACAACAGTGATGCCAGGGGCCACAGCCTGCAGAGATTCTGACTTCATTGGTCTGGGAGTGGCCAGGGTATCAAAAAGCCCGCCAGTGACTCTGCTGCAGCTCTGAAGAACCCCAGAAAGTGGTCCTCATCACTAGCAGACCTGGTTCATGGTCTAGATATTACCTGCGATCAAACACAGCCAGGAAGGTCCCATTCCTATGGTTCACAGATTGCACTCGCCCCCAGTTCTCCACAGGAATCCTCAGAGTCCACAGACTCACATTTTTAGAACAGAGCAACTAAGATGGAAATTTTTAGAATCTTCTACAAGCTGAATAGCTTTTCCAACTTTAAAAGTGCCAAAGAGGCATTGGCCCACACATGGAAGGGTTTAGGGAAGCGGTTCACAACCTGTGGGTCGCGACCCCTTTGGCGGTCAAACAACCCTTTCACAGGGGTCGCCTAAGACCATCCTGCATATCAGATATTTACATGACGATTCATAACAGTAGCAACATGACAGTTATGAAGTAGCAACGAAAATAATTTTATGGTTGGGTCACAACATGAGGAACTGTATTTAAAGGGCTAGTAGGTTGAGAACCACTGGTCTAGGGTTTGCTCTTGGTCAAGGGCATATACCTGGGTTGCAGGTTCAATCCCTGGCCCAGTCGGAATGAGTGTGGGAGGCAACCAATCAATGTGGATGTGTCTCTCTCACATTGATGTTTCTCTCTCTCTCTTTCTCATCTCAACCTCCCTGGGGTGAAGATTTTTTTAAAAGGGCGAAGTAGACTGTTACCTTTTCTAGATGTAGAAAAAGTTCTCCCTCTCTATTTCTTGGGTCCTCCACAATGTTTTAGATTCCGACACACTGCATCGAGTGTGTCAAAGATGCTCAGTAAACATAACAGTTACTTGATTAAAAAGGAAAAGAAAACTTTTCTTCAGAAGTCTTGGGTAATGCTCAGTGAATTACAACCAAGTTTGATTCAGAGCTGACAAAGGTAGATTTGTATTTCATCTGCACTCTAAGGTCCTCCCAAGGAAGACTGACTCAATAATTCTTTCTTGTTGAATATTTATGACCAAAATCCTCGGGAGTCAAAGAGAAAAGTGAGTAAGAATGCAAACAAAGACTAGACTTCAAGAGTGAAAGACTAAAAATCAAGTCACTTTTTTAAGTATAAATAAACTTAGGAAAAAAATGGAAGGAATTCAGTTTGAAATTATAAACATTAAGAATTTTTGTACAATAAAAAATAAAGAAACCAAAATATTGAAACTAAAATACCAAGCACTAGCTGTGTACCCCTGGGCAAGTAACTCAAACTTTTGTTCCTAATGAGATATTTCAAACAGAAAGGAATAGAAAGTGATATAGCAAGTAGCTATGTTTCCAGCACTCAGAATGAACAAATGTTAACATTTTGCTGTATTTGTTTTAGGTTTCTAAAACAAAGAAAACATTAGAGGTATAGCAGAAATTCTCTTTCATCCCCTCTATCCCTAATTTCATTCCTCAAAGGCAAACGGCTATTCTTTCTTCACAATAATTTCATGTTTTTACTACATATAATTATACCCATGAACAATATGTGGTCTTCTTTTATATTTTTAACTTTACACAAATGGTATCACACTGTATATTCTTCTTGATTTTTCCACACAATACTATGTTTTCAAAATTTATGAGTGCTAATAATGGAACATGTAGTTCATTCACTTTAAGCAATTTCTAATGTTTTATTTTTGTAAGCCATTCACCTAATCATGTACAAATTAGGTATCTCCAATTTGTGTCTACTATTAAAAGTGCTTCCAATAAAAATCCTTGTATATGTATTTTTGCTATCTTTGTGAAAATTTTAAAAGTTTAATTGTATTATATGTTATATCAATCTTTGGAACATGTTGAGACTTTTTGGAGTCTAATGGTCAATTTCTCACAAATTCCACTTATAAGTGGATACTCCAATTCTTGAATGCAGAGTTCTATATGTCTGTTAAATAACACTTAATTCTAATTGTTTACATTTTCTATATTTTTTTTACTATTTTTTCAGCTGACCTAAGAGTAGTGCCTTAAAGTCTTTCCTTATGACTCAAGAGTTGCCAAATTCTACTTGCACTAGTAAATTAAATTTTTTTTTATGTATATGTGAAGGCAATGTGACAGAATACATGTGACATCTTCTTAGCATATTGTTTTTAGTATCTTATTTTCACCTTTAATTTGATTTTATCTGCTATTACTGCTATAGCACTTTCATTGGTTGGTATTAGGATATATTTTCTCACCCCTTTATTTTCAATCTTTCTGTGCATTCTGTTAGGTATTGCTCTTGCAAACCACATATAACCATACGTAACTACTATTTTCGAAATCCAAAATGAGTCTAATTTTTAATAGGCCACTTCAATCAACTCATAATTTTTCCAACTATTGATCTATTTGGATTTTTGTCTTCTATCTTTTTATATTTCTATTTATAATGGTTTTTCTTCTTTATTTCTCCATTTTCTAGTTTATATTTCCTTTAAGACAACCAATATTGTTACTGTCCTACCTAGCAATCCCATTACTGGCTATTCACCCTATAGAACAATTAAGAGGTCAGAAAGAACATGTATATGAAGATATCCCATGAAGCATTACCTATAATGTTGGCCTAGAAACATATGTGCAACAATAGAGAACATCATGAAATATTTTATAACCACTGCTACTTTTGAAGCCTGTATAGCATAATGAAAAAATGTTGAATGATGTTCTAGTATTAGGAGGGGAAGCGGAATCCAAAGTTCCATGTGGACCACTATTTCAACCATGTAGAGGTGTGTCAGTGTTTAGTCGATAGATGTCCAGCCCATCTGGTTTCCTTGAGCACCATTACCCTTCTTTGCGGTGGCTGCCATGTAAATGCCCTGACACATGCAATTGTAGCATTTGACTCAACCTGTGCCACACACCTCTGCTGTTTTTCACTCTCACAAGTCCTAGTCAGTGACGTACATACTCAACCAGAAAGTTCTCCTGAACTCACTGACTTAGTCAGGGTTCTCCAGAAAATGAGAACTACTAGGATGGATGGATGGATGGATGGATGGACGGATGGATGGATGGATGGATAGATGGATGGATGGGTTAAGAGAGATTTATGATATTTATTTTTAAAGAGTTATTTCAAGTATGAAGGCTGTTAAGTTAAAAATGTGCAGAGTAGGCTGGAGATGCAGGGACACAACGATTCTGTGGTTTAGGAAGGCATGCCGCTGGCAGAATTCCCTCTTCTTTGAGGAAGGTCAGTCTTTTTCTATTAAGATCATGGACTGATTAGATGAGGCCTGCCCACATTATAGAGGGTAATCTGCTTTCCTCAAAGTCTGCTGATTTAAAAGTTGACCTAATCTAAACTATAACCTTAGAAACATCTAGAATGTTTGACCAGATATCTGGGCACCCTTGCCTAGGCAAATTGACACATAACATTAACCATCACAGTCCCACTGTTTGTATTATTCATTCCTTTATCCGTCTACCCAGCAAATTTTCATTGAATACCAACTATGTGCAGGGCATTGCTGTCCTCCGCTTTCCCAAGGCAGTGCACCCCCTGGTGGCAATAAATCCTGGGTGAACAGGCCACCCTCCCACCACAGGGACTTGGCTCTAGAACCCTTCCAATCCCTTTGAGGAGGGAAGGCCCCATTTAAAAAAAAAAGATAGAAATAGTATTGTGCAGAGATTGTAGAATAGAATAATTTGTTTTTATAAAGTGGGTTAAGTGAATTCAAAGCTTTCTTAAGAAGAGAGAAAGTGGAAAAACCATAACAAAGAAATGCATTGAAGGTAGAAATTTCGTTCTCAGGAATTTTCAGAGGTTTATGCTTAAATCTTTAACACAAGGAATCGGAGTTCTGGAAAATGCTTTTTCATCCCCTTAGGATGGCCTGCATTTATTACATTAGCAGAGTGTCCTTTTCACTGGCCTTCCAGCAACCATTCTGGGGCCAAATTGGCAGAACGTCTCCTATCTCAACCTTCTGTTTTTGGGTGAAAAATGATTTTTGAAGCAAGTTTGGCTCGTGCTATGCAGCCTTTTCAGAGACCCACAGCTTCCAAGGTATTCAATAACAGCTGACCAAAAAGAAAAGTAAAGATAATAGTAAATAGGGAAATAATAACAACACTTTAAAAATACCTTTCTTCTTGTTATCATAAAGGCCCTGGGGTTAACAAGACGGTAATTTTATTGTTTCTCTTTAGAGAAACTGAATATTAAGAGTGATTGTCAACAGCTTACTCGCCTGGTAGGAAAATTACTAAGGACTTTTTGACCCCAAAAGGACCTGGGGCAACATATGGTCTCTTGATAAATTCTTCCTAGGAGCTGAGTTCAGGGCTTCTGACTCAGGGACCCTTGAGACATCCCGATGAGACTGCGAGCTTAGTACTTTTGACTCTGGTGGTTATAAAATGGCTGTGACAAGTGGAAAGAGCACCGTTTTAAATTCAGAAAGACCTATGTTTCTGAGGTGGCCTCCCATTGATGAATGAGGCAATTGGATCGGAAGCTCTGACAGTTTACTGTACCATAAATCATTTCCAAAAACTCAAGAATACATGAGATTCTTGAAGGTCTAACTTCAAACTTAAGAGTCTGCCCCACCAGCTTTTAATAGCGTTATTGCCTATGTCCTCCAATAATAGTACCCATTAAGGAAAAATAATGACTTAAGAATCCCAATTTGCTTTGGAAGTTTATTCATGCACGACTGCTGGACTGGGATAATCTTTTTGCTGTCGTTGTTTGATTTTGTTGAGAGCCCTGAAAACAGCTAAACAGATGACAACAGTTGTTTGGAAAGGTAAAAACAATACAATACTATGAAAAACTTGGGCTTCTAAAGACTTCAAAAGTCTCTCCTAACTTCCACAATTCTGTAATTCTGGAAAGTGAATAATTCAGAGAAACAAAGAAAATAAGTTACAGAGTTCTACCTGACAAGTTTTCTTTCTTTGTAAATATAGGAATGAGTCAAACTGAATACATCAAGGGAAAATACAGGAATGAGTCAATAAACTGAATTTAAGTCAAGGGAAAGGCAGATGGAAAAAACTACATTCCATCTTGGAAATCTTTAACTTCATCATAAGTAATAACGCATTCAATCCATCCATCCATTCATCCATCCAAATCCATTCATCTATCATTCATCTTCTCATCTACTCTTCCACCTACCCACCCACCTACCCACCCATCCATGCAATATTTCGTTTATGTACTACTGCTGCCCAGTACTATATATTGGGCTTGCAAATATGAATAAGACAAAAGGGTCCCTATCCTCATAGAATTTATATTCTACCTCATTTTTAACTTCTTTCTTTCAATGCAAAAAGACAGGAGTTATCCATTATTTTTTAACCTAAGAACAAATGCCATCACATTAAAAGATGCTGGACATCAAACAGTCATCAAGGAAATGCAAACCAAAACCACAATGAGAGACACTTCACACCTGCTGGGTTGGCCATCATCGAACAGTGAGATAATGGTAAGTGTTGGCAAGGATGTGAAGAAACCGGAACCTAAATGCACTGCTGATGGAAGTAAAAAAATGGCAGCCACTTTAGAAAACAGTCTGGCAGATCCCTGTAATGATTAAACACAGAGAGGCCACACAATCCAGCAATTTCACTCTAAGAGAATTGAAAGCAGGTGTTCAAATAAATATAAGTACATGACTGTACATTAGCAGTCCTAGTCACAACAGCCAAAAGGTGGAGATGACCTAAATGTCCATCAACTAAACCAAGGGATAAACAAAATGTGGTATAGCCATGGGATTGAATACTATTTAACTATAAAAAAAGACTGAGATACTAGTACATGCCACAACATGGATGAACCTTATAATATGCTAACCGAAAAAGCCAGTCACAAAAATCACTTGATAAATGATTCCATTCATACAAATGTCAGAATCAGGAAATTGATTGAGATGGAAAGTATACGAGTGGTTTCGTAGGGCTGGGTGGAGGAGGAGAATAGGAAGGATGTAACTAAAGCATAAGCGGTTTCTTTCTGTTTGGTTTTGTTTTGAGAGAGAGAGAGAGAGAGAGAGAGAGAGAGAGAGAGAGAGAGAAGGGAGAGAGAGAGAAGGGAGAGAGGGAGAGAGATAAACATCGATATTTCTTGTTCCACTTACTTATGGATTCACTAGTTCATTCTTGAATGAGTCCTTACTGGGGGTCAAACCTGCAACCTTGGCATATCGGGATGACACTCTAACCAATTGAGCTACCTGGTCTGCACAGATGGCTGCACATATCGGTGAAGATATAGAAAGCCATTGAATTGCACATTTTAAATGGATGAATGGTATGTGTGTGAATTATCCTATATAATAAAGGTTATATGGAAATTGACCATCACTCCAACACACAAGATGGCTGCCCCCATGTGTACACAAGATGGACACCGCAAGATGGCTGGCAGGGGAGGGCAGTTGTGGGCAATCAGGCCAGCAGGGGAGGGCAGTTGTGGGGGGACCCAGGCCTGTAGGGGAGGGCAGTTGAGGGGGACCAAGCCAGCAAGGGAGGGCAGTTGGGGGTGACCAGGCCTACAGGGGAGGATGGTTAGGGGCAACCAGGATGGCAAGGGGAGGGCAGTTAGGGGCAATCAGGCCAGCAGGGGAGCAGTTAGGTGTCGATCAGGCTGGCAGGCAGAAGCGTTTAGGGGCAATCAGGCAGGCAAGGAGGCGAGCGATTGGGAGCCAGGAGTCCTGGATTGTGAGAGGGCAGTTGGACATCCCTCGAGGGCTCCCAGATTGGAGAGGGTGAAGGCTGGGCTGAGGGACACCCTCCCTCCCCATGCATGGATTTCATGCACCGGGCCTCTAGTACCTAAATAAAACTGTTTTTAAAAAAAGTAATGTCATAGCCATTTTCTGAAGAGATTAGTCACCTTTCTGCCAAGACAATCGTCCCATTTGGGAATATCTGTGCTTATGTATCTGCGCTGTTCTTACTTGTGTTAAAGTGACTTGTGCACGTTTGTTGTCCCTGTTAGAGTGCAAGCTCCTGGAGGGCAGGGCTTCTACCTCTGTCACATTTGTGACCCTGAAGCACCCAGTATAAAGCCATTTATATAGGAACCACTTAATATACTTTTGAGAGATTGGACCATTTATTGGTTAAAAATTAAGAATTATTTGATTAATGCTAATTTATAATTGGATAACTTAAAAAAAACCACATAGTGAATGACAATCTTTCCCACTTCACACTTTCTTGACTCCTTACTACACTTTTTAGTGTGACATTGAGATGACCTAGGTCATTACTGTGACCTACGCAGCCAGGCCTGGACCCACCTCTCAGCCTCGTCTCAGCTACCCAGTCTTGGCCTCTTGTCTCCTTTCAGTTCTTCTCTGCCCCAGGGCCTTTGCACTGAGTTCCCCTGCACTGACCTCACCTGATTCATGCCCACATCTCCCTAGATGTCTGCTTCAGGCTCCCTTCCTCGCCACATCTTCCCTGGGGTCCAAGACTCCAGCAGGTTACATTATAGCTTCTTATAACTCCTCTCACTTCTCCAGACCACACTTTGCACTTGTCACAATTTGCAATGACTTTCACCTGTGTGGTGACCGACTGTTTTTCTCACTACATTTAAACTCCCTTATTACACTCTGCCCGCCCCCCCCCTTTTTTTTTGCGAAAGCATCCTCAGTCCAGCACAGTTCTTGGCACTTGGGAAATGCTTCCCAGTGAATTGGTGAATTGAGATTTTTGAGTTTTTTTTAAATATATTTTTTTGATTGATTTCAGAGAGGAAGGGAGAGGGAGAGAGAGAGAGAAACATCAAGGATGAGAGAGAATCATTGATCGGCTGCCTCCTGCCCGCCCCACACTGGGGATTGAGCCCCCAACTCGGGCATGTGCCCTGACCAGGAATTAAACCATGACCTCCAGGTCCATAGGTTGATGCTCAACCAAGGAGCATTGAGTTTTTAATAGTAAATAAAGAAAAACAAAGTGCAGAGAACCCTAAGTGCTCATATGAGCAAGGCTTAATAAATTAACAGCTCACGTGTCGAATCTGGTTTAAAAACCAAAAGCACAAAGGGACGATGAGAACGCATGCACGGTAACTGCAGGGCACGGGAGCAAACAGACAAGCTGTGTAGGCCCCTGGCTGGCTCCCTGGGGCCTGGGGCCTGGGGCCCATGCGGATGGAGGTGAACTCCAGAGATCCCGGAAAAGCATGTGCAGATGGGGCTGCTTGTGGAGTTTATTAGAGGAAGGGGATGAAACACACGGCCACATGAAGACAGCTGCCTAAAAATGGAAACCCAGGCCTATTATGCAGGAATCATCTCCCCGAGATTGAAAACAGAAAGGCAATAAAAATGCCAATTGTGTCAATAAATGCTGTCAGTAAGGGAAGACGCACCAACACTCATCCAGGGGAACAGCTGCATTAGAGGAAGAATCTAGCAGGAAAAGGAGGGACAGGGACACCGCCCAGATTACATCCTAGTGGCAGGGGAGATGTGGACAGGAGGAGGGAACCCACAGGTGAACCTGGGATTGTGTGTGGGCAACGATGCCCCTTACCCAATGTCTGGGGGCCAGTTGGGAAAGATGACTGGTTACCATGATAACTGCAGGACACTTTAAATTGAGCTTCTTGCTGGAAGCTCATGAATGAATACATGCAAAGCCCTTAGCACATTACCTAACATGTGGTAAGAAGTAAGAAAATATTGATTTTTTAAAACTGTGATTATTAAGCCCAAGGTGTCATATTTCATTATGTAACTTGCTCTAAACCCGTATGGACGGCAGTTGCTCCTATGGATGGAAGGCGTTCTGGATGGTTTTAAAAACTGTGTGCTGACCAAAATACATTCCAGATGGATTAGAGATTCAAAATGAAATAAATGAAACCATAAAAGCTCTTGAGTGAAATTTATGTATATTTTCATATAATCGAGGAGCAAATACAACTCATATAAGCATAAATGCAAAGGGAAAATCCATAAACCACAAAATAAGAGGATGTGTTGACTCCCCAAAATCAGAGTCACTGAACAAATGAGGTGGGGGGAAACCACAACATGCTACAAAGGGTAAAATCTTTAATATCAAAAGAGCTCCCCAAAATCAGTAAGAAAAAGATGCATGTCATTAAAAGTGAGAAATTACTGTTTACCTACCATTTTGCTCTGCTTTTGAGTTTTCTAGATTTTTACTGTTTATTTTAATGAAAATACTGTTAGCAAGAGTGCCTGCTCTTCTACTGCTGGTTAAAATATAAAATTGGCTTGCCCTTCCTGGTGGCAATATACATATCAAAGGCCTTACCATCTGCATGCCATTTGACCTAGAAATTCCACTTCTGAGCATTTAGCTCAAGGAAATGAAGATAATCACAACTATTGAAATGTGTTCATTGCAAGGATACTTAAAATCATCATAAAAACACCTTACATGCCCAACATTGGTGGAATGGTGGTAAATGAACTATGTTACATCTATGTTTATATGAGATGAGTTAATCCCTATAAAGAAGTTTGCCTGGGACATTATATACTCTATATAGGTATTTATTAAGTGAAAAGAAGAATAAATAAAACACTATACAAGCATTTACAATAACACTAGAGAATAGTATTTACTGATATATGAGGATATGAATGATATATTATTAGGTGGGAGAAAAACAGCTTATAACACTATGTACAACATGATCTGGCTGTTGTAAAATAAATGTATATGTGTATACATATATACATATGTCTGAAAATAATAAAAACCAGGCATACCTCTGGAGGTGTTTTTACTTTCTTCACTGTCTCTGTTTCCTAACTCTCCTGCAGCATCATGGTACATGGGGAATACATTTTAGAAGCATACTGAGTTGGAACTTCAACTTGCTAAAAGAAAGAATTTTATAAATCTTGTAAACTTGCCCAAGAGTTTAAATGTAAAAATTTATATGAACGTTTCTATAAATTCTGTTTTAAAATAGTCATATCCATTCTTTAGCAACCATGTAGATAAGACACGGTATTTTTCTTCTAGGTTCATTTCAGAATTAACGGCATTCCCCAAGGGCCATATTTTTGCCTTCAATTGTCTTCTCTTCGGAGGGCTGGAAGGGGACTTAGCCTGGGAGGTGCACACAGATTCCCAAGGAAAGCTTTCTAACATCACCCAATGTCAACTGAGATCCAAACCAAAATCTTGAATGCAGATTGACCTCACCTCATTATCCCCAAATGAGTTTAATTTTCAGCAGACCACCCAGCTGCCTCCAAATGATTGGAACATTCAGGCGCCAGCCAATCAACAAAGTCTTGACAACCCTGTTGGATCAACCAACAGCGAAATCCATCTGATGGATTGAGCAGACAAGCCATATCCAGGCAAAGGTAACTGGGGGGCCAAATTACATTTGAACAAAAGGAGTTGATGCAGGGCCATGGGTAACTAAAACCTGAGGTACCTGGAGCTCACCAGGAGGAGAACTCCCCTAATAACCTAGGGCCGAAAGAGGATGCTACTGAGTCTCCGGTTTCCCATTTGAAATTCTATGAAACAGCAGGAGATTCCATAAAAGCTTAATAAAAAAATAATAAAAAGCTGTCTCTCCCCCAGTAATTTTTCCAAGGAGTTGTTAACAGGCCCATGTCACTGAAAACTAATTTAAGCATCAATCTTCCTTATGGAAATCCCAGCATTTAGCCTCCCTGCCTTGCTCTGAAAGCATGGCTCAGCCATTCGTCTTAAAAGGAAACCACAGAACCAGAAGGACTTTGTCCCTTGAAAATATTTTAAGAACAGAAGCAATCTTCATCCTTCCAGAGGTTCCTGTGTCTCCTACCCCTTAACCCGGAGTTTTACGATCATCTCACGACCCGAAGGTTAACATTAGTTGTGCTACTTCTAACTCTTCACTCTTGTCTGACTATTCAGTCTGGATTCACTTCTCACTTCCAATTATAAATTTCTAAAATAAAGTAAAAATCTGACCTGGATGAGAAAGAATGGCTTTAGTGTGGGAGGCCAGCACCTTTGGCTCCCACAGGCAACTCCCTTCCAGGGTCTCCATATGACAACACTAAACCTTTCCATCCTAGATCCGTTTGCTCAGATTCTTCCAAATTTCACAGGAACACACGGTATATAAAGTCTGAAAGCACATACAACAGTGATGAGGAAAGTGACAAACATACTCCTTCTGTGGTTCCCAGACCAGCAGGCCAGCTGTTGTTCTCATCACTACATCCTCTTCTGAACCGTTTAGAGGCTCTGCAATCTGGCACTTACCCTCTGCACTCGGCTCACCACCCCGAACAGGAAGCAGATGCGAACCTGCGCATCCACTTTCCTTCTCTCCCTGCTGCCCCACACCCTCACCTGGACAGACAGATGCTGGGAGGGGGCGGGGGCACAGAATAGGGATGGGGCAACTGCAGTGAAGTTGTTGGGACATGCTGGCCAAGGACTGGCAATCGGAGGTAAAAAGACCTTGGTGCTTATAAAGTCAGGTGTTCTTGGCTCATGAAAAAAACCAAAGATGATAAAAATGCAAACTTCAGAGCAAAGCCAATGGCTATCAGCCAGCAAAGACCAGTGCACAGGAGAGCCAGCGGAAACCTTGAGACACGGGTCAAAATCGGATCGCTGCTTCCAAAGCTCATCAGAAGCATGATTTCACTTGAAAGGCTTTGGAGCAGCACAGGGTTTTCCTTGGATGGCATTTCTCCTCTCACTGTATAGTGACTGTCAGAAAGATTCTACAGAACATTAAGAACCAGGAGAAAAAGCGGCTCGTTCACGTTGCAAAGATGAAAAAAAGAAATAACTAGAGCAAGTGGAACCAACCCAGTGATACTGATTAAACTCAAGAAAGTCCATTTTGAAAGAAATCTTTCAAATGCTGACACTCTCAAGGCCGATTAGCTTGAAGAAAATGAACTTCTAAAACTAGGTTGGCAGCAGACTTCTGGTATGGAGGAAGTCTTAACCTTCAGGCAGAAATCACACCTAGTCCGTCTTCGTCCCCAGAGTCTAAGCAGCGACCACATTTAGTGGGAACTCGGAAACTGCTTCCTGAGCTGAAGGCTCTTTACCATTGTATGTACCGTGCCAGTCAGGAAATCTGAGAAAGGATAGCAAATTAATAGAACAGCTGTTGGATGACTTGGAGAACTGAATCAAAGTGAAAATCCATATTGGGATGCTTCTTTTCATGTGTCAACTTGTCTGGGCCATGGGGTACCCATGTATTTGGACAAACATTATTTTGGATGTTCCTATGATGGTGTTTTGAGGTGAGATTAACAGTTAAATCGGTAGACTGGGTAAAGCAGATTGTCCTTCCCGATGTGGGTGGGAACGTCCAATCAGAACAAAGAGTCGGACCCTCCTTGTGTAAGAGAGAATCCTTCCCAAATGCCTTCCTATGGGGACATTGGTTGTTTTCCTGCCTTTGGACTTGAATGGATACATCCGCCCTTCTGGGGTCTTGCAAGCCTCCTGCCTTTGGACTAGAATTAGACCATTGGCTCTCCTGGGCCCTTACCTTGCCAACTCAACCTGCACATCTTGGGATTTGTCCATCTTCATAATCACAGAAGCCAATTCCCTATAATAAATCTTTTTATAGGTCCTATTGGTTCCATTTCTCTGGAGAACCCAGATTAATACACCAATCCAACTGAAAATCATACTCTCCCTCTCTTGTAAGAAATAGTTTAGGGCCGACTCTATGACTAAGACCCTCTGGTAGCCCATGTTGGGCTAAAAATTAGAACTATATAATACTCAAGGGAGTATCGAATGTTTAGGAACATGCAAAAATCCATGGGACTGTCAGGACCTTTTTCTTGTTCAAACCCAGGAATTTGGCATCAGGTAGAAATTGCTCTAAACCAGTGGTTCTCAAACTCTGGCCCTTTAAATACAGTTCCTCATGTTGTGACCCAACCATAAAATTATTTTCGCTGCCACTTCATAACTGTAATGTTGCTACTGTTATGAATCGTCATGTAAATATCTGATATGCAGGATGGTCTTAGGCAACTCCTGTGAAAGGGTCCTTCGACCGCCAAAGGGGTCGCGACCCACAGGTTGAGAACCACTGCTAAACCTTCATGTTTCCTGGGTAAATACTTCAAAAAATACAGACCGAAACAGTGTAGTCAGAAAACTCTGGTTCTTTTCTCCACTCTCATAGTCAAGACTCTATAGGTTACAGAAACCTTCCAGGTAAACCTAAGAACATGGAGTAGGGGAGTCAGTAGCAAACACACGCTCTAGGTGCCACCCAACTGATCATTAAATACTCTAGCATCCTAAAGATCGGCAACCAATAGAAGACAGTGAAAAAAACTAACGTAAAGGTATTACGCTAAGCGCAATAAGTCAGTCAGAGAAAGACAAATGCCATATGATGTCTCTTATATGTGAAGTCTAAAGAACAAAATGAACAAACATAACAGAAACAGACTCATAGATACAGAAAACAGACTGATGGCTGCCAGAGGGGAGGGGAGTTGCGAGGCTGGATGTAAAAGGTGAAGGGAATAAGAAGTAGTTACAAAATAGTCAGAGGGATGTAAAGTACAGCACAGGGAATATAGTCAATAATATTCTAATAACCATGTATGGTGCCAAGTGGGTACTGGAACTACTGGGATCACTTATAAATGACTATCTAACTACTCTGCTGTACACCTGAAACCAATACAAAGTAATACTGAATGTAAACTGTAATTGAAAAATACATAATTTTTAAAATGTAAAGTAAAAGAAAAAAAACTAACGTGGAAACCAGGAGCTCTGGTGTGACCTGCTTGGGCAGGTCAGAGGCTCTAGGAGTGAGTGACTTCACATTCAAGAGACATTGTCCTCCACTGGCTTCACATGTGTCCTTGGCTTACCCAACGTTATGAGGCAAGACCATTTCCAATAAGCCGGGCTCATTTCACAACACTGGAAAAGCCAAAACTCTGCCCCCTTCATAGAGGTCCAGTACTCCAGGGAGCAGGGTATGGAAAGATGAACTTTCTCCAACTCTGGGCCAACATCACTGTTAATTAGATTTCTGGAATCAGCACAGACCTTTCATTGATATTTTTAAAATCTCTACAAAATTGTACAGATGCAGAATCACACACTGAAAAGGGGTTTTGTTTGTTTTGTTTTATGTGATTATCACTGCATTGGCAAGTGAATATACAGCATTTTTTAAAAATTACAAACATCTGTTGAGTTTTGACTCTATCAGAGACCTTGTGCTAAGTCCTTAAAATGTATTATCTCATGTAACAGTTACAAGAATATTACGATGTAGATGCTACTTTGCTATCCATTTCAGAGATTAGGAGTTTGAGGCCTGAAAAGTTTGTCAGTTTCCTGATCGCACACAGTAACAGTGAAGCCAAGATTGGAACCCAAGTGACTAGACAATAAGCCCTCACTTTTAGCCATTGCACCAAAACTCAGCACACCAAAGAACCCAAAGTACACCTCATCCATGGAGCATCAAACCTCAGCTACCACACAGCTTCTACCTGAAAAGGGGCCTGATAGCCCATGAAATGAGAAAGAGTCCCATTGGAAAAACAACTCCAAAACATAGAGAACTGTCCTCGATTTATTTTTTAAAGACAAGAACACAGAAAAGAGGGGAAAAATACCTGGGCCTGAGTCAGTATTGTATTTCTATTTTACTTCCGGAAAAAAAAAAAACTCAGTCTACAACCAAATTACATAACACTCCCAGCGGTGGACTTGGTCAGTTGCTCTGCTCCAGGTAGGTCTCTGGAGGATGTGAATCAGAGCCATGCTCCGAGGTTTGGCACAAGTTATCAAGTCTGGAAGAATCAGCATTACGGTCCAAGGATACAGTGACAAGTTAGTTTGAGAATGCTGCACGGTTAGTAAGGTAATTCCAATTGGCATGTCCCAAACGACAGTAGGATGCTGCATGTTGAGTTGCAACATCTGCTAAAAACAGAATTCTATAAAGAAAACATTTATTCTAATCATCATGAACCTCTCTTGCATTGAATCAATTACTAGGAGCCTCCAACGCAAGGAAGGTCATGTCAGGAGACGTGAAATGTAACCGTGACATAGTCTTTCACTTTGTGACATTTACTCCTTCTAGTTGAGAAGATGGCAAATAAGCTGCAAAAAGGATAGACAGTGACGGAGGATGTAAGTTCCCATCAATGACCACAACAAGAAGCTAGGTAGGTTGGTTGACAACCAAATCAATGAAGTGGTCTATGGTGTAGTGCGGGCTTGTGGGGATGAGGACTCAGACTTCATCTGCGAGGGAGAAAGGCAGGGAGAGGTAAGCAATGCTGGCTGAGCCGATCTACACTTGCGCACTGTGCCCAGGTGTTTCATACTCCTTGTCTCATTGGGTTCTAAGTGAGAACCACCCACAGCAGAGCGCTCACTCACCCCATTTCACAGACAACAAAAGCTCAGGGAGTGACCCAATCATAGGGCCAGTAAATGGAAGAGAGACATGTACATAAAGTCTTAGACAGAATAAAGGAATGGAGGTGCAACTGGTTGAAGAAGGTGTGAAAGACTGGGCAAAGTCAATCACGCCGAATTATGCCTAGAAGGTTTCAAGCAGAAAAGGCTCCAGATCCTTCCTAATAAAAATATGGACAAAGAAGAGCACAGGCAATATAGTGTCCCCTTCTTAGGGTAGCACTTTTTCCTGTAAATGTGTGGGGTTGTCCCCAGGAGAGCCACACCAAGGACTGCATTCTTTTAGTTCCACTCAGGCCTGAGATGAGCCCCCTATTTGGCATAAGCTTTGGGTACATGGTCTTGTGGCATCCGGTACCAGGTCTACATAGGTCATTGTATTGATCAGAGTCAATAATACCATCTGGAAGATAGGCTTTGGGAGCTGGGACACTGCAGGCCTGAGCATCAACCCAATGCTTACGTATCTCTCATAGTCTGGGTCACCTGGAGAAAATGGGTCATGTGACCTATTCATTCCACTTCTTTAATCCACTAAAAGACAGCAGTAAAAGTTGTTTCAATGCTCCCTCAGCTCAAGGGCACTGTTAGCTCAAATGAAACAGCGTCCCCAACTCAAATAAAAGATAGTTGATATCCTCACTTCCAAGCAGATGGATGCTCTGGAAGGAACACAACCATCTTTCTTAACTAGGACTGTCAAGTACATGTGCACTTTGTATACTAAAATTGTCTCGTGGTCCATAAGTCAAAAAAGGACTAATTTCATGTCCACCGAGGAATCCACATGTTGGAATTATTTCATCTTCCCCTCAAAATACAACTGGACTCACGAGTCAGAGATCAAACTGTTCTCATCATGGGTGAGTCCACACACAACCGATCAGCCCTCTATGGCGAACTTGGTTTATAAGCATAAATATGATTGACTTGGACAGGTCTCACGTGCTTTTAGTTTCCTTCCACTGCCGACTAGAGGGAAGAAGAACAAAGCCCAGATTGAGCCTATCTCCCCAGACCTCTCTTAGGCAAGTCCAAATGAGGACAAAGAGGTGTGTTCCCCCTCTGCCTGGAGGAGGAACAGGAGAAGTGACTAGCTTCACATGTGTATGATGTTGAGGGGAGGGGAGGGGTTGCTCAGAGTTTAAATTCAGAAGAAAACAATCTTATATTGGACTCAAAGGAACTCACAATGGGGATCAAGAGGCAAAGACTGGAAGACAGAGGGGCAGAATACTGAGTTTCAAAACATGTGGTTATGGGAAACATGTAGGGTAAGGAACAAAATGCCAGGACCACTTAGGGCCTAAGGCCAATGTTTAATAACTGGACAATAACCGAACAGAAGGGCACAGTTCATTCTTTTAACATCTATGCTTATTTTATTGATTTCAGAGAGGAAGGGAGAGGGAGAGAGAGATAGAAACATCAATGATGAGAGAATCATTGACCGGCTGCACCCTGCACGCCCTCTACTGGGGGTTAAGCCACAACCCGGGCATGTGCCCTGACCAGGAATTGAACCATGACCTCCTCGTTCATAGGTCAATGCTCAACCACTGAGCCATGCCAGCTGGGCTGACTGCATTTATTGAAAAAAAATCTGCATGTTAAGTGGCCTGTGCAGTTCAAACACATTATTCAAGGGTCAACTATACATGGAACATTTGCAAAATCTGAGTGTTTTAGCTCATTTTAGGAAACGGAGAAAGTTTACTGTTAGAGATGGCTGAGTAAGGGGAGCTATTACCAGATGATGGTGGCCATGGTAAAAAAAAAACACACAAAACACACAAGCTCTGGATCAAGTAGATTTAATGGTTTCAAATCCTGACTCTGCCTCTTTCTTGCCTGGTGACCTTGGGTGACATCCTTCACTCCTTCAGGCTCGGGTTCCTCATCCACAGAAATGAAACAATATATGCAGGTAAAGCCCTTCGCTGCCACCTAGCACATAGTGAGCATTCAAATGCATAAGCCCTGACCCATTATTATTAACACTGTCACATAGAATGAGGCTTTCCGGTTTCAGGGGCGTAATGCATGTCAATCAATTAACGCTGGCGAAGGGTGCTCATTACTCTCTATTGCTCATTATCTGCAGTCATGCAGCCCACTGCTTTCGGTCGGCCTTCTGAAGCAGAATCTTTCCACTCGTCAAGCACAAAATACCACCCTGGGCCTTCCCGCAGGCCTCGCTTGCTTTCCAGGTCAATAAATCCTAAGGGTGGCCACGGAGGGCTGGGTCAGTATCTGCTTAACATCTCTCCTCCCTGGCTTTGATGGCAAAGACAACACGAAGACTCCAATTTCCTGGTTTCCTCTGCATATGGAAAAGCTTTCAGGGTTCTGAAAGGTCTCCTGGCCCATATTCTTTGAGCAGCTCCAAAGATCCTACCTTCGTGCTCACACATGGGCCATTGGCTTGGGATACAATGAAGAAACCAGCTCGCCCTCTCTCCCTTTTTTCAAACTCCAAACTCTAGGTAAGACAGTAAATAAAGATCATAGAGAGCAGCTCTTTCATGTGAAAAGAATTATTAATTCCAGTATCGTCACCAGATTTCCCCGTTTCCTTGCAAAGCATTCAGTTCTCTACTCTCTGTGCTCAGTGGCCAGGCTCTTTGAAAGCCTGAAGCCAGTGGAAGGAAGCAGATTTTTACAGATACATCCTGTCCGCTCTGGGCGCACTGTCCTGGCCCCGGGCTCTGGTCCTGTTTGTGGCGGGGAGAGGATTTGGGCAACTCTGCCTCCACCCGCACAGGAACCCCAGGCTCCCTTTGGTCCAGCAACTAAGCTGCCCTGTATGCAGTGCTCTCTCCTCCCACACTTGGTGGGCCCTGGTCACTCATTTAAAAGTGACCAGGGCGGCCCAGCCAGCATGGCTCAGCGGTTGAGCATCGACCTGTGAACCAGGAGGTCATGGTTCAACTCCTGGTCAGGGCACAGGCCCGGGTTGTAGGTTTGATCCGAGTGTGGGGTGCAGGAGGCAGTTAATGATTCTCTCTCATCATTGATGTTTTCATCTCTCTCTCCCTGTCCTTTCTCTCTGAAATAAATAAAAATATATTCAATCAATCAATCAATCAATCAATCAATCTGACCAGGGTGGCTCCTTGTGAAAAGTATTTCAGTGACCAGGAGAACTTTGACTCTGATTCTGTCTCTGGCCCACAACTGACCCAGTGAAACGAGGCCATACTTCTGCTGGGCCCGGCCTTACAAAGAAGCAGCGAGGCCCATACGCGCTGGCTTACAAAAAAGACATAAAACGGTTTGCTTGGGTGGCTATGCTTTACACGCCAAGAAAATGCCACTGAGCGCCAATGACCACGTGGGCCTAGGTGGGCATATGCTTAGTTCCTGATCCCTGCACGCGGGGACCCAGTCTGAATTGTAGTCGCTGTTTGGAGGCTGACTGTGTAGGACACAGAAATCAAAGCCCTGGCAGCAAAGAAAAAGTCTTTGAGGGGACAAAGTCTCCGAGGAGTGAGTCCCTGGGGACCACCAACAGTTCTTAGAACTCCTTCACCTGCTGCAGAGGTTCTCCAGGGGTGGCTCCTGGCCCCGGCATCACCTTGAACTTGTCAGAGATGCACATTTCAGGCCCCATGCAGACCCACTGGATCAACCTCTCCATGATT
>NW_006285997.1:3714310-3719756 GCF_000327345.1 Myotis davidii
GGCTGCAGGCCCCTGGCCCAGCCTGCCCCATCTTCTCAGAGATCGGGACTGGTTGTGGAGACAGAACAGGTAACTGCTGTGACTGGATGATGTGTTCTATCAGAGGTCCATCCAAGATGGGTTGGGAGCACTTCACTTTTTTAAAAATATATTTTATTAATTTTTTACAGACAGGAAGGGAGAGGAACAGAGAGAGTTAGAAACATTGATCAGCTGCCTCCTGCACACTCCTGACTGGGGATGTGCCCGCAACCAAAGTACATGCCCTTGACTGGAATCGAACCCGGGACCCTTGAGTTCGCAGGCTGACGCTCCATCCTCTGAGCCAAACTGGTTAGGGTTCTTGGTGGATTTTTGAATGTGGCCTGACTGGGGATTGAGCCTGCAATCTTGGCATACTGGGACAATGCTCTAACCAACTGGAGGGTAACTGACTATTAGCCTAGAAATGAGGCCTGTGGATATAAAAAATAATTCAGCATTTTCTTTCTTAATAGAAACTGTCCCCTGCTCAGTGTTTTCTTCTTTTCTCTCTCTCTCTCTCTTTAAAAAGAAAACCACATACACACTCCTAAATATTTGGTCCCTGGCTGACACTGCCTCCTCCAAAAGCCAGCGTGTGAAGGCCTACACCCCTGCAACTTGCCCAGGCAGAAGAAAAATGCGATGGAATATTAGATTTCCAGTAAATAGAGAACAGTGTGTAGGAAGATCCAAGACCACAGGGCTCCCCCTCCTTCAGATTTGCACTCTCCAACAACTGTAATTTGTGCCAGCTTGATTGGAGCCAGTCACGGAGTCCTGGATGGCCACCAAGCAGCACAGCCCCAAGCTCTGGACTGAAGCCCGTCGGTGCCCCCAGAGCAGTGAGGGCCAGAATGCCACCTTGGAGAAGCCTGTCATGCTGCCAGGACCCCAGCGAGTTTCACGAGCTGCTGTGTCTCACTGAGTCAGAGCGCTCTACTCATGACCCAGCCAGGCTGCAATAGGTCTATCTGTGGGCTGATGGGAGCCAGCCCACACGGGTCCATCTCTGTGGACACCCCGCCCCAGGTTTCTTTGACAATGGGGAGCTCTGGTACCCTATTGCATTCCTGGACTGTCCAAAGGACAACCTGAAACCACAGGGCTCAGGCCTGTCCTCGTGAGTGCCCCTCGACTCGCTGGCGATGTGGCCAGAGGAAGTGGGCTCCTTGGTCATTCCATGTGGATTTCACAAGACAAACCTCCTCCAGAAACATGAGCCACATGTTGGGAACACTATTCTATTTCACAATGAAAACCATGGATGTTCTGAAGTGTTAGATCCCTTTCCCGTGGTCACCGCCACTTACTCCCCAACTTAGCAATTAGACATTTATAATTTACAAAGTGATTCCTCCTCACCCCCATGTCTAGTACCCATCCACAAGACACCATACATAGTTATTACAATATTATGGACTATATTCCCTATGCTGTATTTTACATCCCCGTGACTATTTTGTAAATACTAATTTGTATTTATTAATCCCTTCACCTTTCTCACTCAGCCCTCCTCCCATCAGGCAACAAAATAATCTATCTATATATATATAAAAGCCTAAGTGACCTTTCAACCCTTCAACCAGTAGCTATGATGCACAATGACCACCAGAGGGCAGATGCTCAACACACAGGCATGGAAACATGGAACAGACAGGTGAATCTCAGAGGGAAGGGGGTAGAAGGGAGGGCGGGAAGAGATTAACCAAAGCTCTTATATGCATACTAGAGGCCTGATGCACAGATTCATGCACTGTAAATAGCACAGGTCCCTTGGCTTGGCCTGTGTGGCTCGGGATGAAACTGGCTCTCTGACATCCCTCCAGGGGTCCTGGATTGCAAGAGGGTGCAGGCCAGGCTGAGGGACCCCACCAGTGCACAAATCCATGCACCAGACCTCTAGTATTAATAATAAAACTGCTTTTGACTGAGTATCTGCCATATGCCAGGCCTGGAGTCCATACCACATGGAGTGCCTCCTGCAATCCTCACCACAAATCTCAGGGCACTGTGGTCCTCTTATCACTCCCTTTGACCCACGGGGCATCTGGACTTCCCCAGGTGAACTAGCCTGCCCAACAGAACTCTCAACTTGGACCTGGAAGAGCTCAGAAGTTATCTCAGGTTCCCAAGTCTGCTCGACAACTACGCCACACTCCTTTTGTACCACTCTACCCATAGCTTTGTTAAAAAATATTTTTACTTCATTAATTCGTATTTTTTCCTGTTTAGTTATTCAACATATATATCTTTTGAGAACCAAAGAACATCTCATGCACCACCTTAGGTGCTGGGTATATAAAATGAATGAAACTTAGGGGCTTCAAGGAGGCTACAGCTTTGTGGTGATAGAGATTTTTTAAAAGCAGACATTTACAATACATTTTTAATGCCTAGGATGATAAGGGAAGTACAGAGTGCCATGGGACCTCGTAGTAGGGACAGGTAATGCAGACTTGGTGGAGTTACATCAAATGATACAGAATGATAAATTTAAAATGGTTGGGAGGAGGGGAAAGCAAAGTGCTCATATTTCACTTTCTGTCTATATTTAATGAACAACAAAACTAAAGATAAGCCAAAATTGATTTCTAGGTAAAGTTGTGGTCTATTGCTATGTAACAGGTTTAGTGGCCTTAATAATAAATTTAGTGGTGTAAAACAACACACTTTTATGTTAGTTTCTGTGGATCAGGAGTCCAAGCATGGCCTCTACTCTGGGATTCAGAGGCTGCAATAAAGGTGTGGGCTGGGGCTGTGATCTCATCTGAACCTCGACTGGGGAAGATCTGCTTCCCAGCTCATATAGCTGCTGGCAGAACACCCATCAATTTCTGAAAGTGCCGGTCACTTTAGTCTCCTTTCTGGGCTTCACACAGGCCAAACCCTTTCCAGCATCAGGCCTGCCCTTCTGCCTGCCCCAGACAGGCCTCCTCACCAGTCCTGCCCATGCACAGTGAGTTGCACTCAAAGGTGAACTCATGAAGGCTTTTGCTGTCCACCTAATTCAAAGTTGGCGGCCGCCAGCTCACCTATCACATCACCACGACCCCTCTCACAGTTGGCAGTGACCTTGTTTCTTAATTAGAGTTGTCTACCCACCCTAGACTGCGAGTTCCCAGAGGAAGAGCTTTTGTCTCCCTTGTTCAGTCCCAAATCGCCACACCTGCAATGGTACCTGACACGTAACAAATGCTCAGGTGGAAGTTGTCAAAGGAGCGCATTAAGTGGTTTTTAAAATCCTCCTCTGAAAGCTCATGGCAGAAGCAGGGTATTGAAAACCTGAGTGGACAGCGTTGGACCTCGCTGTCACCCTGGTGGCTCTTGCCAAGTTCTCTGGCAGAGACCCGAGGGCAGGTGTGCTGTCAGGCTGGCTGCTCGGGCTCCATGGGTGGCCTGGAATGAGTCTCCTCACCTCTTGGTGCCCCCATTAGCTGTGAACAGTGGAATAAAATGAGGAAAACACTACTCCTGTCAGCCTCGCTCTCATGGATGAAAAGGGTTTTACACTCATAAATAATGAAAATGTAATGAAGTTACACAGACCGCCTCCTGCTTACTAAGAAGTAATCAAGAAGTCCCCTACGCAGCCAAGAGAGATGTTACAAAATAATTAGTGTTTTACCTGTGACAATGACACTTATTCAAATCTGTGTTTAAAAGCCTCATCTAATTGCATCCAAGAATGGAATTTTCTGAGGGGAAACACTGCAGGATTCTAGAAAGTTTATGCTGGAAATAAACTCTAAGCTAAAATTAAAACCAAACTGAAGTTACATTAACCTTGAGCCAGGCAGCTTAAGTAGTGAAGAGTTAACCTTGCCCAGAGAGAAGATGGCCTTGGCCTTTGGCTCCTGGCCGGTGATCTGCATGCCCCTGGACTGTCTTGACAGGAGTGACATTTTTGCCTGGAGGCTCTGGCCCATTCTAACAATATGATTTATTATGGGGGCTTTGGCCCACATGGCAATAGTGCTAACATCCAGACAGGTTGGAAATTAAAGGCATTAACACAACCTCCAGGAAGAGCTGGGAACTAAATGTCAACCACACAGGCAGCCCGAGATCAAGTCCCATCAAAATCTCTGGACACCAAAGTCTCAGGTGAACATCCCTGATTGGAAATACCCCATGAACAGTGTAACCTGGGGCAGTGAACACTGTCCCTAACTCCACAGGAGACAGCGGGAGCTCCAGGCGTGGACCCCTCCTGGACTCCGCCCTATGCGTCCCCTTGGATGTTCACCTGGATGCTTTCCCTATAATAGAGCATCGCCATGAGTGTCAATGTTCTGTGAGTTCTGTGAGTCCTTCTAGAAAATCACTGACCCTGAGTGTGGCTTTGGGAACACCTCCAAGTGGGTAATGTCAGAGCGAGGGTGCGCTGTGCTCCCTCTGTTTGGGTTGGTTAATTGTACAGGTGACCTAACTCTCCTCAAAGGTTAAAATAAATACAGTTTTCTTTGTTTCTTCTTTTTTAAAAGATGATGTTTCTTTCTTTCTATTTTTTTTCATTGTTGACACTATAATAGATGTCCCCCATTCCCTGTACTTCAGCCCCCGGCCCCTCTCCCCCTGGCCATCACCACACTGTTGTCTGTGCCTATGGACTATGCATACATGCTCTTTGACTATCTCTTCACCTTCTGTCATCCAGCTCCCCCAATCCCTTTCCCCTCTGACCTGTCAGTCTGTTCCATGCATACATGCCTCTTTTTGACATGAAAAAATTAAACATGAGAGGATGTGGGTCTTGAAAAAAAGAATCCTCAAACATCCTCATATCCTTTCTCAGTGTATGTATGTCTTTTTCCTGCTTTAGCCCCATGAAAATTAGGTTAACTAGCTAGGGCCCTTTCTGAGCTGAAATCCAGAAAGCTAGGAGGCAATTTAAGGCCTTCTTCTTGGGTTACTTTGGTGGATCAGACGGAGAGGAAACTACCTGTGACTGAGGTAAAGAAGAATGAAGGAATGGTTAAAGGGAAACCACACTAAGGCTTGGGTAGGAACTAGACAGAAGGCTCAGGGCAGAGAGTGAAGGACTGTGGCCCCTCAGTGAGTGCTGAGTGATGCCTGCTGGGGTCCAACCCCAGCAGGTCCAGGGGTCCCCAAAGGTGTGGACGGAGTCGGCGAAGAAGGAATGACACGGAGACAGTGTTCAGTTGATCAGCAGCCTTGCCAGGATCTCTAGCCACAATCTCCAGCCAAGTTCTGTGTCCATGTTCTCTTGCTAGGTTCTCCAGCCACATTATCCAGGTTCTCCAGCCAGGTTCTGTAGCCATGTTCTCTCGCTAGGTTCTCCGGCCAGGTTCAGTCGCCAGGTTCTGTAGCCGGCTTCTGCAGCCAGGTTCTGTCTAGGTTCTCCAACCAAGTTCTGTAGCCAGGTTCTGTCCAGCATCTTTTGCCATGTTCTGTCTCTAGG
>NW_006285997.1:3719769-3728502 GCF_000327345.1 Myotis davidii
TTCTGCTGGGGAAGGGGTTAAGAGGTTTTATTCCCTCCCTAACTTCAGGGGAAAATCCCTACCTGGGGAAACAACCTTTCTCGGAGAGGTGGCCTTGGTTAAAACACATAGTGCCAAGAAGGTGAGCAAACATATTAAGAACAGTATGCCATATATGCCAGGTCCCTTGAAACAGCAAAGATGGACCGGCTCCCGGCAATGCCAGCGCAGAGGGTCAGCTGGCCTTGGTAAGATCAGCCTGGCCTGGCTGGTGTGGCTCAGCGATTGAGCGTCACGGTTCGATTCCCGGTCAGGGCACATGTCCAGGTTGTGGGCTTGATCCTCAGTGTAGGATGTGCAGGAGGCAGCTGATCAGTGATTCTCTCTCATCATTGATGTTTCTATCTCTCTCCCTTTCCCTTCCTCTCTGAAATCAATAAAAATATATATTTTTTAAAATCAGCCTGTTGGAGGTCAGTTTTTCCTCCATGAGAGGGGCCAATCTGAGGTCCTAAGATCAACTGCAAGGGACCAATGTCGAAACATCTATGGATCAAACTAGTGCATACGGAGAGGGCCAGGTCAGAGGGACATCCCACCTGGGATGTTCCAGTGGCTCAGAAGTGAACTGTGACAGGCAGAGGCAGATGATGAGATGGGACTACCGTTGGCAGTCACAGCAGAGGACCATGCAGTAAGGAGTAATGACAGTTCTTGGAGCATCGAAGGTGGATCAGACGCTCTGCCTGCTCTGACTAGTCATTTCCCTGAAAGGTCACAGACGGCTGCACTTCTGACTGTAAGTGTGTAACCAAGCGTGGGAATGAAGACTTAGGAGGGACTTGGAATTGGGGGTAGCAAAAGTCACCAGTGGATCAGAGGATGGAGAGGGGACAGAGGCCAGAAAGGGAGGTGCGAAATATTTCCTGAGAGCCAACCTTCCAGGGTGGTGCTGGGTGAAATACAAAAGGGTAGAAAAGGCATGCCCCACTTCCCAGGGAACCTAGAATCCAATCCTAGGGAGACAGTGGTAGTGCAAACTAGTATGCATGCTAAATAATAATAAACACAATCAGCATATCGAAGAAACTAAAGAAACTTCTACAGAGTTCTCGATGAAAGTTGTGTTGTACCTTCAGCTTAAATCCATATAGAAAACGAGGGCATCACAGGCAGGGAAATGACATGACCCAGAAACATACATGTGCATTGTATATTTAGATGCAGTGACAGAAGTTTAAGTAGGCCAGACGTTTAAGAGAGAGGGAGAGAGCACGCGAATGAGTAGGGATATTTTGAAATTTAAGGTTGGACATGTAAGGGCTAAAGTCTAATAGGTGATACAACTGAAGTGTCTACTGCCACCTGGTGACAGCATACCTTCATTACAGATTCAGAGTAACTACTCATCCTAAAACTCGAGTTGCTAAAGGAAAAATAAAAAGGAATGTCACACATTAAAACGAACATCTCATTTGATTTAGGGCCTTGCTCTCCTGACAATTTGGGATAAGCATTACAAGATGTAAACAGAAATGCTTCAGGTATGTTCTTTGAAGGAAGAAAAAACTGACTTGATTTTAATTATAGAACAGCAGTTATCGTTATGTAATTTTCCCATATGCACACGTCAAGTCTGGACTCCTGGCCGGGATCTCTCCTTTTACTTTATAATAAATGACTAGTTTCCTCTAAAGGAAAACACAAAGTGTGTCATCCACAAAGTCTGTGATCTCCTGGAAGGAAGCCACTGGCCACCTGGGAACCAGTATATCCAGCCCTATTATGCTCTTCGAGGTCCAATGTTCTCCTGCTCCACCTCCCACCTCCACCTCCCACCACCTACCTCCCACCTTCCACTTCCCACCACCCACCTTCCACAGGCCCACCTCCACCTCCCAGCACCTCCGCAGGAAGGACACATCTGCGAATCCTCTGGCATTCCTTCAATTCCTTACAGCTGGAAAACCACTGCATGGAAAGAAAGGAACATTTCCTAGACCGGGAGTCCCCAGACACTTTCCCAAACCCAATAAGTGAAGAGAGCTTTTGCCCGGTGAACTACGCTGCGTTAAGGGAGTGGAAATAGGAAAGCGTCCTCAATGACTGTGAACTGTACAAGTGTGGGCTTCACAGCAGTTCACGTCCATTCTTTGGACTTCGGTGAACTCTGTGCCTGCCCTGACTGGCAGGATACAATTACCCGCAATGATTTCATCTAAGGTTTGAGTGTGAGTTAAGGAAAAGGCCCCCTTTTGGTGTTTCATCCAAGAGCCCCAAATATTTGAGGTCTGCTCCTTCTCTGGTGTGTTGCAGAGAGCCCAGCCCATCTCCTGGCCTCTCTCTGCCCGCAGCTGCCCGATGCTGGCCTGGTCAGTGTGGCCTCAGTCAGCATGGGCAGTGGATTTGATATCAGCTGCTGGAATCTCAAGGGAGCCTTGGTGGTGGGGTCTGCCTATTCCTCGTGGAGTTCTCGGTGGGCATGGGAGACACAAGCAGAGAAGACAACCGAGGCTGGGAGAGGGGGTGCAAGTAAGGAATGAGAAAGGAGACACGATCACACACTCAACACGTTCCCTTTGGGAGAGCCTCTGCTTCAATCCAAACGTGATTCCAATGATCCCACATCAATGTTTCCACACTATCCAGCTTCTCTATCTACTGCAATGTGCTCCATAACACACCAGTGAAGGATAACACAAACAATTATTAGAGGATTTAAGGGCAAGTCAATTAGCAACTCTAGGACTTAACACATGTTACAAGGTAACTAGTTAAAAATGTAATATGATTCATAATTAAATTATTTTGCACCCAAACAGATTCAATTAGATAATTATAGCAAATTTTGCTGATCACAAAGACTTTAGTTAAGTATTACATTTTCATGCCAAATGAGGCCATGATGGATGAACCACATTTGTGACAAAACAAATCAGCAAAGCTTAAAAAGGTTCCCCAAAGAGGCTGTAAGTGACTTTGTTCTCCACCTTTTTCTTTTGATTCTGCTGACACTGCCCTGCTCTCATCAGCCTCCGGCCTGCTCTCTCCTTGAGCCCAAGCACCATGCCTTCAATTAAGTTGCAGCGTTCTGATGGAGCGCTATTTGAAGTTGATGTTGACATTGCCAAATCATCTGTGACTATCGAGACCATGTTAGAAGAGTTGGGAATGGATGATGAAGGCGATGATGACCCAGTTTCTCCACGCAATGGTGATGCAGCAATACTTATAAAAGGTCATTCAGAGGTCACCCACCACAAGGATGACCCTCCTCCTCCTGAGGGTGATGAGAACAAAGAAAAGTGAACAGATGATATCCCAGTTTGGGACCAAGAATTCCTCAAAGTTGATCAAGGAACACTTTTTGAATTTATTCTGACTGCAAACTATTTAGACATCAAAGGTTTGCCTGATGTTATATGCAAGACTATTGCCAATCTGATCAAGAGGCAAACCCTAGAGAGATTCGCAAGCCCTTCAATATCAAAAATGACTTCGCTGAAGAAGAGGAAGCCCAGGTACGCAAAGAGAACCAGTGGTGTGAAGGGAAGTGGAAAGTTGTGCCTGACACTACAACACGGTAAGGATTGTTGCAAATACTAGTTGCCCTGCTCTGTTTATAATTGTTAATATTAGACAAACACTAGACAAATGCAGCAGCAAATCAATTGTATTTGCAGAATATTATCCTCATTGCATGTGTAGTTTGGGTACAGATTCCAAAGCTATGGCTGAGTCTCTTCCAGTCTGATCAAAAGTATCTTTTTTCTTTGCTCTGAATAAAATTGAATTGTGCGTTTGCTATAGAAAAAAGAAAGGTACCCAAAAGAAAAAAAAGGGGGGGCTGTGGTTGGTTAATATGTAGTCATTTCTTATTCATTTACAAAGCTCTTCAAGTTCTTAGGCAATGGGTGGTATATTAAAAATATTGAACTGGGTGGGAGACCAAAATAAAATAAGAGTTTTAAATCCTAGACATCTCACAAGTAAAGTTTAATTCATAGAAATTAGAATTATTTTGACCTTATAAGAGCTATCTCATACTTATAGTAGAACTGGCCCCAGGGAATTTGTCATATGATTTAGAAAATGCCAAGGAAGTAACATTTCCTCAGACAGATTACTTTGCTGCCTCCCTTCTTGATGTTACAAGCATAGTTTGTAAGGTTGACTCTGTACGTTATGAGATTTTGTTCTTTGTCCTTAAAGGAAAGTACAGATATTTCTTTGGAGGCTGAGGGGAAAATTGAAGGAAAGAAGTTTGTATTCAGTTGATGTGTATGCCCACCCGTGATATCAAGGCAACCTGTTTGGTTTTGTGACGACCCATAAAAAAGCTCACAGCCACGGTCATGACTGTGCTTTCAGGTTCGTTCCAGCAATTGCACCAGCGACATAAAACACACAGGCAAAAGCGTCCAGGTGTGGAATATCATGGGGTTGCTATTTTCTTCTTTATTCTTTCCAACATGACTTCACTGTTGTACAGTGAACACCTGCTATTCTTCTTATGAAACAAAAACAACAAAAAATCTTTAAAGAACTGCAATGCAGCCTTCTCTTACACTATCACAGTCAGTGTCACGGAAGACATATGGTTCATTTTAAAACTGTTCCACAAACTCATCAGTGAGAATCCATCTAATCAGTTCTCCACAACAAGAGAGGAGAAATGATCAAAAATCAGAAAGATAAGTGGCTGAGCCAGGGGCCAGATTCTCCATAGAGAAGAGGGGACACAAGACAACAAAACTCTTTCTATCTATCATGTGACAACACGGCACTGCCCACTGACCCCAGTCCTCGGAGGAGCAATCTCACCCACCGGGTAGTTACTGTCACACCTACTCTATAGGTAAAGAATCTGAAACTCAGCCCCACCTGGTTTGGCTCAATAGATAGAGCGTTGGCCGGTGGACTGAAGGTTTCTGGGTTCGATTCCAGTCAAGGGCACATGTGGGTTGTGGGCTTGATCCACAGTAGGGGGTGTGCAGGAGGCAGCCTATCAATGATTCTTTTTCATCATTGATGTTTCTATCTCTCTCTCCCTCTCCCTTCCTCTCTGAAATCAATAAAAATATTAAAAGAATCTGAAACTCAGCTAGCTGCCAGGGCCACACGGCTAGACGGTGGCAGAGTTGAGATGAGGTTCAGCTTGGCACCACCCAAGGTGCTCTCTGTCCATGCCTCCCTAAGCTTTGGTCCTCCCGGGAGATCCCCTGAGAACAAAACTGCCTTCCCACATTGTCCAAGTTTATTTCCTTTCTTTTGCCACATGTGTGCTTGGCAGAAGAGAAGAAACTAAGGTTCTCCCCTCACTTGAAAACACATGAAGACGCATCTCTGGGTTGAGGAGTGAGATGCCCAGCAGGGTGAGTGACAGGCAGGGTCTCAGCTCTCCCCTCTTGAGAATGGGTTTTGACACATTCCTGCCTCTTCCAGGAAGAGGTGGCTGACTGTGGAAGGGTGCTCTGCCACCACACCATGCATGCCGAGCACGAGCCCATCTCCCACACACCCTACCTCCAACCTCCGTGCACAATTATCCCCGGAGAGTTCTCATGAGCATCCAAACTTCATGCACCAGGCCCCTTACACAACCCAGTGGCCCCACTGTGCTGCTGTGGCCGCTACGGCAGCGTTTAGAGACAGAAGGCGAGCATCTGCCTGGCCACCTAGCATTCCAATGGTCTCTGTTCATGTCAAAGTTGTTTCTCACAGCTTCTGCCAAGGTGTTCATCATATTCCTGTTTGCAGTCCAGGGATCATAATACAAAATAAATCACCAAAGGGGAAAAAATAGAATTGAAAAAAAAAAGGGGGGGGGGACTAATCTCTGCAGGCCTGCTCTCCAATTTTTGTTTTCAACACATTCTTTGGACATGGGATGAAGACCAAAAGTGTAGACTGCTGGGTCCCAGGAGAAGCATAGCCTTTCATTTATTTTAGAGAGACAAGGACCCAATCAAATTCTATTCCTCAGGTGGGGAGCTTCCAAAAGAGGACTTACACTTGTCAATCATTTAATTAACAGAGGAAATGACAGCAGCCAACAACTATGGAGCATGTACTATGTGGGGGCACTGGGCTGTGCATATGCATTTATGTTCATAATCTCATTGAACCTGAATGACAACTCTTCAAGGTAACTTCTTTTATTATCCCCAGCTTACAGATAAGAAGAATTTAGTCTAAGAGCTTAGATGACTGCTCAAAGTTGTAGAGCTGGGCTAGACTTTTCGCCCTGGGAGACCGCACAGTTCCTAATTGCTATGCTCTACTGCTTCCCATCAGACCTTCAAGTGATGGGCATTAGATTCCAAATAAAACCCAGGTTGCCTGTCTAGCTGCTTACCTCACTCCAAAGTCTAACATTAAGATCTTTCCATTTCATTAGGCAGGAGGTGGGCTCAATGTAGGGGAGAAGGGGAATCCAGAGGATTCAAATTGTAACAGGAAAATGGATTGAAAGAGCTAAACGTATGTGTTGCAGCCAAATGGTTTGGCAGATGCAGCCATGTTCAGGGATTTGTGATGACAGGGACAGTCCTTTTTCCACCCCTCTTTGAGCTGCCTTTATATAACTTTATCTTTTATGTCCGAAGATCAAATAAAAAAGATCACATTTAATGAGAAGTAGGGGAAATAAACTGGTGGCAATTAAAGAGTAAAAATAACTTCTCTGTGGCTTCAGACCACAGGCGTTTGCTCATTTTAAGAGGCACAGGCAAATCACTTAAGGCCTTTTAGGCTGAGTTGCTCTCGCGTTTCCTCCCACACCCATGGTGATTAAAGTTACAGGCAGTCATAGCTCTTGAGCCCATGGAATTGTGTAGTAAGCAGAAGTACAATCAGGCCAAACTCATCAGCTCACAAATGCAACTTGTCACACGGAAGTGAAATGCAAGCCTCCTGTGTAACTGGTGGTTTCGTGTGGAAGGGGATTAATAAGAGTTAGAAAAGGTCAATGAGTAGTTATTTACAAGTCAAACCAGGAAACACACTGTCGAAGAGAGGCCTTCCTTCCTTCCTTCCTTCCTTCACCCTCAAGTTCTGATTCCACTCTCCCTGACTCTGGACACCTAGTTGGCCAAGATCCAAGGAGTCATCACTTCACTGCCCTGTTTTCCACATGCAAATCTGTTTTGGTCTAGACGACTAGGCAGACCTGAACTCTTCCTCAGACTTAGAATAACCAAGTTCATTCAAACCCCCACAGGCAGCCAGAGGGATTTGAGATTCCCACCTCTGCCCTATACCACTGTGGCTTAGACCAGAACTTGGGAAGTACTCATTGATCTTCGAGTAAAGCAAACACCTGGTAAAATCTTGGGTGTCACCAGCTTTCCGATGACTCTGTAGACACTCAAAAACAGAATAAGCTATAGGGTATTACTCTGAAATACTCCCTGAAATTTCCTAATTTGGGATATAATGGGGGACTGACTCAAGATGAAATCAGCTGCTGAACAGAAAGACGTAGGAGTGTTTGCTCTGTACTTTGGGAACCCTTTTCTGTACACCAAGAGATTTGACACACTCCGCATCAAGGTCAAGTCTATCCTTGGTCTGTAACCCAATCCCATCCCCCAGAGCACTGCACTTACCGGTAGAAAGTAGCATAGTCCACTGTTGAGTGGCAGGTCTGAAACTCCCAAGACTTGAGTTTCTGGCATTCTCGATGGGCTCGGAGCTTTACCTTCACGGTCCCTTGACACAGTTCAGGCACTGGCTTTCTGCGGGGTCTGTTGCAGAACTCATTGGACTCCACCCTCCAGGACTCAGCAAAGTCATCCACATCAAACTTGAAGTTTCCATCTCCACCAATTAAGTCATCACGTTTATGTCCATTGTAGTTGCCACAGAGACCACAAAGTTTGCCCTTGAGATGAGGGGCAGCCATGACTTCTACAAAACTGTCTCCATCCCAGGATATTTCCAAACCTAGAGAGAAAGAAGAAAAGAGGATCAACCATTCTTGAATCCATATCAATAATTCCTAAGTATATACATCCTTATACAGCACATATGACCATCCCCTAACAAGGAATACTAAGGGTTGGTCCACATTCTTGGTTACCTTTCATCCTTGCAATATTAAATGTCATGTGAAATTACACAAATCAATTATTTGTTAGGACTTGGAATTTTTAAACTATACATGGTTTGCCCTTATAATGCTATCTTATGTATCCTGGTTTGACTTGTAAATAACTACTCCTTGACCATGTTATTCTAGGGCAGTGGTCGGCAAACTGCGGCTCGCGAGCCACATGCAGCTCTTTGAAGGGGCCAAAGAGCCACATGTGGCTCGCGAGCCGCAGTTTGCCGACCCCTGATCTAGGGTATATATTTTTGCCCTTTTCCAGAGGAATTGTGTTGGCCCAAATCATGATTTCACTTGTCTGATGATTACTCTAATGTAAAAATGCAAGGATGACAAAAAATGATAATTTTAATGTATTTTTTTCTTTATCTCCAAATCCCCCATATGATTATACCAAATACCAAGTGAAAAATTTCAAATTATTAGCTATAGTGACTGTAGTAAAGCAATAAATGTATAGCTTCTGAATAAATCCTCTTCAAAGGACGGCTTCAGCACTGGAGGCATTGGGGGCTACCAGGCCATAGGCAAAAATTCCCCCTGTGCTGCATAGAATCAACAGGACAGCACAGTCTTCTTTACCATGGAAACAACCTTCACTCCAGAAGGTAGAGAACATAGGACCCCCTTTTTTGAAAATATGT
>NW_006285997.1:3728544-3754398 GCF_000327345.1 Myotis davidii
AGTGAAAGAGAGGGAGAAGGATAGAGAGGTAAAAACATCTATGAGAGAGAAATATCAATCAACTGCTCCTGCATGCCTTCTACTGAGGATCCAGCCAGCAACCTGGCATGTTACCTGTCTGGGAATCAAACAGGTAACCTCTTGGTTCATGGGTTGACACTCAACAACTGAAACACTGGCCAGACCATAGACTTGGTTTGCTGAACTGACCATCTAAAACATTGACTGGTTTTTCTGAGGACATTCATGTTTCTCCAGAAATGCTTGCCCAAGTCTTCCAGGAGCCACTCCAGCCACTGAAAGGTGGATTTTCTGTGTCACTTAGAACATCCAGATTATGCCGTCACAGGTGGTATAGCCACATGTTGCCCTGTTACACACACAGATCAGTGACTAGAAGGTAAGGAAGGAATGTCCGCATTCCCATCCTGATCTTGTGTAAGGAGACACCGCCCCCAGAGAAGGGAAAGGCCTCAATGAAAAGCCTTTTGAGGCCTTGGCCAGTGTGGCTCAGTTGGTTAAGCGTCATCCCATGTACAAAAGCTCATTAGTTTGATTCCTGGGCAGGATACGTGCCCAGGTTGTGGGCTCAATACCTGATAGGGGTGCATGTGGGAGGCAACTAATTGATCTTTCCCTCTCATATTGATGTTTTTCTCTCTCCTTCTCCCTTCCTGTCTCTCTAAGTATCAATAAAAACTTATTTTTAAAAAGCCTCTTGAGGTTCAATACAAAGTAAATATCAAGCTCTTCTAGTCAAAGAAGGTTTCTTTTGGTCACAAATATGTCTTAGATGTGTTTCCTACTGTTCTCCTGGTAATACCCTGGCAGTGCCTGAGCCCCCAGTGAATGGTTGGGCCAGAAAATCAATGAATGCAAGAGAGCCACCTGGGGCATGACCACCCAGGGAACATCTACAACAGGTCAATGTGCACGTCTGCTCTGGGACTTCTCTTTTTTCACTGCCACTGTCTCCTAAGAGTGACAACCACACAAAAAAGCTCTTTTTAATAGAAAAAAAAGTCTCCCCATGTGTTTTTTAATCTTACTCTCTTGGGTTTTTTACAAAAACTAGTCTTTCCTTGAGCCAGTTCTGAGCATCTGGAAAGAGCAACATGACTCTCTTCCTGAAAGTTCTTGCCTGTGCTCTTGGAGTATCAAATGAGGCTGATGAGCAAATGTTCAGAAGATGCCCTGAAGTTGGGGAATAAGATAGTGATGGGAAAGGAGGCGGAAGGGAAAGGATCTTGCTTGGGTATAAAAATTGGCATAAGGAACATCCAAGTGAGATCAGTAAAACACCAAGAAGTAAGATTCTAAAGCCAATATTCCCTACGTTTGGACGTGGGCCATGAGAGAAGGCTGGCCAAATAGCATTCCTGTGAGGAGGCCACAGAACTGCCACAAGAAAGAGTTACAGATCTGCTTTAGGGAGAGTTATTGGTAGAATAAACCAGTGGTCTAAAACTGGATATCTCAAGAAATAAACAGAAAAGCCCATATGTAAATCACTGTACGGTAAATTAAAGGAATGGATGCATTCTTAGTTCACAACAAATGGTAGAAAAGCTTTTTGGGTTGAGATAAAAGCTGAGTTCAGAAAAGCAGTGAAGTAGAGTTAGGTGAAGAACCAAGAGAGATGATCCTAAGAAAATTTCTCTTGGGAGAAATCTGATGAGGAGAAGACAGTGATAGGACAAGGCTAGTAGAGAAGGGACACACTGCTAGAATTCCACATGCTGGGCTGACCTCCCATGTGGATCTCTGAGAAGATGGTGTCAACTCTGACAACCACAACTATCGGATACGCTGATTTATATGTGTACATACCCCATCATCTAGCACAGTATCTGGCACGTAGTGTATACTTACTAAATGAATGAATTGCCCTGTAAATTGATATATCATGCGAAGCCAAGGAAATTGTGAATTTCATGCTGGTTAAGGCACTGAAATAACAATTTTGAGAAAAGACAAGCAAACTATAATATGATTTGTAATACACTCTCTACGGTATAGAGGAAACTTGACCTTACAAGCCTGTAGCCAGGCAGCTGCCCAGCAAGAGAAATGAGGGGGGAAATCGGTTTCATCCGCACTCTAACTTTTACAGCACTATTCCAAGACTATTCTGTGCTGCAAAATTTTCCAAACTACAAATCTTTTTCCTAGACAGCAGGCAAACACTCTTCTTCCGAGTGCCACAATGATTGAGAATTTCTATCCAAAGAAGCTCCAACATCACTATTGACAATAACATAATAAATTTGAGACTTTGGCAACTAAATTCATGGGAATTCAACTCACAGTGAACAAGGCGGTCATTGTGTTCTTTCTCTGCAATGGACTGGTGGTCTGTGCAGGCCTGGGAGACCCACTGTGTTCTTAGTAAACTCTTCTTAAAACTCTTACCATCTCACTCATAAAACATGGTCCCCAAAGTAAGAGCATACTTTGTAATTCGCTTTCTTTTCCTCCTCTTTTCTTTATTACGTTAAAAGGATTTTCATGGGCCAATGCTAGCTTTCATATTCTGAAGGGATATATTATTCAACTACCGATGCCTTTGTCTCTTGCTGTATTGTATACACATGTGTTGGCATGATTTTTTTTTTACTCTCTACATTAGTAAAATCTATTAAAATAGATTACAGTAGTGACAGGCAAAAAAACCCTAACAAGTTGTAATTGAAGAGATTGCTCTTCCAAAAGATATTTTAAATAAGCATCTTAGGAGATGAAATATCATGGTAGTATGGGCTGGGGTTCATCTTTTCTGCAGCTGGGATGAGTTTCCTAATTCTCTTGCTGGAAACCGGGTAGAAACAACTGGCAGAGTCAGAGGCTGGAGCTGAAGCACATTTCCCATCCAGGGCTGAGCAGTGGCCGCATTCCTTCCGCTGAATGAACGGCCTTCCAACTTTCCCTCCTCACCAGTGCGTGTTTTACTAACTTGTTCTTCATACTTCAAACATGTGACCTAGTTCCAGGCCCCTAGTTTGGGGGATTTCCTGGGGGCAGATATGGGGAGTTGTTCTTTTATTTCATGGCTGTTTTTGTTTGTTCCGCTTTGTTTTGTTTTTATGTTGTTATTGTTGCTTTTGTTATCCATTAAAGGAGAGAGGCGGTGGGAAATCAACAGACATACCAGAGAGGTGCTTAAAAATGGATGCTTTTCCATTCAGTTTACATCAAAAGAAAAACAATTAAAATATATATTTTCCAGGTCCAAGTGTAGAACTCTTGATGAACCCGGAAACAAAGTTAAATAAAAAGCCACACTCACATGTGCTAATGCCTTTCAGGTGGGTCTGCTGTAACTCTTTCAGGTAGAGCTGATGACACGAACAGATGGCAGAAAGGAAATACTTTTCAATTATCTGCCAAGTGCCGAGAGTGGGGTGGGGGAAGTGACGGGATGGCCAGTGCTTTCTTAAGCTACCAAGCGTTGCTCAGAGCCCTGTGTACGACCCCGATGTTACCAGGAAAGCAGCTACCACCGAATTCCACCCCAGTGACAGGCCACAGTGCTCCCTGCAGGTGATCCCATCCTGAAATGCTGAGTCCATAAACCATAGGGGCAAAGTCCTGCCTCCCATTTCCCCTTCCTCCAGGCGCAGGCTTGATTTAAGCTGTTACTCTAAAGAAAGTACCCTTTGATCATATGAGCTTATGAAACTGGAAAAAAAAAATGATGGAAGAAGAGCCCTCAAAGGATATTTTAAACAGACAATCGATAGGTGATAAAAACAAAATATCCCTAAGGGGTAGTACAAACTGAGGGTGGTCGACCAGAGTGGAAAAGACTCTTGTCTGGAAATGCAATTGTCCCATTCAAAGGGTAGCGTCAACGCCAGTTGAGTGCCCAGAGGAATACAGCTCTTCCCCAGGAAGCAGAGGGCCTGTGAGCTTCACGGCTCCAAGAGACTGTTCAGCTGAGTATGAAGGGAACCACATAAATTACTTGAATCCTCAGATGGAAAAATTAATGAAACTGGCAAACTAAGTTCACGGCCTAGAAGAGTTAGATTCACTAATCAGATGATGGTGCCTATGATGTATTATTATTTTCTCAGCAGCCTCATCCTTGTGCTCATTTTTACAATGTGGACTCCTTACAAAGAGCACACTTATTCCAGAAGGTGCCGCCAGCTGGGAACAGAGCGGTGTGGAACCTCCTAGCTGTTAGCAATCTTTGAGCATCCAGGATCCATGGGAGAATTGGGTTGTGGGTGACTAATAATTTCCATATCAGTAGAACCCACTGTGTTCAGTTGGCTGGCGCACAGATAGGCCAGGCGCTTCTCATTAGTGCTGTTTACTCATGTGTCACTGGTGCACATTTTACAGGGACCCACCAACTGCTGCCTCCTTTGAGGGAATGAGCTGAGGCCTCTATCTGAAGAGGGGCCTGTCATTTGCATCCGACAGCAGGTGGCTATATTTTCTGAGCAGGACTCATCCCTCTAAAGTTGAATGAATGGAGCGCCGCACATCTGCCACACTCAAGGTCAAGCATGGGAATCCTTCCCCCTTTAGAGGATGTTGCAGTACATTAACAATGAACGTGCTCTCACTGGAACCATGCTGTCTTCTCTAAATAAAAGCTCTTTGGGCTTCTCCTTGGCTTCCTGCCTTGTTTAGTTAGGCTGGCATTCCATAGGCTAAATCAATTTATCAAACATATATTTGGCTTGGATTGAAACAGTTCACAGGGTTCTGGAGGTAGAGTAGAGCCAAACAGTCTCTATAGCCCCTCAAAAGTGCCTGCCCTGGCCAATGTTTCCCTTGTGGATCCATATTATCTAAAGCAGTAGTTCTCAACCTTCCTAATGCCGTGGTCCTTTAATACAGTTCCTCATGTTGTGGTGACCCCCAACCATAAAATTATTTTCGTTGCTACTTCCTAACTGTAATGTTGTTATTGTTATGAATCATAATGTAAATATCTGATATGCTATATGTGTTTTCCGATGGTCACAACCCACAGGTTGAGAACCGCTGAAAGGAACTGGAACCCAATTGATACTTTCACTTTGTTAAATTCTCATCAATGCAAAAAGCAAGACATACCCTGATTCCCTCAAGAATCACACTTAAACAAATAGCATAGGCCAGGAAATTACGCAAACTAACACCCAATTAACAAACAGTATGAATGAACCAAAGGTAGCCTGCAAGGAACCACATGTGATAAAACAAACCGTGTAAATGAGCTGAACTCATACTTCGGGGCCAATACTGAAGAACCAAATTCTGCTCCTACGATGACTCTCTTAGGTAGCACATCACAGACAAAAATTTGCACCTCATTGAGCCCATAGGAGTAACCTAGCAACGGTGAACCTAGCAACCACTGCTGGAGATGTAGCTAACCCTTCCAATGGAAAGGCAGAGTCCAGTGGGCCTCAGGCAACAAGGGCTGCTGAGAAAGGGCCTCCGGGTCAGCTCCACATGCCCAAGGCCAGGGGAAGAGCTCTCAGCGAGCCTCCCAAGGGTCCTCCAGTGGGAGCCAATGGTTCCAGCCATCAACCCCGTGAGCATCCTTCCCCAGGGTCCAGAACGGACAGGGCTGCTGGTCACACAGCCCTGCCCCAGCACTGCATCTGCACACCCACACACACTGCGGTTTCCTTTGGAGGACTCCCCCTCCTTGGACCCATGCTGACAAGGAAACACTGTCACAGATGTGAAACGGCACACTACTGACTCAGCTGGGAGGGACACTGACAATTCCAAGCTGGCCATCGGTGGCCTAAAATTAGCAACAAAACACAAGAAGAGGTTATGTGGGGAGCAGGCCTGTTAGTTGTGGGATGAGGATGGAAAGGCCCTGCGTGTCCGGGGGTTGCAAGACTGGTGGGACTGGCGTGGGAGTGCAAGGCAGAGGGTGTGCCAACGTCTCCGGCTGTTCAGGAGCATCTTCAAGATCTGCTGCCTGCAGCTGGGCCACTTCCCTGCCTCGGGGTTTCCCTGGGCAGAGGGGGAGCCGGGTCCTGAGCGCTCAGGCGATGCTGCTGTTCGGGTTGGAGAGGTGGAGGGCCACACACACCCCTGCTCCGAAGCCCACCTGCTTTGGTCGTCACTTTCAGGAGGTAGCCGTCCAGGTCGATGTGGAAGATTCCAGCGCACGGTCAGGTGCTGCTGGAGGCTCACGGTGCCCGCGCCCAGCACCAGGTCCACCGACTTGGTCCACGAGAAGGAGCGGGTCCTGCGGGCATCGTTCTTCACCAGCACCTGGAAGGGCGAGGCAGGGGAGGAGCAGTCTTTCGTCAAAACGTACTGACACGTCCCCTGAAAGTTAAATGTCCGTCCGTCAAAAGTGTTGTAGTGGGGATCTCCGAATACCGTGCAAACGCCGGGCTCTGCGGATGGGCGAGAGACAAAAGCAGGGTCACAAACCGAGCGCAGGACTCAGGGGAAATGGGGGTGGGGGTCCCTGCAGGAAACCTGGAAGGGGTACCCGCCTGGTAAGGGAGGGCCGTACAGAGATGCTCTAAGCAAAACCAACTTAACACAAAATAAAGTTTGGTGGGTTGGTGGTTTTAAAAGCCTGTGCCAGACCTTATAGGACATGGAATGTTCCTGGTGCTTCTTATTTGTAACACTTCTGCATTTTTAAAGCATCTCTGTTTTGGAGCCTTGCTATGCATCCATGTTCTTAATGTAAGGGAGGGAGGAATGGAACTAAGATAATTTTGTAAATAGAACTGGACTAATTTTATAACCCATATAAACAAGAACAAACATAAATAAGTAAGGGGCAGCAAAATAAATGACAATATACCAACACAGTGTTATCTCCATCTAACTATTTAAAAAATTTGTAAACATGATAGTCTAAATGTTACTTGTGGTTTTAAACTAAAGCAGTATATTCAGCATATATATTTACTAAGGACAAATAAATAGAATTGCCAGATACATGCTCAATACCGCAAGGAACCAGGTTCTGATAAAGTTAAGAGTCTCTATGTGTTTTATAGAAATACAAGGTTCCTATACTTTGATCTGAGTTAGATTAAAAAAACTAAGTCATAAAACCCATCATTCAGTAAATTTAACTAATTCCAATGAATTCACCACTTCAAAATACCTTTCATTCAAATACTTACAAGACCCAAGGAGAGTTTGACATTTTTGAGCATCTCAAAGATTTTTTATAGAAAATTAAATATTTATTTTTTTTAAAACAAAATTTGACATTGATCTGTTCTCCATCTAAAGCTATTTTACCTGTTTTGAAGGAGGCTTGTACAATAAAGAAATGAGGAATTCATTGAGAGATATTAGCCCAAATGATGAAAGAACTATAACAAAAGGTATAATTTCCAGCCAACACCAGAATAGGTCAAAAATTTGTAAACACGATAGTCTAAATGTTACTCGTGGTAACATTATGTCATATGAGAATATGACATAGCAATTGTTCTGAATACCTAAAAGTCAAGACAGAGGCAGATGAGTCAACAGATCCCATAGGACCCATGGGACTCATGGCCAACATTTGCTTTTCATGTCTAAAGTGTTTGGAGACTACGTTTGTTTTATGTTGTGATATGTCATTTCCAATGGCAATGTTATGTTACTCCATATAAATTATATGTATTTGGAATTTGGTAGATTCATTGTTCTAAGTTCCTTATCAATAGTTGATAGAAACTCAAAAAGAGAGTTTGGGGCATGTACAATAATTTCGGTGAACAAATATTTAGAGGTCTGTGTAGAAGACTATTTAGGGAGGCGGGTAAAAGAATGGGGAGGAGAGGCAGGCTCTCCAAGGTCAGCAGCAATATTTGAATTCACCTTCCATTTCTGTTTCTTTCTTACCCTTTTCTTGGTGGTTTCCTCCATTTGACTCCAATTTTGCTCATTTATTGCTACGCCTTTACCTCACCCCCACCTTTCTGATTCTATATTTCCCCCCTCAACTAGTGTTCTCACCAATCTAATCACTCCATACCACAATTTTTCAACCCTTTCTCCTTGTGATTACTTTAGAAATTGTCTTATCACACACTTCCCTCACCCTCTGACTAACAGCCGCTCCCTGGCATAAACATGGTGCTTTCTGGTTAACAGGGAGCAAGGGTTCTCCTGGGGACTCCCTGAGTGACATCAGGATAATTATAATTCACAGTTGATATTACCATGTGCCACACAAGGGCCTGACCACCCGATGCACCAAACTCAAGAGAATGGCTTCTTTCAAGTTCTTAACTCCATACTTAGCAAGAAAACCCGAAACCCAAGGCTTTTGAGCTTGTAACAGATTGATCTCAGCTTGGAAAGGCCAGCTCATTACTGGATTCGAAATTACCCTTCGGAGAAATCCTCTCTCAGCTGTGCGCAGGCTCAGGGAACACCCGCCCTCTACCCCAAGTTCGCAGCATCATCTTCTCCTGAACAGGAAGCAACCACGGCTTCTCCTGGTGTCCCGACAACAGTTGAGCAGCAAAATGATCATTAACAAAAACAGCGACCGCTGCCATTTTCTGAGAATTCTGTACACGCCCTATGTTCTCCATGCCTGCTGATCGTGAATACACTACAGGAAAGAAGTATTTAGATGGTCTGCTAACATTAAAACAACAGCTGAGCACTTGGCAGCAAATCCATAAAGTGAAGTATTATCTGGTCATTAAAAAGTGTGTAAATAATGTTCATGATTGAAAAAATGCTTATCACATAGTAAGTGGAAAGTGAGAAACATAGTTCTATATTTTTAAAAATATATATTTTTATTGATTTCAGAGAGGAAGGGGGAGAGAGAGAGAGAAAGAGAGAGAGAGAAACATCAATGATGAAAGAAAATCATTGACTGGCTCTCTTCTGCATGCCCTATATTGGGGATTGAGCCTGCAACCTGGGAATACGCCTTTACCGGAAATCAAACCGTGACCTCCTGGTTCATAGGTTAATGCTGAAACTACTGAGCCACGTCGGCTGGGCCAAAGTTCTATCTTGACTGTCTTAGAATAAATACAGAAACACACACACTAAAATTGTGAACAGTGGTTATTTCTTGGTGACAGTATCATGAGTGATACTTTTTCTTTCTTCCTTATGCCTTTCTGATTTTGTTTTAGTTGTTATATATTTTTTAAAGAGTCAAAATATGGGTACCTGTAGATAAGGCCAATTATGTGACAAAGCAAATCCTCAAAAAAGAAACAGAAAATATACTGTGTTGAGTGGCCCTAGGAGAGCTCGAGCTGACTCAGAGCCGGGGAGAGAGCGATGAGGACATGGGAGACCAGCAAGGGAGGCCATGTGTGAGCAGGGCTGTCAGGAAAGCGATTTTCCAAGAGGCCCTAACTTGAGGAAGAGAAGGGTTTGGAGATCAGGATGATTTTTCTGGGTAACAGCAATATGGAAGGGGCCAACAAAATGTCATGACCGCAAAGATGCCTGAGAATTATGTGTTACATTTGGGGACATTTGTAGCATGAGCTAAAATAATTTGGAAGCCTTGGCCCTCTTTCCTGGCACCTCACGGTCCCTATGCCAGGTCCTGCAGGGACAGTAGACATGTACACTGAAGAGTGACTGAAAGTGAGAACTCCAGGGTTGCACAAGTCTGCCGGGCTGAGAAGGAATAAAGCTATGGAGGCTCTTAGGGACACACACGTACATTGTATTCTCATCGAGTTTTCTTCCAGCAGACACAGTGGAATGAGCTGCAATCCAGGGTGTCCAGATGTCTGGTCACACTTTCTGGAGAGCTCGGGGTGATAGTTGGAACTAAATAAGCAGACTCTCCTACAACTAACCTCGAGAATGTGTAAGTCAGAAGGAGAGGAAAATGAGAGTTTACCCTTGGTGGTACTTATTATTTTTAAGTCAAATCATCAGATGTTGTTTTTATTTGTTTGTCTTCAATATATGTACACAAGGGTCTAGGCAAAGGGGAAAAAAGATTAGAAGCATATAAATCTGAATATGAACAGTGTCATTTTTTCTCTTAGGTTATGGAATTATGGGTGACATTTATTTTCCTTTCTCACTTATGTGTATTTACATTATTTTATACATTTACATTCATGATTTAAAATGCCTGTACACTTTTGGAATAAGAATATTTGCTTTAAAAAATTAAAAACATTAGATTAGAACATATTACTTTGCTGTTAGATACTTTAATAAGATTGCTATGAGAATTAAGAAAGTCGACTACTTCTGAAAACATTATTCCAATGCTTTGCTTTAACGTCATCAAGTACATTTATTTCTGTCCTGGGTGTATTTATTCTAATGAAATGCCTTCCTTCTGAGAGTAGTGATTATTCTCAAAACATCCATCAAAGAAAATTAAGGGGAAATTATACAACTCCATGATATGGAGGAAGAAAATAAGAGGAACTGAGTAGACTCCAAACCTCTTCCCCCAAAACACATAAAAACAAACAAACAAACAAACAAAATAACAGAAAAGCATCAGGAAGAAAAAAAAACTATCACTCATGGTTCTGCCATCAAGAAATAACCACTGTTTATAATTGGGGGTGGGGGAGGGGGGAGTGTGTGTTTGTGTATTTTAACATAGTTAAGAATATCCTGTACTCAAAATTTTACTTCCTCTTCACTGAGCATGTCACAAGATTTCCCCAGTCATTAAAATCACTTTGAAAACATTGAAAATGATTTTTATTGTCCGTCCATTACTTCTGCAAAGAAAAATTTCTCTCCAATTCATCCTATCACACACCACCACGGATCAGTACATTTCCAGAGAAGTGTTCTAACCACGAGAAAATCTATCAAATTAAAAATAATAAAAAAATAAAAAAAGAAAGGCTTTCAGCTTTCCTCACACAAGTTGCAGGGACACTGGCCGTGTCGGACTCCAGGGTCCCTGGGTCATGCAGGGGCTCCTGGGAAGCCCAGATGGGGAAGAGTCGTCACGATGATGTTAAGTTTGAGTCAAGGACCAGGAAAGGGTGGGATAGGAAACACTGATCTTATCACAGACCCCATGTTAAGGGTCTCGGCTCCTCCTAAACAGGCTGCGTGTGACCTGGACTTTTCTATGCTCTGGACTAGCTCAGGTGTCACCTGGGGACTGGAGGGCAAACAGATGCCCCTCCAAGGATCACGTGCATCCCTACAAGTTTTACATCCTTGGCTTCTTACAAGAACTTAATTTAACTTTACTATGTGAATGTGGCGAGAAAGTGATTGTGGCTCTCTTTCCACCAATCTATAATCCACCAGGTAGAGTTACACATCTACATATAAAATCTAATTTTTTAAAAAGCCGGAACTAATATTTAGTAAGTGCCTGAAACCAATATTTAAAGAAAGAGTCAAGTAGGGATATTGTTAAGAATGTAAATGTCTTTTTACATATTTTCTAGAACCCCAGATACCCACCAACTTCAAACAGAAGAGCAAAGGAAAGCATTCCTACCTTCAAGATCTAATCTAAGATAAATCTAACCCCTAAGGCCACGGCTGACACCCTAGGCCTCCCACCTGAGTGCCCCCCTTCCCCACCTCCCTCCTTCGCTCTGTAGTGGCCCATGTCTGCCGTACACTTGACACTACCCAGCACAGAGTCCTTTAGTTTCCAGCTGCAACTTCATGAATGCCCCACTTTCCTTCCCTCCAAATCTCTAAGTGGGACTGACGCATGGCTCTGAGGCTCTGGGATGGTCATAATTTCAAATACTCTACCCTAGAGACACATATGTTTTTCAGTTTGGGGGTTGAAAATATGGCCACCAAATCCATAGCATGATTATGATCATCAATTTCTACCCTAGCTTATAGTTATAATGCCTTAAGATCTGATGTATATTTTGTGTAATTTCTCCGTGCCTGGCATGCTGCCCTGTTGCCCTGTATATTGGAGTTCTCTCTCTCTCTCTCTCTCTCTCTCTCTCTCTCTCTCTCTCTCTCTCATTCCTCTTTGCACTACTCACAGCAATACCTGGTACAATACATATTAGGTATCAATAAGTATTAGCTGAATGTATGAGCTAATTAATTAAATAATATATTTTAGTGGAAAAAAAATAAACTGCCCCCACTGAACTTCCTAAAATAGATAAGTATTAATGACTGGCATATAGGATTTTGCTTAATTAATTAATTGATTGATTAACTGACCAATGCTCTCAGGACAAGGAATTTGAAGGATGCTGACCAGCTGACCTGGTCTCTTCCCTACCGTGACCTGACGCTTCCAATACCACAACATCCTGTGCAGTTGTTGTTAACTAGTTGGGATCACAGAGCTCTTTGGGGGTCTGAAGAAGTGTGTGGACACTCTTCCCTACAAATGCACAGTATGTCTGCTCAAATGTAGAGCTTCATAGACACCCTGTCCTGAGACTGATCAGTAACTTCCTGAGAGCATGAACTTCAGTTACAGCATGCCTATCTAGAAGTTAATTAGAAACGATAGTCCATGGTTTTCATATTTAATACACTTATAGTTCATCTCCCCAGCTACAGTAGAGGTTCCTAAACTCAGGGTCTGCATTAGCTTCTTATCCGTGCCCTTCAGGGCACCTTCCAGAATGCTGGAAACTCACTAAGTGTTAATACAAACTTGCTCTAGAACATGCATTTTTGCCCCTCATCATCATCCAAGCTCTGACCTTAAACTAGAAACTGCCATGTATCAATGAAGAGAGGTGTGTACCTCAGCTGAAGAGATGAGCTTCACACCTCCACCACATTGGACCTCTGCAAACACGCCCTGCTTTGAAAAGGGCCCTGGGTTTGAATCCCAGTCTTACTGCGTAATGAATATGAAACCAGGACCGACTACCTACAAACCTCAGTTTGTTCACTTATGATATGGGTCTAAGAACAACTACTGGAAGGGTGGTTATAATGATAAGCACTGCCAGAATAGATTTATTCTTATAAACTCTATGCAAATCCAGCAAATACATATCTGCCACTGGCTAAAATAAGGCTGGGAAAGTACATGTAAACATAGATTTGTTGACATTTTGAGTCCATCTATAAGATGCGGAGTAGGGGCTAGAATGGAGTGAGCCTTCCAGGCCAAAAGAAGACTGTGAATATGTTTTAGACACAGAAAGGCTTGCAACTAGCCCAAGAAGATCCAGAGAGCAATCTGACTGGAGTTGGGAGTTGCTTCAGAGATGTGAGAACCCGCGCTGTCTAAATAAATGAGCCTGAGATTAATTGCCAGCTGAGAAGTTTAAATATATTCCAAAGGACCAACAGTTTTTAACATGTTTCCTCTGAGACATCAATCCTGCCCGTGGCTCTGCCAAAATAAGTAGAAATAAACAAAAGCTCTGGAGCTCCAAAACGTCCAAGGCTCCCTCCTCTCCACCACCTTCCTGAAAGTTTACCCCGCTCGCCGCAATAAAGGCTCTGAGAATTCTCTAGCAAGAAAACGTATTTCGGTTTACTTGACCCAGCACTTCCCGAATGTATTTAATCACAGAGTCTTGTTTTGAAAACATTACTCATGACTATCCCTCAGCACCAGCGTTTTATAAAACAAACGCTGGGAGACTGTGCGAGGGGCCAGTGCAGGAAGCTGGTGCCGGGTCTCGGGAAAGCCAAGTTTGGGTTCTGACAGGCTCTGCAGAAGGGAAGGGTTGTTGGAGAAAAAGCAGAAATTAGTTGCTGGCGGTAGGAAGAAGGTGTGACTGCCGTGGAAATGGGAAGAAAACGATTTATTAGAAAAACAAGACAAAGAGCCGATCCACGGACTTGATGACTGATTAGCAACATGGGAGAGAAATGACGAAAGTATGAGAAATAACACAGAGGCTCACAACCTATGCAGCTGGGATAATGGGGGTGCCAGGACCCAGTCAATAGACAGGGATTGGAAACAGCCATTCAACCCTTCATCCAACTCCCCACACAGAACAGTTGGAGAATCAAGGTAGCAATGGTGAATACAGTCCAAATGCAGTACTCAAAGAAGAATGTGGTCTCCAAAATTATTAAGAGCTGACATCTGCCGAAATAGCATCTTATCAAGAAGTCATATCTTAGGGACCTCGAAGTTTGGATTACCTGAACCCAGAAGGAGAGAGTACCTATGGGAGGGATACCGGGGAGGCAGAGCTGGGAGCTTATAGGATGAAAGGGAGAAAAATCAAAGCAGGAGATGTGAGCACCAAGAAGAGAAAGAAAGGACAGTGTGGAGACACGGAGTATTGCTGGGGCCTCTGGTAAGGAGAACGAGTGGTAACATCCATGAATCTGAACTTCACACCAGAGGGAACAGTGGAGCGTAACTCAGGAGTCAGTTATCCAAACTCCCAGGGAAGGTTAGAACTCGAGTGTTGTAACCCAAGAGCCTGAAGAGGTTAAGTGACCTCATGAGCATCAATAGCTTTAAAAGGTGAGCAAATACAACTGTTTTCAAAGAGTCCCCAGTCATGGAGAGAGAAAAGACATTGTCAAACTTCACATATCTTTGAAGGCAGACCTCCAAAACGAATAACAGTGCAGTCCACGGAGGACATAGAACAGTGCTTGAAGGTGTGGGCTCCGGAGTCTCCTGGGCCAGGGGATTGCTCTGTTTAATTTCTCAGACCTCAGACCCTCCTTTGTATGATGGGGATAACAATAGCTTGTACTTTATGGATCACCGTGGGCAGTAACTGACAGATGCATGGAGAGTGTTTATCACATGGCCTGACACAGACCTCCCAGTCATAAATCAGCGCTGGCACTAGGAGCGATGGCGTGCCAGCAGAAGTAGCAATTGTTGTGCTAAGCTTTGCTCATAGATGTGACCTCCAGAGAAGAATAAACCTGCCTCAGCCCAGCATACAGTCAAGGGCAATTATTATACGCTAGAGGCCCGTTGCACGAAGAGATTCGTGCAATAGGCCTTCCCTTCCCCTGGCTGCTGGCACCAGTTTTCCTCCAGCACCCGGGACCCAGGCCGCTGCTCCAGCCAGAACCTTCAGTGTTCGCTCTGCTGCTTTGCACCTATGTATGCAAATTAACTGCCATCTTTGTTGGGTTAATTTGCATGCTCTCCTGATTGGCTGGTGAGTGTAGTGGAGGGACAGTCAATTTACATGTTTGTCTATTATTAGGTAAGATAATATGGGGATGTATTTCCCACACAGTGCGCTTCTCAGTGTCAGAGTTTGGGATTTCTGTCCTTACTATGAGTTCTCTCTTCATTGTACTAGTATTTTAGGTGGAACTTGGTTCAGGGGTTTTAGTTACCAGCTTCTTCAGTCAAAACTGGGTTCCTGCCCTAACCGGTTTGGCTCAGTGGATAGAGCATTGGCCTGCAGACTGAAAGGTCCCAGGTTTGATTCTTGTCAAAGGCATGTACCTTGGTTGCAGGCACATCCCCAGTAGGAGGTGTGCAGGAAGCAGCTGATCGATGTTTCTAACTCTCTATCCCCCTCTCTTCCTTTCTGTAAAAAAATCAATAAAATATACTAAAAAACAAAACAAAATTGGATTCCTGAATCTTTCTTAAGATTCAAGATGGCGGCCTTGCCCAAAATGCACCAGGCATCTAATAATGAATTTATATATCTTTTTATGTACAAAAATTAGGCAAGAAAATCACTTGTAATTGAAAGATTTGATAATGGTCCATTTACTGTATAGGAAAACATAACTTTCCCAAGCAGAGGTCCGAGGAAACCACATGATATGATGGAATAAATACTAACCTAAGCAGGTAAAATAAAAACAGCAGATTCTCATCCCAGTATACCCAGTTAATTCTACAGTGAACATGAGCTTCCCTGTCCTCACCTAGGAAGACGGAGGGTTGACTCATTAAAGTCCGTTCATTCATACACTCCCATGGTGCTAAATGCTGATGAACTTGAGTGACATAACAACTTTGCTTTTTCTCATTCCTGATGGAAATTACACACAATTGATTTCAGTTTAAAACTGTGTATATTTTAATGTTGTAAATAAAAAGACTGGGAGAGATCATCACTTATCACTGGAAACATCTCACCCTGAGTTACCAGGAGAGAAAAAAAACCCTGGAAAGATGAGTGGACATGGACAACCAAGCCAATTCGAATTGTGGGTGAGTGCCCAGGAGACCAACCATCACTGTTCTGCACATGAACTTGAGAAGGTGGAGGTGTCACCAGGCAGATGACAGCCTGGGCACTGTAGTAGGGAAACTTCTCCTAATGGGACATCCTCACCAGTCCTGAAGCCCCGCAGACCTTATCTTTCTTTCCTAACTGCAACTGTCATCACACTGAACACAATGACCTAGAAGTCAGTGGGAGGAAGTCCAGCCCAGGCCCTGGGGCCAGACTTCCTTATGGGAATCCAGGCTCCACACTCGCCTTGGGCATCCCTCTGAACCACTAAGCTTCCTCGACCATAAGATGGCTGAGGGAATTAAGGAGGATCAAATGAGATAGTCCATGTCAGGGTCCCGACACATAGCAGATGCTGAGTAAATATTATCTCCTACTGCTGCTGCTACTGCTGTTATTGCCATTGTTGTTATTTGATGAAAATGATGATGACTGTTAACTAAATAGTCAGAACTGATGGAGTACTATCACACTGTGGGGACCAACAGTAGGCGGTGGATAGAAGATGACCATTGCCCCGCCTGTATGGCTCAGTTGGTTGAGGGTCAGCCTATGGACCAGGAGGTTGCCAGTTCTATTTCTGGTCAGGAACATGCCCAGGTTTCACGTTTGATCCCCAGTAGAGAACATATAGGAGGCAGACGATCCAATCAATGTTTCTCTCTCATCAATGTTCTCTCCCTCTCTCTCCCCCTCTCCCTCTCTCTCCCCCTCTCCCCCTCTCCCCCTCTCTCTCTCTCTGAATCAATAAGAACATTTATTATAAAAAAGGATGACCCTTAATTACTTGAGGCTCCTCCTTCAACTTTGCACCAATTCACAGCCCCAGAAAATTTAAAGTAAAAATATCCCTTAGGACAGACAGCATATAAAACAAACAGATTGCCTCCTCTTCCCTCCAATGGCCCTGCCCGTGTGGGGTTTCCTAGCCGCCACGTGTGGGACAGTTGGGTTTCATTTGCCGCCCTGTCTGCTGGTTGGGCCTCAGAGGCAGTGACAACCCCAGCTCCAGGTGCTCATGCAGAAAGTTCAGTGGCCACTGAGCTTAACACCTCCTTGGCAGGGCTGGGGTCCACACCACACATGCTTATTCTACAAGCATCTTGAGCTCCGGTTTCAAATTTCCTTGCTTCCCCGAGTTAAGGACAGACTCTTGGTGTTAAGGGACCTGGAGCTGCTTCCAGTCTCGGAGGCCAGAAACCATGCTCACACACAGAATGACTAATTTGCAGAACCTCTGTCAGGGGAGATTTCTCATAAAATGGGCCCCAAGGTCGCTGTTTCATTAAATTGTTGTTGCAATCCCCCTCCTGCAGCTACTCTTTAATTGGTGATAGCGGCAGCCGTGCCAGAGGCTTCAGTAAGATGTGCCAAAACCAGCCAGGCGCTTCCAGGTGGGTGCGTGGAGCAGGCGGGGGCCCTCTGCACAGCAGGCTCACTGGCTACACACAGCTGGAAACTAACCCTTGGGGGGTTTAAGAAGGTCACCTGGCAACTGTGAGCCTCCTTGCACCCCCAGTTGCTGGAATCTGATATTTCCTGTTACTTGTGGGACGTGTTGTTGAGGTTAGTTCAATTAAACGCACATCTGTGCTCAGTGTAGCCCTGCCCGCCCCCGTGTTATGTAACCATGAACTTTCCTTTTGGGTTGGGAGACTAATGGTTGGGACTATTACAGCTACAGGCACAGCTTCATGCACCTAGGAGACCTGGGGCTGGGCATCCATGGTGGGTGTCATTGGCTGCCTCTGGTCTTGTAGATGGTTGAGATTAAATTCTTTCTCATTCTCTCTCTCCCTCCCCTCCATCATATCTCTCTCTCGCTCTTTCTCTTTCTCTCTCTCTCTCTCCACACATACACACACCTCTCTTATCAGTGAAAAGTTTGCTTCTAAGTATAATTTCTATGTCTGAAAACAGATATCCTGCCAGCAAAGAATTTATCTGCTTCAAGTCTCTGTTGGGTGGTCAAGTCAAGATTCCACCCACTGTTTGCTGACACACAGTAAGATAATTTCACATAAACCAGGAGGGAGAGGCACAAGGGACAGTGGCCTTCATGCCAACTCACCCTCAGTCCCATGACTCTGGTCCAGGCACAGTGGGACTCACTTTGGGCTACAGCTCATACGTTGGCAAGAAACAGCACATGTACAAAAGTGTCCTCAAGTTTGCTCAGTTCACTTTCAGTATTTTATTTTTAATAAATCATCCAAACCCAAGGTAACTCTTTTGCGTTGGGAAAGGAGAAAGGGAGAATTCCTGTGTTAGTAGAACCCAATGATGCTTTTCATATTTCCTTCGGGTCTGATTTTAAAAGGACTCTTTTTTTGTTGTTTTTATTTATTTTTTTAAAATAAATATATATATATACACAAATTAATATATATATAAAATATATATATATACATATATATTTAATATACTTTATTGATTTTTTACAGAGAGGAAGGGTGAGGGATAGAGAGTTAGAAACATCGATGAGAGAGAAACATCGATTAGCTGCCTCCTGCACACTCCCTACTAGGGATGTGCCCGCAACCAAGGTACATGCCCTTGACCGGAACCGAACCTGGGACCTTTCAGTCCACAGGCCAATGCTCTATCCCCTGAGCCAAACCAGTTAGGGCTTTTTTTGTTGTTTTTAAATAACATCATCATCGCCCTCTCAGACCAATCCTACAAAGCCTATACTAATCCAGGGAGGGCAACCAGTTAGTGTCTCAGTTGCAGCTTCCTACCTACCGAATTCTAAGTTAACCACTACCTCTGACTATTGGAGAGAGAAGCCTGTGAAATGTTCTACCTCGACTTCCTGTCCTCTTTCCTGTTCCTTTCAGAGGCCTGAACAGCGCCCAGCACTAGCAAGACAGGCCAGCACAGTCAGAGGGCGGGAATAGGAATTCTGTGGGGTTTTAAACACTGCAGTGTCACCCCTGCTGACAGCAGGTGCCTGGCACGCCTCTACCTAGTGCAGATAATCCAGTACTGAGGCTATGCAATAACCCATCTCACTTGAGCATGTGCATATATAGATCATTTATCCCGCCTCTGTCTAATAAAGGATTGCACGTAGTTGACAGGCATGCGGACTAGATGATTCCCAACACTGAGGGCAGATGTAGACCCTGAAGCCAGGAGGAAGCTCATTGGTCAAAACTGCATGCCACTGAGGGCAGGCTGCAAATTAATGTCTAGCTTCCTTGCAACTAGATGGTGACGTTGTTCCCACGGTGTAATTATGCCTTTATAGTTTTTCCTAGGGTGAGGCAATGAAACTCCAGAACATGTCAATTGCATCCAGAGGCTTCTAGTCTGTCCGGGCTCACACTGGCAACAGGACACCCTCGCCTCACTCCCTGATCTCACATAATCACTCTGAGTTGAGAGGGAGTTACTGTTGCTAGTATGGCAGGTGTTTCTTTCCACACTCACCTCTGCTGTTACCCGTTTGGAATATCATTGGCTCTCAGCCAGGGGTGATGTTGCCCCCTAGGGGACCTTTGGCAACATCTGGGGACGCTGTTGATTGTCACAGCATTGGGGACAGGACTGCTCCCACATCTTGTTGGTAGAGACCAGAGGTGCTGCTGAACATCCTACAATGCACAAGCCAGGCCCACAACTGAGAAGTATCTGGCCGACCTATCAGGAAGAGCGAGGTTGAAAATCCTGCAGTAGCTAATGGGGTACATATACATGTGATTTTGTTGGAATAAAACCATTTTCTGCTTTCAGAAAACACTGGCCTTAGTTTTCACTTCAGCCTCTAGGGCGTTTGCTCTAGAAACCCACATATCAGAGGAGCTTTCCAAGCGGATGGAGGAGGAAAAAAGCCTGAAGGTTTCTTCTGGACCCTGGTTATAATGACAAGCGAATTTCAAAACAGGCGGCCTCTGGCCACAGCTGGAGGACACCAGAACAAGTCCACCTGGATGCGCTCATGCTTACAAAAGTGGGTGGCATCCCACCTCTGAACACCATCTGAGCAAGTAAACTTCGCCCAATAGGATGTGTTTTGCAGCCCTGGTGGGAGAACTGCTGGACCGCAAGAGAGTAAACAGATGGAAGAAGTGCCGAAGGAAGCTGAGAAATAGGCATCTGATGATGTCATTAAGAGCTGGACCGAGAACCACATGGCCCCCCCGACCCCGCCCTGCTTGATGCAGGTGCACAGAGTTCACATCTCCCGGGTGCCCTCCAGCTGGGTGGCTTTCCCTCGTGCCAACTGCCTCTCTCAGGGACAGAGGTCATGGGCTCCTTCACAGGCTTCACGCAATATTTAACACGACTGCTTGGAACCTTGGTTTGATTTTGTCATGCCCATCCTGCTAGTTCTCTCCTTTCTTTTATTCTGATAAGTCACACAGATCCTAAATATAGAAAGGCTAACCCAGCTAAATATGGAAAGGCTAACGCATCACGGATAAGGCAGTAATGAAATGCAGCTTTTCTCTAGCTCTCCCAGTAATCACCACGCTGACTCTTGTAGGATAAAGCCGGGTTATTCCAGACCCTGGCTGTTTCGGTACAGACCGGCCATGTGTTTTTGCTAAGCGGTGCGATGGGCATATGCAACCTATCTGCGCTCACGCAAACTGAAAGGTTCGCTAGAAAAATCCGAGGGGCTCCTTTGAAGTCCGCCTCGCCTTCAACGAGGAGATACTCTCTAGGGAAATGCAAACAACTCATTGACATGGATACGGAGAAAACCATCCACTTAGACGCCACTCTGCTCACCCAGAAAGGACCTGAGCTGGAGGCAGCCCCCAAACCACCTGTAAACAAAGTTTCCTCAGAGGGCTCCTGGGAGGAGGGTGAAGTATAATAGCTTCCACATGTGTTAAGAAATTAACTGGTGTGCTAATCCTAGCTAATTCTTTCTGCATTAATTTTGGGGATCTATTAAGTCATATTTTGTTGGCCTCCTTTGAGTTATTTTATGTGCTTTAAAAAAAGTTCTTTTGTTAAATCTATAATTTAATGTTCATTGACTCAATCAGTACTTTATCCAATGTATAATGCATAAGTATTTAATAGCTCTCCATCTCAAAACTCCATGACATGTGTATATATATGTATATATTACATATAATATACTATGATATTGAAAAATCTCTGTATCTATTGTCCAAAATATTTTAGACAAGTGGAATAAACAAACCTGTTCCCACATGAAAACTGCTTTCAGCCATCCACAGAGCCCATATCTCTCAGCCCGACCGGCTCATAAAATAGTTTCTAATAGATGTCATGGCTTTGTTAATTCTGCTTTTCATACTTGGAAACTAATTTGATGGTGACATGACTAATTCTCCTCTCTCAATGAAACCCTTCAGAGAGCTGTCTCAACTCCGTATGAATTTGAGGAAGACACTAAATTTGCTAATAGATCCAGGCAGCTGTCTGCACGTGGGGAGGACATCAGACCGTTGCTAAGTTTGGTCTGTGCGGTTAGTAATGCAGCCTCAGATGGTGCTGAGAATGGGCCATGTTAGAATTCAGTTAAAAATACCAGGAAGGCCTGGCTGGCATGGCTCAGTGGTTGAGCGTCGACCTATGAACCAGGAGCTCATAGGTTGGATTCCTAGTTAAGGCACAGACCCAGGTTTCGGGCTTGATCCCCAATAGGGGGTGTGCAGGAGGACAGCTGATCAATGATGTTTCTCTCTCGCCAATGTTTCTATACCTCCCCGTCTTTAAAAATCAATAAAGGCACATTAAAATTTTAAAAAGTTACTAGTTAGTAAAAAAATACTAGGATGGCCAAACCTTCACCAGACCAAAGACCTCTTGTTTTACCCTTGGATGTGCCCAGGTGAAACGGTCAAGAGCTGAGCATGGGGGTGAGGGAGGTGGAAGTAAGCACAGCTGCTTGGCTTTATAGTGATGGAAGGAACTTCCCTCCTCGATGATGCGCACGGTTTGGTTTTACTGGATGCCACCTTAGCCACTAGGACTGCAAATGCGATGTGCAGTTAAACTGCTCAGAGTTATCTGGTCCTTCTTAAGACCTCATCAGACCATTCATCTCCCAAATTTCCCACAGCAACACATTCCAGTTGTGCTTCTGGGAGGGGATTGTAATTGACAAAGTGTTTGCAGGGAAGAGGGAGGACCCCAGCCTATACCAATAGGAACAATATGTGCAGAAAACTTACGCCACCGCTTTTCTTGCCGCATATAAAACCAAAATAAACAGTAACAGCACCTTTCCAACGGAATAAACTTACTTTCAGTGCAAATAGGGCAGCATCCTTTTCGGTTGAGAATTTTACCCTAATCAAAAGAAAAACAAGAGTTTAATGCTAAGAAACAGAATTTGCAGAGGGCTTTTTTTTTTTTTTTTTTAACTCTAATACCAGACACACCAATGAAATCAGTCCAAGTTATATTTGAACTCAATGCCCGGATGGCGATGACGAGGGTGAAAATGAAGTTTCAAGTATCAGGGTCTCAGGCCAGGCAAAGCCTTTCAGAAAGCTTTGCTGTTTTTATCCGCCGGGAAATAGAATATCTAAAGGACTCATTGGTGGGATCCCTCTCACACAGAGAGGAGATGGAAACTGTCTGGATCCAACCTTTTCGCAGATACCCGAATCTAGCCCTCTGCAAACGAGAGCACACACATAAAAACAGGAATCAGCTGTCAACCCGCCAACCCATGTGAGGTCTCTGTTCTGTTTTGCTTCCGGGAGGGACCCAAACAATAAGCCAAGTGGGGGTCTACGGACCGGACAATGTCTGTGTTCCAGAGCAAGTTCAGTCACATTGCTTCTTTCAGAAGCTGCTTTGCAGTGGAAGCCAATGAAGCTGAGAGCTGGGAAATGCTGAGTAATTTTCCATTACCTTTCTGGAAACACCGTGTAATTTCCGAAAATTCATTTCTTCCCCCTTTTTTAGTGCATGGCGTTTCAAGGAGGAAACCTATTCTCAGGGCCCCTATCAGCAAATGGCATCGCCTTATCTCTGACTCAAAGGGATGCAAAGAGAAAAATAAATGTGGGAAAGAAGGACATCTACAGAGCACTTTGCTAACAAACACCCTTTGTGATATTTTCCATAAGCTATCCAACCTCAGGTTAGTTATAAGGATTTAATAACTTAATACTGAAAGCATTTAAGATTTAATTAATAAAGTATATATTATTATAATTATCCTTATTAAGATGAACAATAACCTTAGGAGCTAAGTATTTCCCTTTTTATAGGTGAAGAGATTGATGTTACGCAATGCAACAGTGGTAGAACCCAAAATCAAACCTAATTTTGTGTAACCCTAAAGGCCATCTGCTTGGCACCCCAGATTTTTATCCTCTTCCATCCTTTATCTCTAAGAGGATGTAATATTCATTGGGCACCTGCTATACACGAGTGCTGTGCATTCTTCATACTTTATCTCATTTAAACTTCACAATGACCCTCTAAATGTAGGTGTCCCTAGGCGTTTTTATAGAAAACTAAGTAACAGAGATCACAGCGAGGTGGCCTAAGCCTATGTCAAGGCCACACAGTTAATATAAGGTCCACCCACTCATTCACTACCGGTCTGTGGCATCAAGAACAGATTTAGGACCTAGAGAAAATCATACTGATTCAAAATATGCTAGTTAGCAATGGAAGACCCAGGACCATGTCAAATTCATTTTCCCATCAGCTAGCTCAGTGATTCCCAATCTTTTTTATCTCATGGCATCCATAAATTATTAAAATTCTATGGCACACCAAAAAATATATAGCAAGTTTTGCCAATCTGACAAAAAAAATAGGTATAATTTTGATTTATTCACACCAGATGGCTATTGTTGTTTTGGTTGTTGTCATTTTTTTATTTGGCAATCTAATAGGTATGGCACGTTTAAGAAATTCTTGTGGCACACCAGTGTGTCCCAGCACACCAACTGAAACTCACTAAGCTAGACCAAAATTGTATAAGGGCCATGATGACTTTGAATAAGACTTAAAACTCAGTCCCATTTAGCCACCCCATGGAGTGGGGCATCACGACACGTGTTCATTGCCTAGAGCTGTCTCTTCTATTTCTGTTGGGCAGCCAGGTGTCCTTGGGTTTCTCAGACTGAAAGCAGTTGAGGACAAACCAAATGTGCTTGGCTCTGGCCAATGGCATGCCGACCCCAGGGGGAGGAGTGAGGGGCTCTATCCGAATAGAGCAGAGCTGTCTACATCCAAAGCCCCCAACAACACAAGGCGATGTGATCCCCTACCTCTGTGTGTTGGCAGAACCGCCAACAACTTCTTTAGACAACGGAAGTGGGGGTGTTCATATTACTAACTAGGGGGGATAACTCAAGCACGAGCTATGAGGTCGGGGCTCCTGGCTGTGGCACTCCAGGCATGCTACCACCTCAGCAGTAAGAAGGGTGCAGTAATGACAACCATTCGGAGGGGTGGTCTCAGCATTAAATGGGGTCAGCCCTGCGACTGCAGAGAAAGTCTCAGTCCATGTGAGCGATGGTGAGACGATGGTGTCATCACAGCCCTGTCCCCACTGGAACCCTCATAGCCTTTCTCACGAAAGGTAGTCCTTTGCCTCTGGGGAGCTGCCAGGGAGGGTGGACAAGGAATCCAACCATAAGATCCCCCTTCAACAAGGCACCCACACTTCTGGGGAAAGAGATGCGCAGTGCCTGGCCAGGACAGAGCAGGGGACGCGGGACCATTCCTTGGAGTGTTTTTTTATCTCTCCAGGCAACACAGGGTAGGGGAAGGAAGTATACAACAGGATTTCCATGGTAGAACTAAGTTTTCTCCCAAAGTCCTGTGCTGGCCATGGAGGAGGGAGAGTGTGCGCTGGAGGAATGGTTGGAAAGATGCCTAGAAACACGAAGGCGGCCCCCGCGGCAGGAGCTGGGCACTACAAGCTTTGACAAGCCGAGGAGGGAGCCAGGAAAGGCCTGTGTTTGGAGGCATGGATGCCCCTGGCCCAAACGTGGCCTGCCAAGAAGAAAGGCTAACGAGATGCTGCCGGTGACATAAAAAGCATTGGCCTCCCCACAGCAGGAGGACGATGAAAACCAGCGACCCCGCCACGGCGGCAGGACCCCATGAAGCCGGACTCTCACCATGGCCCATGGAGCTTGTTACTGGAGCCACTAGGTTGGCACGGCGCCCTGATTTTGTCTCTGGAATAGGAAGCCCGTTATTACTAACATGTGCTGCAAGCGGTCATTAGCAGCCAGGGTTCCCCCAGGACTGGCGGAGAAGTGATCTTATTCTCCAATGAATATTTATAAGCAGACCGTGTTCAAGTCCGTGGACTGGATCTCCCTTCTTCTTTTTTATGGGAGGTTTTCGGTTTTATGTCCGAGGCTTTTTAAAGCAAGACTAATTAGGGTTTTTTAGGTGGGTTTTTTCTCCGCTTTTTTCTCCCCCTTTATTCGGTTGTGCAATAGCAGCAGCTGTTGTTTCTCATGCTGCGTTTGGTAGCCAAGCAAAAGCAGCGCCTTGCTGTTTACAATAACCACAGATGTGGATGAAATGAAAGGCTGTCGATACCAGAGGAGGGAGGACATGCCCTGGATCCGTGCATGTATTTTTTTCATTCACTGCAAGGTATTGAATAGGTTTGACATTTTCCCAAAATGCATGGGTTTCAAGTTGCCGAGGCGAATTCACTGAACTCGAGTTTTAGAAGATAATGGGCACTTTATTCAGCGAGTGGGAACCTCGGGCTTCTGAAAAGAGATATTTCCACCAGGACGCAATTTCCATTCGGGGCTACAATGGAAGCCAGGATTCGAGAGGGAAAACCTCAGAGTCCCCTCGAGGGGGGGGGCGGGGGGGG
>NW_006285997.1:3754460-3756742 GCF_000327345.1 Myotis davidii
GCGGGTGCTGCTAGGTAGGAGAAAACCCTTGGGAAATTTATTGAGAAACAACCACATGTGACTTGAATGACTACGGGAAGGGACTCTGATCTGAGGAGAGAGAGAGAAAGGAGGAGAATGCAAAAGGCGCTGCTGATGCTCAACAGAAAACCCGGCCAAAGAGACCAAGGAGCAGACCAACAGGCGTTGGAGACATGAAAACACAGACCTGGGCAGAGTCACTAAGAGACAGGAGTGCGGAGACGAGAGCAACGTGGGAGCTGTCTCCATGTAAGGCTAGACTCTGGGGGAGCTGCAGAGGGGCCCTCGGAGGGCGCTTTGCAAGGGGCAGGGGGTTCTATGTGCACTTGGACGTTTCAGGGGAACGGGGTTCGGTGCCCAGGGGACTTGCCACACACTGGACGCTCCCTAATCCTGGCAAAGGCACCTGAGCCTGCACCCCACACGTACCTGCGGGCAGCTGCTGATGGGGGCGCACTGCTTCTTGCGACACTCGGCCTTGCCTTTCACACACGCACAGATGGTGCAGTTCACGGAAGACCACATCTCTCCGTCCTGGGGGAGAGAGCACAGGGTTCTGCCATCAGGGGGTGCTGTGGGGAGCTGGGCAAGCAGGCTGGACTCTATCACGGGAAGCCTTTCTTAATGAGTGATGGATGCTATCATTAGATTACACAACTCTGAGGTATCTATTGCACCTACCTGGTTTAATGTAAGATCAGATTTAAGGGGTGTGCGCATGCGTGTGCGCCTATGTGTGTCCCTGTGTGTGCGTGTGTGTGTTTCTCTGTGTGTGCATGTGTGTGTGTGTTCCTTTCCAGGATATAAAAAGAATTCTTGGGCAGCTAAGTCCTATTTGCATCTTGCTCCTCCTGCACTAGGAGACAAACAGGAATTTCATACATGATATCATAACAAAGGTCTAATTTTTCCCATTTGATGAGACGGATATGTTCCAAGCTGAGCCAGGCACCAGCCATTAATTGACATGTCCGCAGGTGGTTAGTTTATTCCCAGATGGGACATGGTTCTGGACCATATCGGGCACAAACATGCCAAGGACAGAGGCTAATTCAAACGACTCATACTTCCCAGGCAGACACCTGGCCGGGAAGCCATCTGAAAGCGAAGGGTCTGTCCAAACGCTGGGAGCCACTCATGCGTGTCCCTGCCTGACAGGCGCTCTGCTCCCTACAAGCTGGGAAGCACTCGGGGGCACATTTTCTCGCTGCTTGAGGAATTGCTTGGGCTCACTGGACTTATGACCCGTCATTGCCAAGTGCCCAGCCACAGGAACCCTCGTGCCTCCGGAGAACAGGCAGGGATGGGCACCTTTGCTTTTGGGAAAAGAGATTATAGGCAATCAAGCTGGGCCTGAAAACAAACCAGGACTCCTTCCTGAGGGTCTCAGCAGCAAATGTTGTTAAAAACAGAGACACCAGCTCAGGTCTGCGAGGTTGACTGCACCTCTTCCTCTCCCTTCTCACTCTTTGGAGCTGTTTCAAGAACTGCCTCCTCTCCAGTGCCTTTACTTCTCAGGAGAGGAAGACCCGACTGAATCTGTCTAAGGGCCTCTGACTATTCCATACTCTGAGCGTGTTCCTGGACCTCTGTTTCCAGGATGACCCCTGTCTGGGATTCCTGCCTCAGTTCACATAAAGGAACCTCATCAGAAGGGGCCTGGAAAGCACTTGGCACACAGCACCATCACAAGGGGGAGTCGGTTGCGTCGGGGGCTCCGGGGCGGGGTGACTGTGTGCAGAGAGGACCCAAGAGCTCTGGGCGCCTGGTGCCAGTACCACACACATAAGACCCCTTCCCTCGGGCACGACATGCCGTATATTCTTGATTCCCTAAGAACCAGGGTTCCCCTCCGATCCCGCAGTGTAACAGGAGGCCAGGCTCAGTGCAGCCTGCAGGAGGAGCTCCCCATCTGCTTGGTTCTCGGGGTCTCAGTTCTCAGGGGATCACGAAAAGACCTTCGGGGACAGAGGGACTCCTCCACCCCTGGGGAACAAGGACAAGATGGGAAGGACTTCGGACAAAGTCGACAATCTTCATCCTGATATTTAAATAGTCGCTGCCCAGCCCTGTGGGTGTGGCTCAGTGGGTTGGAGCATCCTCTTGTACACCAGAAGGCCATGGGCTCCATTCCCAGTCAGGGCACATGCCCAGGTTGGGAGTTCAATCCCCAGTAGGTATGGGAGGAATGGGAGGCAATCGATCAATGTTTCTCTCTCACCCTTCCTCCGTCTCTCTAAAAAAATCAACAAAAACATATG
>NW_006285997.1:3756785-3767802 GCF_000327345.1 Myotis davidii
CTACGTCTCTCTCTCACACACACACACACACACACACACACACTCACACACACACACCAGTAAGCATACCCTTGGGGAGGATTAAAAATAAATAAATTAAGTAACTGGCCACTGCACAGCTTGCTACTCGGCCGTCAGGAGACAGTGTAAAATACCTGCGATGGGGAGCACGTGGCCAGCAAACAGCCTGCTGGCTCAGCCGGGGCAGCGCTTTCTCACCTCTGCTCACTGCGGTGCTGGCCACGTGCACCATGGGCATCCTCACCTGACCATCTCCCGAAGGAGAAAATCTCTCTTTGAAAAGCAGCATCATAAAAACGTCCTGAACATATCAAGCTGCAGACCATCAGGACCCGGGCGAGGGGCGCTGAGCCGCTCTGGCCAAGATGGTCCCGGGCATTCAAGGCCCCATAACAGCACCACCAGGGGGCAGTTTCAGCTCAACCCCAGCCATGGGCTGACCACATTGGGAAAAGGCAATGATGCTTTTATAAGTTTAAACTATCTTATAAAGCAAAAATATATTAAAAAGCAAAGCATTTTCAAAGAAAAATTTGACCAAGAAAAACTTTTCAAACACTTGCTTCTCTGTCTGTGTGTGTACTGGATTCTAAATATAGACACATATAAATATTATACTATAAGTAAGTGCAGTTATAGATAAACACACAAACATGTACATGTATATACACACACATACCCACACACAATATGGAAGACCCCAATGCGCATATTGTCTGGAGCTTTTTACAATTCCGTGTATACAGTCATTTCCATGAGCCTGGCTCATGACGTACCCGAAAAACCTTGTTGCCAAACTTGCACACTTTGGTGTCTTCCGGGGGCACGTGCAGGAGGCACTCCTCACAGCAGGCCTCCTCGCCCTTGTCGCAGCCGCCGGCCCGGGAGCACTTCTTCTTACACACCACAGTGGAGTCCTGGGGGCCCAGAGGCAAGCTGGAGATTAAAACGATTCCCACCCGCACCAAACATCCTCCCTGGCCTGGCGTTAACTACCCACGACTCACTGCTTTCAAACACAGTCTGAAGATTCCGAATTTTAATTGACTGCAATCGGTCTTTCATCCACTTCAAAATACTGTTTGTTGATTAAATATCTGGACTATGAAAAGTGTCCCTACCTTCAGAAGGTTTATAATTTAATGCTCAAGGGACTAACAGTTCTGCTTCGGTCACCGTGGGGCAAGAAGGCCCAGTTCACGATGGGCCAGTCAGTTCCTGTCCTGTTCCCCTTTCCTTCTTCACTCACAGTGCCCTCTGGGGATCCTGCCTGGCTTTGTGCCACCTTCTAGGAATTCAGCATAAAGGCGGGATAGCTCTGATCAAAGAGCAAAATAAACAGTAAATGTTCCACTTCAAAATGAAATCTATTAGTGTCTTCTGTGTTCGAATAGGAATGGAAGGAGCAATTCCACAACTGGACTTGGGTTCCAGAGCTCTTCCGTAAACTGCGCGACCTTCACCAGGCCACCGAACCTCTGAGGGTGCCAAGCTGATATCGGTAACTTTAAGGGGCGTGGCCTGGTTTCTTAAGATGTGGTATTCCATGAATTAAATGGCTTAGTGAACTGAGTCTACTGATTCATTCAACCACACACGGAAGAGAGGTTCAGAGCAGCTTAAGAAAAGGAAGCCTCCCTAGTTCCCCAGCCAACAAGACACAGCTCCACCTGGAGCAGGTCAATGGCTGGAAGAACGGGAAGAGCCAAACATCCATGAAATTTAGAGGAAGACAGGGATGGAGAAGAGAAGTGTCCCAGGTAGATCAGCAATCCCCTCAGAGTGTTGAGTAAAGTGAGAACGAACAACGGCAGAGAAATGAGATGAAACCCCCTCCAGGACACAGACCCCACTGGTAAGCTTAGAGCCAGGACGCATTTCTGAGCATTATATACCTGCAGGTTGTATAAACCTACGTAATGTCCGTAGATTCTGTGCTAATTATATAACTTCAAGAGGTACTTCTGGTACCATCTACTGTAGTTTCACGGATTAAGTATACAAGATTAATATGACACTAAAGTGATCCTTCAAAAAATGCCATTTGATATCCTTTATATCGGGGGTGAGGAAACTTTGTCCTGCCAAGGGCCATTTAGATATTGATAACATCATTCTCGGGCCATACAAAATTATGAAGTTAAAAATTAGTCAGCTATATTTGGTCAAACATTCAATTAATTCACCCCTAATGCCTTGGCAGGGCCAGACCAAATGATTTCGCGGGCCTTACACATCTCACGGTTCGGATGTTCCCGACCGCTGCTCTAAGCGAAGAGAAAACCATACTGACTATCCTAAATAATTGCAGCCTGCTTATTCAGACATTCACTTTCCCAAAGATGACTGTGAACCATGATAAAACCACCTCTTGAAGGAACAGTGTTGGTGGCACTTCTTTTGAGTCCTGGGACATATTTCTTAGTCATCTCTCATGGAATCCATGAGACCCAAAGCACTGTGAGCAGAACTAACTCCCATTCAGGGGATGTCTGGCTTTCCTGCAATCAAGGGAATTGGGAATGACATGGGTTTTATCAAAAGCTCAGTATCCCCAAGAGCAGTGGTTCTCAACCTTCTGGCCCTTTAAATACAGTTCCTCATGTTGTGACCCAACCATAAAATTATTTTCGTTGCTACTTCATAACTGTCATGTTGCTACTGTTTTGAATCGTCATGTAAATATCTGATATGCAGGATGGTCTTAGGCGACCCTGTGAAAGGGTCGTTCAACCGCCAAAGGGGTCGCGACCCACAGCTTGAGAACCACTGCCCAAGAGGAAGCTATAACCTGTGAAATTCCTGGAGAGGAAGAGAAGTCCTGAGGATGGAGGTCAGGCCAACAGCAGGAGTGGCCGTCTGTTTACCACAGGCTAATACAAGCCACGAAGAGAGGAGGGAGCCTCGGGAAAGTACCTCAGGCTTAGGAATGGCTCGGTGCTCAGTGCCAGGGAGCACACAAGGCAGCCCTTACTCAGCCACCTCCCTGCAGCAGTGCTGCTACTGCTACGTCACAAAGCCTGCCACGAGGAATCAGGACCTTCTGAACCCTCATCATGGCTACTGACTCAGAGCTGGTATTGAGCAAACCTCCTCTCTGGCCCTCTCTTGCCCTTTAGCTATTAAAAACAAAACCACTGCCAACAGCACCACACTCCGGCTACACAGATGTGTGGGTTAACTCACTAATGAATGATCCTAAAGTCCTCCATATAAATGATTCTCTTCTTGGTTCCAAAAATAAATCGCCACATAAGCCCAGTCTAGAAATGTGGAATGTGTATCCCTTTAAAACTGGGGAGTGGTAGAATTCTTTCTTTACCAGTCATTACCCTTCTGGCTGCCTTTTGAGAAAAGTGAGTGATGCCTCAAATGAGGAATGACACAGTGAACAAAACATAAACACTCTCTTCCCAAACTCCCAGGTTGACCTTGTGATGGCTGCACTGAAAATCCATGCTGCTCTTTTCTCTCGGATGTAAGGCCAGAGGTTCCACCGTGGATAAGCAGCTCCAGAGAACACTGCCGCATGCATTTGTCTGAGGTTAGCAAGTGCTGCAGACAGCCCCTCAGAGTTTAGTTATCACCACCAAACACTAACTTGCTATTCTCGGGAATATGACAGTGAATTGTAATTTGGGTCCTTGTGACCTGAAGTGTGATTTCACCCTAAACTGGCACCAATAATACCTCCCTCTGAGAAATGACACATCGTGTGTGGCCACAATGTTAACACTAAAGCCCAAGATGCTCTGTTGTCGGACGGCAGCCCCTCGGAACCACCGTACCCGGCAGGTGCACGCCGTGCAGTCGTCGTACAGAAACGAGGATCCGTTGTCATACACATCACTGCGGAAGAGGCAGCTTCCAAACGGGAGGTCAAACACTTTCCTCTGACCTAGAGGGAAGCAACGGCAGAGTGTAAGCAAGGCAGAAGCCAAGGATGCCCCCCTTGTTATCAGCAATTACAGCTCAGGCAGTTCAACACTCTCACAAGCCCAGGTCCAGCCGATGCCCAAAAACAGAGCCATGGGTCAGATGCTCCCAGGGGATCCCCAGGAGTCATTAATTTAGAGAGTTTTTCTTACAAAGAGTTTGATTGCTCGCTATAAGTTCAACAAACCTTTATTAAATATCCGTGCAGTGAACCAAGGGGACTAAGACATAGACTTTAATTTGAATCTTAAATAGTCTGACCTCTAACTCAAGAGACTAAGGATCATATGGAGGAAGCTGGCATGTGGACGACAAACGACCGCCAAACCACCTCATGCTCTAGAGCAGTGGTTCTCAACCTTCCTGATGCTGCGGCCCTTTAATACGGTTCCTCATGGTGTGGTGACCCCAACCATAAAATTATTTTCGTTGCTACTTCATAACTGTAATTTTGCTAGTTATGAATCGTCATGTAAATATCTAATATGCAGGATGTATTTTCACTGTTACAAATTGAACATAATTAAAGCATAGTGATTAATCACAAAAACAATATGTAATTATATATGTGTTTTCTGATGGTCTTAGGCGACCCCTGTGAAAGGGTCGTTCGACCCCCAAAGGGGTTGCAACCCACAGGTTGGCGACCCACAGGTTGAGAACCGCTGCTCTAGAGCCTCTATCATGGACTGTCTCCTTCCGGGTGGCGACGTGCGTGCTGCCTCCGTGCCACCAGGACAGTCGGGCTGCAGCAGCTTCAAGCATAAGCTTAGGCATCACAGAGAATCGTGTTCAGGTGCCAATCCATCACCCCCTGGCTGTTCCACCTTCCAGAAACCTTCCCTCTTGGGACAATAAAACTAACCGTCGCACCTAGAGCACACACTCGAATGATGTCTTGTATTTGGCACCTCCATAGCACAGCTTCTTAAGATTCTTTTTTATGGAATCTATTGAGGTGGCCTGGTTAACAAAATTACACAGGTTTCAGGTGCACAGGAGATTCTGAAGATTACATGGAAGAAGCATATAAGCTATTTCTCCTGGTGCCTCATACATAGGAAATGTGCAATGAGAGCGAGCTAGTGCTTCATTTTTGGTTATAACCCGTGCTTCCCTTCTAAGCCTCTTGTTTTGGCATGTTATTTTTTCCCTCTGAAAGTACCAGGAGTCTGTATTCCTGTTTACTTCACATGCCTTTAGGATGTATTCCGACTCATCATATGCCCGGTTATAGATTAGGGTGTTCAATACTGTTCTCCCACAAGAGGGCATTGCCCCAGGCTGTCTGGTGCACCAGGTCACAGATGCAGGGAGGCCAAGAGAGAAGAAACCTCCGAGGAGGCCTCGGAAAAGAGACACCTTCCCCCACCCTGCACCTCGTGTCCACCTGCTGCTCCTTTAATTAGAGAGGTTGCCATGAAGACAGGACACCTTGAGGACCCAGCACAGCCATGAGGATGAACACGCTCAGTGGAAACCAGTGAAAATATATTACAATGTTCTTTGACCTTAGAACTGTCACTCACCCAAACATTTGGGGCAGCACTGTCCTGGGGGAACGTGGCTAAGGTGCTGAGGACAGGAGAGGATGGGACAGACCTCACGCACACACTGTGTCCTGCCGCCCTGAGGAAGAGAGAGAAGCACATTTAGCACAGTCAGTGAATGCAGATCCGATGACCAAGGTTTCTGGACCAAACCAGGGCCTTCCCTGATATTAAGTCCCAGGTGACTGTTGGGACCCGAGTAACTTCTCCCAAGCCTCCTCCTCCCTTCCCTGTAGACCACAGGAACTGCACCAGCAAAAAGCCTGCCCTCCGAGAGGCGGTAAGGGCATCACTCTCACCCTGGCCAGGCCTCTATCTGTCCTCCTGAGGACCAGCAATGTCTCGGTGCCTGAGATTTGGGGCTTTCGGGACTAAAACTGGGAAACTGCCAGGCAAACCAGGATGAGTTGGCCTCGCTCCCCCACCCCAAGCAAGCCAAGTAACCCCCTCTTCCAGATCCCATCGCTCTGTAGCCCTGCACATCTTCCTCCAGGAAGGCTCCCCTGCCTGCCACAGCTTACAGGTGTTGCTGGGATGGCTCAGTGGGGTTGGGATCAGGGGAGGCAGCCAATCTTCTCAGAACGGGTGCACTGTAAGTCAGTAGTCAGACGAACAATTGCACTGAATTTACCAAGCTAACCCAACCTGTCAATTACCTTGGTAGAAGGTATATGACACTGAGAAGGCTGGCAGAGATTCTGGGGAGAAGTCTAGAGCCTTCAGATACTGTCCCTGCCCCCCATTCTCAATCCTCCAGCCTCTGTGACTGCTGACGCCCATTCCTTCCTCCTAGAAGGCGCACATACACTATGCCCACTCCCTTCTCTCGCCCTCAGAGAGGCACCTGTTTTTCAAACTTGTAAGTGAATCTTCAGAAAGCCGGGACTGGGGAAAAACAAGATGAAACACCAGCTTTTCAGTCAACTTACATCCAACACCTCTGCAAGGCTCATGCGAAAACTACCCTGTGCAAAATGAATTTGCTAACAAATTTGTGAATAACTTTCAACAGTTGGCTTCTCTGGGATTTGAGATAGAAACCAAATTAAGAGCCGCAGGCACCCGTTGTCTCAGGCTGATAACTTATATCTCAAGAGGCCTCGGGAAAGGAGGGACTGGCCTCCCGGAGCCCGGGCCTGCTGGGGAAAAGACCCCCCCTCACATTTCCTCAGTCCCCAGACCTTCTGCAGGGACTCCGCGTAGCCGCATAGCCGCCTGGGTCACAGCCATCCCCTCCCAGCACACTGCCGTCTCCTGTTGTTGCTGCCTTCTCTTCCTGTTCCTGCCGTTTGTATTATTATAGTTTATTTTTTGGTGGGGATGGGTGAAAAGAGTAGGGCACATGATGTCTTTTTAAATATTTATGATTTTTAAACCACTTTACTGTTGGACATTTCCCCAAACCAATAAAGAACATGTGAAAAATACCACAAAGAGCTCTTCTGTTGCTTTTCCATTATTTTCAGATCAGCAAGAATTACTAAAAAGCTCCTAAGAATCCTGGCTGTTCCAGGGGCAGCTCCTCCCTGGACTCCGCAGAATCCGAAAGGCTGGACCCTCACCTGACTCCAGGGATGCGGACTCCGAGGAGAGACCAGACACTGAGGTCGGCCCCAGCTTATCCATAAGCCACAAACGTCAGATCGAGAGGGAGGACGCAGGCTGCCCTGAGCTTTTCATTTCCAAGAAATCTATCTGCAAGTAACTCCCTAAAATGTGGGAGCCCTGGCCGCACGGGGCGAGCTGTGTGCGGGCTTCTCTCGGGAGCACAGAGAACAGATTCTTCTTGGGGACACTCTCTGTTCCTGTTGGATCAGCATCCATTTCTCAGGCATGTTTTAAAATTACCATTTTTTAAATGTTGCATAATTGCACAGGAGTGAACGTGTCCAACACTTTGGAAAGCTGGCAAAAGATTCTGTGGACGCCAGTAATTTTCCTTACAATGAGGTCAGAGAGCGCATTTTGCATACATAATGCAGCTGCGGAGTGTGTCTCCCCAGAGTCCCCTAAAGTAACTTGAACTCCAATGGGGGTTTGCTGGTTTGGTCGAGTTTTATTTGGTTTGGGTTGCAGCTGGTGGCACAGTCCCAGTCCCCAGGCTGCCTGCCCAGGGATGCCTCCACAGAGCCCCAGGCCGGTTGGCTCATGAGCTGCGTCTATGATTTCAGCTCCACAGGGACTCTGGTTAAACTATAAGCTGCGGCTGTGCTGTAAACTAAAAATGTGAAAGTAGCAGAAGTAAACATTCCTGTTTCTAAAAATGTACGAATCCCCACGGTCCCTGCACACACTCGGGCTCTATCGGATGATGTCCATCGCCTTCTAATTGGCGTCCCTGCCTCAACTCTCTTCCCCTAATTGATCCTGGAAGGTTCCATATGGTCAGGACTCCTTTCCAGCATCCATCCATCATTTCGTTATTTGATCAAATATTGGAGGCGAGGCCTCGCATATGCTGGGGATATAGCAGTGAATGTAACATCCATAAATCACTTTCCTGATGGAGCTTGCATCACCACTGTGCACGCCCCCGTGCTAAGGTAGAGGATGAATTACCACCGCATTCAGGGTCAAGTTCAACCCACTCAGGCTAGAAGTCACTCGCTGGCATTTGTTTCTTTTTTCTTCCAACACAGAGGCACTATATTTCCCAGACTCCCTTGCAGTTAGGTGTGGCCATATGACTCAGTTCCAACCAACAGGAGGTGAATGGAAATAATATACCACAAAAGTCTTTGATACAATCAGAGAGAAAGGGTGTTGAGGAAAGATAGGAGAGGGTGAAGGGAAGATAAATGATGATGGAAGAAGACTTGGCGTGGGGTGAACATACAATACATAGATGATGTATTATAGAATTGTACACCTATATCATTTTATTAACCAATATCACCCCAATAAGTTCAAAATAATAAAATTTTAAAAATCACAATGCTCTCTCTCTTCTGGATGGATAACAGGCTGAATGAAGGGCACATCAAGAACTTTGCAAGAAATGGAAAAAGCCTGCTTGCTTCCTAAGTCACCATATGGAAATCTACCCACTGTTCAATGAACAAGAAAACAAACAAAATGCTGCATGAAAGCCCTCAGACACATTAGTTCTCTATTACCACAGTTAGCCTCGTTTGTCAAGATACCATAATCTTCTTTCCAATCTTCTTCCCTCCCAACTCCAACCTACAGAGAAGGTCCAGGGTACCTCATTTCTTTCTTCATTGCCTTAAGCTCATCTTACAACTTCTGCCTGTTAAACATACCTCTTCTCCCTTTCCCCCCCATCATTGACCCCTATGAAAATCCCGCTTCATTCCAGGTCTACCTCAGCCTCTTCTCATCTATGAAGCCTTCTAAATCTGTTTGTGTCCCAGTAACCTCTTCCATCTTCTCAAATCTCTCCTTTTCTCATCTCTTCTTCTGTATTTTTGACACAGGCAAGACGACACTGGTTTTGCCTTCAAACTAGATTATTGTTGGGGCAGGAATCAGTCCTTAAAGCCCAACATCCTTCATAAAAGTGACAGGCTCAAGAAATATTTCAGAAAAAGTTTGTTGCATGAAGGACAAAGCCACCACTCAGCTGAGCTCTAGAACTGGCTGAATTCTTCAGACGTCTTTAACCACAGGATGCTGATGAGAAGGTACAGTTGAGGGTTGTCTGCATCCACTGACGTTTGTATGTCCTTGACTTTTGCGCATTTTAGGTAATAATCAAATATTTGTTGGTGCTGAGACTTCAAAAACCAACAGTCAACCTCAACTTGGAAAGCTGGTAGGATTCCTAGGATCCTATGTATTTTGTTAAACGTTTGAAATTTACTAAATTGTTAAAATACATAGAGACTACTGACTACAGCCAGCCCTTGAACAACTCAGGGGTGAGAGGTGTCACCCTCCCATAAAGTTGAACATCTTCATGTAACTACTATATTCTCACCTGGTCAACAAAGAAAGGAATAAAAAAAAATGCCTGGACCCCCCAGCACTGATGAGTCACGGCATTCACCATCTGTCTTTTTTTGGAAGGGCAAGTGTGTTCTTTAGAGGTGGCCATTTGTTCTAATTGCATATCTGAATGCTTCTCCAAAAGTAGCTGTTTTTAAAAGACTTGAAACATGTCCCAGGTCTCTTTTCTGCCCCCTGACTTTTGTTTTAGCTGATTCAGTCAAGAACACAATGCTTTGTGTCAAAGTTTACCCTAGAGTCGCAGTTGTTGCATAATAAAACTCTGTCTTCCTGAACAGAGCGATGAGTGCAGGATGATAAAACCATAGCCATGTGCAGGCAGGATGCCACTCCCACCCCTGAGGACCACTAAGAAGTGGGGGCTGGAAACCGTCCTGCGTCCTGGAACCCATCCCTGGACCAGGACGCAGAGCCCAGCTCTCTAATGGGAGGCGAGAAGCAGAGCAGTGCATTTCTAACAGTTACAGCCAATCAGATGCACTTGGGCACACTCTACAATGGTTGTTTTGTCCAGTGATCAATTCTTTCAAGAGAATGGAGTTCTCACTCAATCCAGATGAAGGTGGGAACAAGGGGACAGGAACACTGGAGCGGCTGGTGTAGGGGAGAAAAACATCGTGAGTGACACAGAATACTTATGTCATAACAGACAGGGGTGCAAAGCTGATTTTGAGCGGAGCACCCACTCTGAGTTACAAATTGGGTCAAAAAACTTCACACACGAGCCCTGGCCCATTTGCCTCAGTGGCTAGAGCACTGGCCTATGGACTGAAGGGTCCTGGATTCCATTGCAGTCAAGAGCATGTACCTCAGTTGCAGACTCGATCCCCAGGCCCAGTCAGGGCGCGTGTGGGACGCAGCCAAGAGATGAATCTCACATCGATGTTTCTCTCTGTCTCCCTCCCTCCTACTCTCTCTAAAAATCAATGGAAAAATATCCTCGGGTGAGGATTAACAAAACAACTTCACACATGAAAAAACCAACTGTCCTTGGCCCTACCTCACTTTGACCTGGATATTTCTTGTGGTAAAGTTTCAGAGCCTGGCAGTTACTTCCAGGGGTAAAGCTTTTGGTGCTTGGCTTTCCCTGTTCTTGGCCAGTGCAGGCAGGAAGTCAAGCAGTGGAGGGCAGCAGGTGAGCTGGCCAACTAAAATAACAGAAGTAGAGTGGAAAGGGGAGAGAGGACACCCAAACTTTGGTGGGTAATGAGCCTACTAGAAAGAGAGAAAAAGGTACACAGACACACACACACACACACACACTCTCTCTCTCTCTCTCTCTCTCTCTACACTGGCATACAGGCATATTCTGGAAATTAATGGAAAAATATATCCTCGGGTGAGGATTAAAAAAAAAAAAAGATAGTATCAGCAGAGCTTTTAACCAAGCACAGGACCCCCGAGGCAGGACTCTGTCCAGGGCGCTTGTCACACACCCAGGAAGCCAGCCCTGCCCTTCATTCTTAAGAGGTGGTGCCAGGATTTGAACCCCAGACCTTGCCTCCAAGATGAACATGAAATGCAAAAACCTAAAATTCTAG
>NW_006285997.1:3768671-3775002 GCF_000327345.1 Myotis davidii
CACACCCACACACACACACTCTCTCTCTCTCTCTCTCTCTCTCTCTCTCTCTCTCCACTGGCATACAGGCATATACCACTGTGGTATAATAATTTAGGTGTGCGCTTGTGAGATCCATTAGACTAGGGTTTTTAGAGGTTCGTATCATTGACATTTGGGGTGAGATCAGTGTTCTCTGGGGTCTGTGCTATGCTTTGTGGGGTGTTTAGTAGATACCTCCATCCACTAGATGCCAGTATCACCCTTCATCCCCTGGTTGTAACAAACAGAAATGTCTCGACTTTGCCAAGTGTCCTCAGGGAACAAAATCACTCCCAGTGGACAACAATAGCACTAGATCAAAGTTTCCCCAACCACAGTTCAGGCATCTGCATCTTTAATAACCTGCCCTGGTGATTTAGATGTTGCTGCCTGAGGCACCGGATTTTGCAAAATGTAAAATAAAACCCAACTTTGATTTTACACTGAGTCAAGGACATGTGGGGAAAGCTTGGCCAAGATAACCTATTTTGTCCCATAAAGTTTAAGCAAACAATACCTGTGGGAAGTACCCTCTGGGCTGACAAAAATAAACACCCTTTTGTCTTTCACTGCCTATTCAGAGAACCATGACCTCGTGCCCTGTCTTGGGAATCAAACCGGAAGCAAATCCCTTTTCTTTTTCCCATCAATTAATGTGTCTAAGTCCAAGTGTGCTGTTGTTAATGTCACTGTGTTGGATTCCTATTGCTGCTGCAACGAACTGCCACACCGCCTCAGTGGCTGGAAACCACACACATTTATTATCTCCCAGTTCTTGGAGGTCAGAGTCTGAAATCCATCACTGAGCTAAAATCAAAGTGTCAGCAGGGCTGCCCGCATTCCTTCTGAGACTCCAGGGAAGATCCATTGCCTGGCCCTTTCCAGCTTCTGCAGGCTGCCTGCATTCCTTGGCTCATGGCCTCCTCTCTCCATCATCAAAGCCATCAGTGTAGCATCTTCAAATTTCTCTCTGCTCTGATTCTGGCCCTCTGCTTCTGTCATCACATTTCCTGTGATCGTGGCCCGCCTGCCTCCCTCTTATAAGGACTTTTGTACCAGATCCCATCCAAATATCCCAGGGTAATCTCCCATCTCAAAAGCCGCCACTTAATCACATCTGCAAAGTCCCTTTTGCCAAATAAAGTAACAGTCGCAGATTTGGGGGATTAGGACACGGACATCTCATGAGTCGAGGGGTACATTATTCTGCCCAGCACAATCATTAATCAAGAAATGACATATAATTTCACTGTGCAGGCCCAGGTGTAATGGTTCAGGCCTGAAGTCACTACAACACACCAATATAACCTGTTCCATCCACCTTCCCCTCACTGAAAAGGCTTGGTTTTCTTATGTTTTTCAGAAAGAAAAGATAGTCAAGAACCTCAATTTCAACGCTGGTTGCATGGCTGCTGAGCTGAACAAGTTGTTTGTTCTTCTCCTTATGTGTGTGCCTAGTTATTTCATCCTAAATTTAGAAGGTGACATTGCAAGCAGACCATCTGAATTTCTCACCTCATTCTCTCCTTGTCAGGGGCAAAATCCCACATGCTGATGGACAGCTTTAGGAACAATTTCAGGGGGTTAATAAAGTAGGAAAATCTCCCAGGTTGCCCACAGGCTTCCTTAAGGCCACAATGCCAGCCCTGTTGGTGAGCAGTAAACCCCCTAAGTTGAAGTTCCCACCAAGCTGTATGACTTGGCCAGTCATCGTCTGGCCCACGCCCACCAGCCCTGTCGGGACTGCAGTGTGTTCTGAGGGCCAGAGAGATGAGTCCCAGAGAGGTCGACTGTGCTCATCCTGTTGAAAGACACTTGCAAAAACTATAGGAAAGTGCCTGTGTGGCCTCCGCAGGGGTCTGCAGGCACCACAGGGAGGCCTTTCCCTGATGACAGCACCACTCCAGCCGGCTTTCACCCACCTGAGTGAGCACACAGGCCTGGCTGGGCAGACTGCACATGCACAGAGGTAGAGCCAAGCTCATAATTTCCCTGAAATAAACATAAGACCCGCCCCCCCCCTTCAACAGGTGGTATGCATGCGTTCACTGTTGTATGTTAAGCCTCATATTTAAAGGTGAAGTGTGTCTTCTTTGAGTCCTTGCTCTTAGCTCTTTCCTGTCACTTAGCTGAATGGCAGGGTTTTGTGTTTGTTTTCTTAATGTTTTTGCTTTAAAAAATAAAATTTAAAAACTTTTCCTCTTCCCCAAACCCAGGGTTCCACACAGACACACACATCACTGACAAGCCTGGGATACCGTTTGCAGCAAATTCCAACGAGTTCTGGGATTCCACAGATATTTTATTCCTTTCCTTTCTATTTCAGAAGCAGGAGAAGGCCATCCTATGGGACCAAGCTCAGATGAAATGGCTGAGCAAACACCCTGGGAAGGGCGGGGCAAGGAAAGCCCTGGCCATCAGGATGCATTTGCCAGCCCCGGTTTGTTTGGTGTCCGCAGGCCTGTGCAGAGGGACAGCTGAGCATATGCGGTCTGCCCTGAGGAACGTGATACCTCGTTCCCGGGTTCCCAGAGCAGAGGTAGGGCTTGCTGACGGGACCCTGAGAGTCTGGCCCGGCCACGCCAGCGAGCACGGGTGTTCCCTCTCCGAAACGATCGATAAATAAACAAATTAATCTACAAGAGAACTCCCTCCCAATAGTGCACATTCCCGGAGACCACCCGGGTAGGACGTTTCTCAACTGCCACCCGAGAGAAGGAGCCAAAGAAAGGAAACGAGCCCCATTCCTCCTCTTGCCGTTTGCATCCGAGTTCACCCTTTCATCATCATGTGAGGAGTCGGGGCTGCTGCAAGCCCACCGCTGCACATCAAACGTTCTATCCGCAGGCTGGCCCGCTGCCAGGGAGATGAAAGGAACAATCGTTCAGAACTCACACCTTCCATGAGTTATGAGCCAGTCCTGAGAGGAAGGAAATAACACCCTTGTGCGGGAGAAGGGGCGCTGCTCACGTTTGCCAGGCGGTCCACACCGCAGACGCGCTGGACGTGCGGGAAGGACGAAGGCACGCGAAGACCTCGGATGGGGCAAGAGTCCCTGGAAATACTGCCCCACAGAGAGAGATACACGGGCATCCGTGGTGAACTGCTTCTCTAGAATCTTCCTGTTGACCATTCAGTTTCGGCTAGCAAAACTAATTTATGCAGACCACGTGCTCTGCGTGTTGCTTCATCTGTTTCCTTACTGTTACATCTGGACTTATCATTGCCCTGAAGCTAGACTGAGCGTTCACGCAGGGCAGGGGCCCCGTTCATATTTCTTCTGTCGTCCTCAAGTGCCTTCCTAGCTCCACAGCAAGACCAACGTAACATCAGAGCTGCTTGGTTTTTCAGTTCAACACCTACCTGTTGGGTTGTCAGTTAAAGCTGAAAATAATTCAGAAGTTTGCATGCTCCAGGGAGGTTTCCTGAGGCACCAAAATATCTGTTGTCTTGAAATGAACTAATCTTCATTCAGATATGCCCGGCCCTGGCCCGTGTGGCTCCATTGGTTGAGTGTCATCCATGCACTGAAAAGGTGACTGGTTCAATTCCCAGTCAGGGCGCATGCCCAGGATGCAGGTTTGATCCCCAGTAGGGGTCGTGTGGGAGGCAACTGATGGATGTTTCCCTCTCACATCAATGATTCTCTCTCTCCCTCTCCTTCTCCCTCTCCCTTCCTCTCTCTATAAAAACCAATAAAAGATATTTAAAAAACAACATATGTCTGGATTCCCTCAGTGTATTGACAAAATTATACTTAGAAGTCTTTGAACTATTCCCTAATACAGTACGCCTGAACACACTCCTGAAAAATAAAATTACATTTAAAGTCTATTTTAATGTCCAAATAGCAGTGGACTAGTCACAGCATTTTGGCTTTGCCTATTGAACACATTTGTGAGTTTCTATGTGTTAGACACTGTGGTCTTACAACGAGAACTTTTTCAAAATCTCCACTCAGTGTAATTACTATGTACACTTCTCTATTTTGTATCAGGTGCCAATTGCCTAAAACTCTAAAAAATACTAAACCGTTATAAGTAAAGTGTCATGGGGCCCCATAAACACTCTGGCCTCCATCAAGGGACACGGTCCAGGTTGACTAGAGGTTTCTGGCACTATTCATTCAAACTGGTAATACCCCTGGGTATTGGTCTTGTCAACCAATTCGAAGTTTATGTTCTGAGATAATCAGGCTGCAACCCAATCTTGGCAAGCTCTTGGGATGATTGCGATCGAGGCCAACTATGATCAAAGGAAGAGAAGCGTCCAGGCTGTTGGAAACAGCTGTGGTGGGGGGTCCCGGTTTGAGCCAACGCTAGTGTTCTGACATGTCTGGGCAAGTCCAGTGAAAGGGAGAGGTTCACTCGTTTGGCTTCTCAAGAGAAAGAGAGAGAAAAAAAATCCATCCTGAGGGAGGGAGAGGCAGCACAACAGAATCACCAGTCACTGAGTCGACGGACAGGGGGGAGGTGGTATCTGAATGTATCTTGGCATCTGCCACTCAACTCATCCCAAATCCAGCGCCACGGATGCCCGCGTTGGTCCAAGGGGAGGAAGATGCTGAAAGCAAAGGCTGAAAGGACTGCGGCACTAAACCCCTGTGCAATATTCCCCGACAGGCCCCATGAATTTGGGATTCCTATAATTGAGTAAAACATACACAGAGGAAAGAAATGTTGGTCCTTCCCACTTCCCCTCCACACATGCTCTGTCATCAGAGGCCGTCAGGACACGAGTGGCAATGTACAATCCAAGCGCGTGGCAGCAGCAGGCACGCCAGGCTGAGAACCCAAGTGCCAGCCAAGTGGTGGCAGTGCGAGGCAACATCAGCAGACACAGCAGCAGGGGACTCATCCAGCCCAGAGAGTGGCATCTCCTCTCTCACGAGCACTGACTTCAGGAAGCCTGGCCTCGGTGTCCAGCACAGGGCAGCGTAAGATAGCACCTACGGACAAGGCCCAGGTGTATCCTCTGACAACTGTATTTACATATGCGGCCAGATAGAGAAAGTGTTTGGTTTCTGATAGAAACAGTGAGTTCTATAAATTGAGCTTCTCCTGGAATCATATCAGGTCAGGTTCAGAAGCGTTGCCTGTAATCGTGGCCAGAACATGCCGTGGAGAGGCCAAAAGGGAGGCGGTAGCTCAGTGAGGTAGCAGCTGGGTAGGAAGCTTGCCCAGACACATACACGGTCTGAGTGGACAAGAGCTCTGTAACTGTGACAACTTGCTGAGCAACCCCAGAGTTTTTTCAAAAAAGATGCAGAACCATAGCATGAAGTCAACCTTGTTAGAAGAATGGGGAAACGTTCTACCTGAACCACACAATGAGCACCTTCTATGAGAGGATGATACGGAAAGGCCGGAAGTCCGGAACGCATTGTTGTAGGCCATCACTAGGACAGAAGTTTAAGTGTTGTTGGCCAACCAGAGGATGATGACAATGTCTTGAAGACAGGCAGATTAACTGAAAGTTTACATACTAAAGGCAGAACACCCAGCCCTTTTATGACCAAGAAATCCAGAAAAATCACTTTTTAAATTCATCTGTGTTATTTATAAAGATACTCATCAACAGGTTGGTTACTGAGGTCAGAGAACTGATGTCAACAAGTAACTCAAAGTATATGACCAACTGCTGAGCAGAACAAGGCTACTTCTGCTTGGTTGACTACATTGGTGATCTGAAGAATGTCTGGCATATCCACGAGTGTGGAGATGGCGAATATTGCCCTTGCAGTGAAGTATTTCCCTTAAATTTTAGATGTGACATAAATTTTTTATATTTGCTCTGGGGAGCTCTCTCATAAGGTCTATTCTGAGACTGTGAGTGAGACTCCAAAACAAACTCTCCATCTCCCCTCAGATAAAACACTAAGGTGGAAAATACACTCATTTACGTTCTAGATTTTACTTACATACAGTGTGGACAATTCTGTGCAATGACTGTTTTGTGGTTTTGTTCTGGAAAGGTGTTTCCAGTGGTCTGGGACCAGGAGTATGACCCACTGAGTCTTTGAACAGGTGTGGCCTGAGAGCCCATTAGGCTCAGGTCTTGCTCCCTTTTTTACAAACTCCTTCCCCGGCAGATCCACTTTGAAATCACAAGTGGCCCTTCCCTTGACCAATTCTCCCTGGAAAACTGTTGCTCTCTTTACAATTGTAATAAAACATGCCTTGGTGAGGAAACCTGGGCAACCACACAGGGATAAGGATTCAAAATCCATAATTCTCACAAGGTCTCATGGGTTCCACTTTAAAAAGCCATTTGATTTCCAGTCAGGGCACATGTCAGGGTTGCAGGCTTG
>NW_006285997.1:3775022-3793748 GCF_000327345.1 Myotis davidii
CTCCTCTCTCTCTCTCTCTCTCTCTCACTCTCTCTCTCTCCCCCCCCTTCCTCTCTGAAATAAAATGTAACAATAAAAAAAAATAAGCGTTCTTAGAAATTGGAAATGACAAGAGGAGTACTAGCACCAAAATTGTTCATAGCAAAAATTTTAAATGACTGTTCTCAAATATTCCCAGGTCCACCGGGTCCATGGGATATACCAGTAGGAGAAGCTCGGTATTACACGTGTCTTAATGTGACGGGCTAAGAGCTGCACATCTTTGCAAAAAGGCCATGTCCTTCAGCTAATATTTATACGTGCTGAAATTTGCATTGAAATATTCTCAAAACTCCAAATCTGATCCATTCTTAGAGTTGCAGAAATAACATCCATGAATGTGGCAATGATACCAAACTCCAGAAACTGGATGATAAATCAAAAATTTGAGGGAAAATAATGACTTCTTAAAATGTTTATGAACTCCTAGTCGGTGACAGCACGAGCAAATCAGTTATACCTTAAAGCTCAGTGCAAACCAAGAAAGGTTCCAGATTATAAATCATGAAGGAATACCGGCCCCCGTCGGTGTGGCTCAGTAGATTGTTCCACGCACCAAGAGGTTGCTGGTTTGATGCCAGGGCTTCAGGCTAGATTCCGGGGGGGGGGGGGGGGGGGGAAAATAAGAAGAAAAACCGGAAACCCTCGTGGTTCAGAGGAACAAACGCCTGGGGTGAAGGGCTCCTTCCGACCCCAGTTTGCACCTTCCTTACTACTTTGCACCAAAGTGACTGAACTTCCCTAAGCTTCCATTTCCTCAACCATAAATTAGGAAAAACAACAGTACCCACTCAGAGCGCATATAAAGAATCAGACGAAGGAGGTAAAGCTTTTAGCCCAGTGCCTGGTGCACAGTAAGTGCTCATTAAATGTTGGCTCTTGCAAATACTCAGGGTCAAATTAATTTTGAATCCCAGCCAACTCCATAAATGAATAAATGAGTGACCTTGGGCAATTTATTTCATCTGAGTCTTGGTTACATTATTACTAAACAATGCCATTTTCTTCACAAAGCTGTTGTGAAAATGTTATGAGTGAATGTGCTTCAAGTACCCAGAACAGTACCTGACCTATGTACTTGACCTATAAAACTTACCGATAAAAATCAAACCTTCAGCTCCCTTACCCCATAGCCATTCAAGGTACCATTCACTGGCCAGGAGAACACGGCCGTGCAGGGTCCAGGGCTGCGGTGGCACTCCCTGTGAATTTGCCGGAGAACACTGGTGTTTTCCTTGGCACCAGCAACACATGGAGTAGTCTTTGGGGTGTACAGTAGTGTATACATCACCCATGTATTTGCATAAAGTTTCAAAGCACTTTCTTGATATGTGCAGTGTGACAGCGGCTGTCACAATATATTTATATAAGTTCTACGCAGATTTTATAAAATAAACTTGCAAATGTTTGTTTTCCTAAGGAGGGGTGTGTTTGGGCATTGGGGGGGAACCATTTCATCTCGCTATAGAAAGGAACACACGCTGGCCTGCTCCCCTATTTGCAGATAGAAGAGGTCACTGTGTAACCATTTTTAAAAAATGCTTTTTCTGTAAAACATAGCATTGATGGGTGCTGTGACCACAGTCCACCTGAGGTCCAGAGGGAAGGATAGGTGGCCTTCTGCACACAGAATCCCTCAGGCAGACTGTCCCAGCCCCAGCTGGCTGGCCATCTTCTCATACAAAGGCATTAGCCAGATGGGAAAGACGATGACAATTTCTTCCCAGCACATGCTGACCTTCACCTGTCCTCTTTTACAGGCACTGGAAGAAGTGTCTGGATTGGCCGAATCTTTCCATCCAAATCATCAGGCAGCATTTTTAGCTTCTGTAGCATTTCCTAAACTAGTACTTTGGGGAATCCTGTTTCCTACGAGGTTAACAGGGACTCCACGACACAATATTCCTACAAAGATATGGGCTAGGTTGTGCTAACCAAAGTGACATAGGTTTCTTTATCGCAGGACTCTTCTTATCCTTTAACTCATATGCATATTCAATGGGGAGAACACGGGATCCGGTGTTTCTCAAACTTATTTGATCAAAGAACCCTTTTGACACCGCACATGAACATATTCTAGTAGAGTGTAATGAGGACCACAATTAAAATGATGGTCATCTTCAATTTACTACTGTACATCAATCCTCAGCATCTGCAACTATAGCATTCTTTGTCTTTGGCACAAATTTGCAGGTGACAATTTTTGGTTAAATAAGTCCTTATATTGCATAGTCAATATTCCTTAATTGAGCAATCAATTCTATACCCCAAAACCTTCTCTCACCCCCATAAATACTATATTAAATAGTTGGCTCTTCAAAGTCAATTTCAGGTTATATTTTTATACATTTCAAAAAACACAGTGGTTTTTATTTGTTCGCAGGATACTGTCGTTACAAGCTATCTTGGGATTCCCATTCTTTTATTTATTTTTTTCAGGATTATCTTGATTTTCTTTTCAGAACTTTTCCATATTTTACTACAGAAGAATAGAATTCTAAGCCCTTTCCCAATTCCATAAACCAGGTCACCCTACCGACGCCTGGCATTTCTGGAATCTTTCTAATACCACAGTACGAAAACTCCACCTCCCACATCCTCTGAAAATAGAGCTGGCTGCTCCCTCCTGGGCTGACTCTGCGGCACATGTGGTCAGCCCGTATTTAAAAGGCGTGTTTGTAGGGTACGCTGAGGACTATTCCAGACGTGTGTTTCTCTTGTCTTTTTTTGCCCAGCAAACTGGCCCCTCAACCTCCACCTCTGGGTGGTCTTTAAGAAATGGCACATTGTACACAAATAGAACCCTTGTAGGACTCTCAGAAGGTGGCAAAGTCAGAACCCAAGGTCCAAGGAAAAGGCTTGCTTCCCGCTGTAGCTCCCTTTGAGTGGGAGCCCCTGGGACCACAGTGAGGCTGTGACAGCCTCAGGCTAGGTTAGGTCAAGGAGCTGCATAAACAGGGCAAATCGAAGCAGAAGTTTGGGGATCAGGCGAGGACATCAGGCTGGGAGCCGCCAGGAGGATCAGCGCCCTTCCCAGTGCCCAGTGTTTTAAGGAGACAGGGGTCAACATAGCATGAATCTCACACCTATCTCCAGCCCCTCTTTCCCAGATCCTATATAATAAAAGCATAGTATGCAAATTGTCCCGTCGACCAGTCTTCCGGGAGTTCACCAGGGGGCGGGCCAGCTAAGGGAAGGGAGAGAGGCCCTGACCAGCTGCAGTGATAGGTGGCCATGGGAAGAAAGGAAGGCCCCGGCACTAGCAGGTGGCTGGGGGAAGGGAGGGAATACCCAGCCGGCAGCCGCAGCTGCTAGGGACCCTACCAGTGCACAAATTTTGTGCACTGGGCCTCTAGTATTGAAATAAACATTAATATCAATAAAACACCACTTTCAAAAAGCATTAGGTTTGCAGCAGCTTCCCCATTAATCTGTTTTTATTTTTACTCCTCACTGTCAAATTTGTGTCAACATGCAGGCATCATTGTATATCTATAGTCCAGGATTGCGTCTCTTGCTCACCAGCGTGTCCCCAGTACCTGCCAATAATAAAAGCTTTTGTTGATATTCTACCTTCCCTGCTTTAAATCCTAGCAAGCAGTTTTCATCATTTCCCACGATTAACATTGTGTTGGCCATGTACTATTCCATCCTATTGAGGGTATTCTTTATGATGAACTCATGAGCACACCTCCAAATTCCAGTTGTGTCTTTAGATAAGAAAGGTTTTACACAAAGGCATTCAGGTTAGTCAGCACAGCCCAGCTGGCTGTCCATCTTTCCTTTGAAAGGAGTTAGCCAGATGTAAAATATGGTAACAGCTGTCCATCACTACACACAGCTCTTCCCTTCCTGTCCAGGTGGGTGGAGACCGCAGTTCATACCTCCTCCCAGGTGGACAGTGTGCATACTTAGGAGCCTTCAGAATGGGGGTCAGCAAACAAATCTCTTATGGCCCGGCCAGTATGGCTCAGTGATTGAGTGTTGACCTAGGAACCAAGAGGTCACGGTTCAATTCCAGGTCAGGGCACATGCCCGGGTTGCGGGCTCGATCTCCAGTGTAAGTCATGTAAGAGGCAGCCGATCAATGATTCTCTCTCATCATTGAGGTTTCTATCTCTCTCTCCCTCTCTCTTCCTCTCTGACATCAATAAGAATATATTTAAATATAGATAGATAGATGGATAGATAGATAGATAGATAGATAGATAGATAGATAGATAGATAGATAGATATCTTATGGACATTTCTGTATAAACACACGAGAATCAAATAGTGGAAATGCTAAGGAAACTGGAGGGGAAATGTGAAAGACGATTTGCTTTATATTTAAACAAGGTATGGATTCCTAAACTAGGCCATATATGTGAAAATGTAGTTCAAACTTTTTGATCTCAGGATCCCTTTACACTCTTAAAAATTATAAAACCTACCCAAGAGTTTTTGTTTACATGGTCTATATCTATCTATTAATATGTACTGTACTAGAAATTAAAACTGAGAAATTGTTAAAACTTGTTCATTATAAAATAACAAAAATCAATTATGTTAACCTAAGTAGCATGTTTTTATTATAAATAACTATATACTTTCCAAAACAAACAAATAATTAGTGAGGAAAGTGGCACTGTTCTACCTCTTTGCATATCTCTTTAATGTCTGGCTTACTAGGAGATCTGGGGTTTTTCTAGTTTCTTTCAATTTATTGCCATCTGTTTTTTGGGTGCAGTATCTAAAGAAAATCCAGCCTTACACAGATATGTAGCTAGAAAATAGAAGCACATTTTTAGACCTGTTTCATATCATTATGAATACTTTTCTTTGATACTATGCCATATTCAACAATCTTAAAGATTGGCTAGAATGCAGAATTCAAAACCATATCTTTTTGGGTGGACATATTCCCCATGTATGATTCTGGTAACACTGAGCACTGGTCATTTGGAAAACACTGATTTAGGCAGATCTTCCGAATGTCGGTATACTTCATTATCAAATATCAAAAACTACGTGTATTACTATCTCTTACATCTTCACAAAAGTCTTTCATTATCAGAACTCTGACAAGCTCACAGTGGCAAATAAAAGTTTTCCCAAAGTCTCATTTTTCCCACAAAAGCTCAAATTTTATCACTGGTGACTTAGGCTGCCACTTATTTTCTTGAAAATGGCATGCTCGCTTGCTTCTTCTATTTTTGAGAAGATGTCTACCAAATGCCCAAATCCAAACAATGTGTCTGTCAGTCATACTTTCAAGTAAAAATGTAATCCCATGAAAAAAACTCAAAAACTCATTGTATTTTCCCTTTAGATGTCCACTCATCTCAATATTCAGCAGCCTGCCTTCTGCATACTTCCCATGTTAAAATGATGTATATTCAAGGATATGCTTGAATAAAAATAAATAACTTTAGCCTCATCAAAGACATTTTTAAGTAAAAGTGGCTTTTGTTATTTAACCGAGAGTACATGGTACTGACCAACACAGCAACCACTTTGGTGCCATTGTCATGACCATGCTGAGGTTCTAGCACTTTCACTCAATATCAATGCAAATGTAAACATAGCCTCCTCCCGCCCCCCCCAAAAAAGGCAAGTAATGCTTCAGTATTATGGTAAAAGTAGTGTTGAACTCGTGAACACTCTAAAATAGTCTTGGGGACTATAAGAGGTCCATGGGCCACGCTTTAAGGACCGCTGACTCAAAAACTTGGGCTTTCACATTCTGGAGGTCTACCTCCATGAAGTGACTCTTATAACCTTGAAAAACAAACCAAAGTATAGTCGCACATTTGGGTCACAGAAATGAATTGTATGGTCCCAGGGAAACACTGCACATCATCACTTCACCCAGCAAGTTCACTTAGTGAACTCTAAGGCCGTATGGACTATGGGCGGAAAAGGACAATCAACACCACCCCAGAGCAGCCAGATCTGGGCAATCAAAGCCTGAACACACCAGTTTTGTTCCAGTAAAACTGTCAAGAATCCATATTAGTCATTTACACCCATATTTTCAGGTACTCAGTAGAAAAAAGACAACCCTTTGTGTGGGTTAAAAAATGAAGTATAAACCTAGGAGGCAAGACTGAGAAAGAGCAGATGCTTACGTCTCCAGAGTTTATGCTTTTTTCTCTAAAAACATTATCTGTCATCAACTTCAACTTAGAGGACCAACAAAGTACTTTTATAAATAAACACAGTGGCCATTTTCATTTTAGGGACTCTGAGCTCTGGGTAATCAATCTGATGCCTGTGGGACTCTAGCTAACCCTTCTCCGATGGGCTTTAGGCAGGGTGTCCTCACAAGACGGTCACTCTGTTGTGTACACAGGACCTACAAGAGTCAAGCCTGGTGTACCAAAGTCAACAACATGGCATTTTTAGCTACTTGCTTAGCCAGTTAACTGCCATGATATTTTTAATTTAATTTAAAAAGGTCCGCCACTTGCGTCTATAGATGCTTATGGCATAAAAATGGTTAAATTTTCACCTAAAGAAAGCTGAAGGAGAAGTTTCCATATTCCCCCTCATTTCAAAATTTAAGAAATTCTTTATAAAATTGACCCACAAAGAAAATTACCCAATGGAAAATCTGTGATGATAATTAAAATGTCTGATTGTCTAATAGGCTCATCTTTTAACTCTCTCTAGTCCTGTTTCCCCACCATTGCTCCAAATCTATATACTTGGAGCCACATCACCATCCCAGTTTCCAGGGCAAAACAAAGTAAGGGGTCAACCAGTCTTAACCCCTCTATCCTCCTAACTCTCTCGAGGTACATCATACCGGATTACCTTTCTCACAAGACTGGGATAGGAGGTCAAATTCTAATGCTGAACCCAAAGGAGGGGAATCTGGAATTGTTCCTGCAACTCCAAGAGTTCTTGAGCTTTATCCTGACACCTCCTGGCCATGGGCATCTCCTGCCCTCCCAACGTCCCCAGAGCTAGACAAGCTACCTGATGAAGCCTGTTTCAGCTTCCAAACAAATGCAAAAGCCTCACAGGTAGGGCAGAAATATCCTGGCAGCTCTATCTCCAGAGCTTGTCGGTTTAGGCACTAGCAGCACATACGTACACGCTAGGCTTCCCTGCTCTCCCCAAATCTGGCTCACAGACTAACATTCCTGTGGTCTGAAATGAGTACTAGTCTCCCCATCTGCTCGCACCCAAACTGCATCATGCTTTCAGGCTGGTCTCCACCTTGGCCCCTTTAAAATCATTGAACATTTACTCTGCCTAACACCCAGGGCCTAGCATCACTTCTCTCTCTGCCCCTGAGCCTCAGGCCATGGGGTAGAGGTTCCTGAAGAGAAAGTGACACCCGCCTCCCTGGATGCATGAGCGCCGTGCACTCCTCTGCTCCCAGAAGTATACGCCGTTTCCTGGGACCCTCCAGCTCACCTCAGGCCCCGACACTAACCATCTGCCTGCGCAGGGCTGTGCAGGTGTTGCTACCCAGTGCCAAGCCCTCGCTTGGGTGCACCTTTGGCTTTCTGAGCCTACCCACTACCTCCTCCCTCCACCCCCTGGGAGCATCTGTGCTCCTAGGCACAGACAAACATATATTTAGAAATCAAAGATACAAATTAGCACATTCTTTCAAACATTATAATCACAGGATTAAAAGGTCAAGTTAAAGTTTTCATTGGGAAGCCATGGGCGGGGGGGGGGGGGGGAACCATATTTTTTATGGGGGAATAAACCATTTTAAATCTTATTTATGATTAGCAATTACATAGTTTTATACAAACAATTTGCATGGAGTTTACAGATTAAATTCATCTAGTTATTAAAGCAGAACCCCTGAGCCATTGCTTACAAATTACTATGCCTTTCCATCCTCCACACCTCTGGACACACAACGTCACCGGACACCGAGGCTGCATCAGAAGTATCTGAGTCACTTTTGTAGGTGCGTACTGCATGAGAGCAAAGCTTCCCTGCTCTCCTCGCAGCTGTATCCGCATCTGAGTGCAGGGCCGGGGATTTTAATGAATGCTTTCACATTCAAGATTTGTACTAGTAGTAGGAGTACTCTTAGTAGGTCACATATCCGGATAAGAGGGCAGTAAGGAGAGGAACATGCATAAGAGCTAAAATAAACATCATCAACCACTATAGGAATTCTGTAAGTAATATTTAAAAGTGATTAATCAAGAATGAACAGTACATTCGTATTACTGAGTAATATGGAGAAGACATCAAAAGAAATAGCTGAAAACATTGGAATTGGTCACTTTGGGGAAAGAATATAGAATGGGGAGGTGGGGAATGATTAACCTATAGCACTATGTGACTTTTTCCATAACCACATATTAATTTAATTTCAAAATTAAAATTTATTAAAAATAAAACACTCTATTATTCAAATTTTTTAAAATCTATTCAGATTAGTGTTTCCACCATATTTCCATTCATCTATGGTTATAAAATGGTACTACTTGGAAGAAAAACGTAGGAATCAATGATGAATGATTTTTAAATTTTGGTTTACTTTAAACAAAAAAGAAAACAAAATATAAGGAACATATTACTTTAACCCTTAGCTTGGCTATCTACCCCATTAAATGAATAAAAAAATTTCACAGAACCTCTTAATGGTGCAAAAACACCATTAAGTTCCTGCAATGGATCACTTCAGATTTCCTGTGCAACAGCTACATAATTCCTATTAAAATGTAATAGGAGAGCAGATGGCATAATTCAATATTCACTGTAATTTTTTCTAAGTCCTGCAATTTTTCTTTGCCCAATCTTCATGTCAAATTTGTTGGGGTTGGAGTTCTTATATTTAGGGTCTCACGAGTCTTGAGATTATTGAGAAGTTTGGCAGAGGATGTTGGAAGCTGGGAGAGATGTGCTCAGCACTGAGGCAGGGGAGAGTCAGAGAATAGGAGCCATGTGACAGAAGGACAGCGAGCTAAGAGAAGAGTGGATTCTATGACAAACATCCCTCCCGGCGACTGCCAAAGGGGAGCCCCTCTAACAGCACAATCCCCTGGCATCAGATGTGTTTCCTACAGGAGAAAGCTAAGGGTTTTGGGACTGTAGGTCCATCACGCTGCATCAGTGCCCAGCCAAGGATTACAATGAGAAAATATTTTAACTGAAGAGTCTGGCTTGCCTAAGGTGCACGATGACAGCCATAGGTGACAAACTGTGACAGCGCTGGGCACTGGCACAAACAGGACAAACGGTTCATCGATCACTGAGCCGCAATTCCTTCTGTGTCACCTGGGAAAGTCTAAAGACCTAATTTGAAGGGGACTAACTGGACCCTTCCACAGGAAAGCCACTTTCTAGAGAAGACCTTTCTTGTGTCCAGTGCCATGCAGGTTCCTTCAGGTTCTCTCTCCCCTCTGTGGCCCTCTCAACCCATCTGAATTCATCTTCTAGCTGGTTTCCAAGGGCATTCCAAGTTGGCTCAAAGCCCTCAGATCACATAGCAACCTCTGTGACCAGAGATACATTACAGTTCCCATCTGACGTCCAAGGGGAAGCCCAGAAGGGTGATCAGTCACATTATCACCACGGACAGCTTGAGACAACTACAGTATCTGAGACAAACTCTGGACCATTGCTGGGAAAGGCGAGGGATGTTTGAGCAAGTTGCCAACATGATAACTCCTTTTCCGCCTCTTTTTTGCCTTTTTTTTTTTTTTTTTTTTTGCAAGGCAAATGTTAAAGGGATTGGTCCACCCAGTCATAATCTTGTTAAGTGAAGCCAAATCCAAATTACTCTTGCAGGCTATTTCTTTTCCAGGCCGAGCAATAGAATGCAGAAAGTTGGCTATAACAATGGTCTGTTATATGGCCTGTAGAACTTTCACAAAGATTTTTAACTAAATATTGAGTTGGAGTTTCCTGATTGAGAAAACTTTCATAAAGGAGTTCAGACTCTTCCTCCAGTTTTTTGAAGTCTCAAATGTTTTGAAATCTTCATGACCTTATGGAATGCAAGAGTTTCTCTCGCCTAAGAAGCCAAGGAAATGGAGAAAGAGGTCGCCTGAGTAGCTCCCTTCACTGTGAATGCCCCAAAACCTAGCACAACACAGGGGAAGGCACCAGTCAAAAGGATACCAGAACAGTGAGTCCTACTGAATGGGAAATGTTTCAGTTGCAAGACTCTAATATTTTCAAAAATTAAAGCAACTTCCAAAGCCCTGTAATTTGTAAAGAATACCTAAAGGACCCAGCCCGTTAGATGACAGGGAGTTTCTACATAAGCAGGACAGCTGAATGCCAAGATGGCCCCAGAAGCCATGACTGACAAGGACCCTGGAGCACAACGACCATTAACATTTCTGAGCTCCCTGTACTACTTGTCCTCACGAGTATCCCATCATGGTCATCACATGTCAAGAGCAGCGATGCTCCACGAGAACATAAGCTCCCTGGTGGCGGGGGCTCAGCACTATGTCCACTTCTATGTTTCACACTCCTGCACAGCTTCTAGCGTGCAATGAATCTCCAATGGATGGGAGATGAATGAATGCCCCAGACACAAAGGACGAGAACTTGGCATTTTCTTAGGACAATCATGTCCGTAAGAGCAAAAGTATTACTAAGAGACCTGGGAAACATCGTTTGTTTGTACATCATTACAACCACTGAGAAAGAGATGTTAATAAAGCACTAGAAAATGAACTCCCGAGTCACAATTCTCCAACAAATTCTTTGAAGATGTGCTTTGCAGCCAGACGTTGGTTCTACTTCTAGCTCAGTCATTTAATTTTTATGTGAACATAGACATAAATGCCTCCTCTGAAATGGTTGCTGTTGAGGTCTCACCTACACCCTCATTCATAGTCCCTGGCACGTATAAAAAATATTCATTTTTATTAACTTTCCCTTATTTATGTCAGATTAATATCTTTTAAATGAGGGAATATCTAGAATTTTTTTATTATAATTACATAGTTACACAAGGAAAATAGTCTCACTTCACTAGATAAAAGAAAACTTTATCACAATCGATCATTCATTGTTGCCAAAAATCCAGAGATGATAAACATCAGTGGTTGGAACTCATGTTAAAAAGCTAGTCATCCTAAACTATTTGTTCAAAAGTGTCAAAACATTTTAAAAAAATTTCTTGCCATAGTTTCATTAGCTTTGTCCAACTCAAGAGCCATTTCTTAAAAAATTGCTCAAGGTTTGAGAAGTACCTCCCTCAACAGCAAACATGAGTATTTATAAAGCAACTGACAAACTGGAATGGAAAGTGCCAGCTCAACCAACCCCTATGGTATTTATCTTAAACCTCTCTTCACGCACATACACACCTATGAAATATAGGTGTATGGATGCATGTGCATATTCACATTCCTTAAAAGAAATATGCTCCCCAGAGAGACATGATTTGACTTGTTATCTTCCTGTTGGGGAAGAAGCATTTATAAAAGCTAAAATCCCACTGAAAGATCCACTCTGCCCGTGAGAGACACCGACAATGTCTTGCTCTGTCCTCATTTGCCCATAACCGACTGGCACTCCTGTCTGCTGGGGCTCAGCAGACACTCCCCCCAGGAAATAATTCTGGGTGATTCAGTCCAGTCATCCAGCCCTCAAGTTCTCACCCCAAAATCCCTTGTCTCCATCCAGGGGAAGTCTAAGTTGTGTCACTGCTTAAATCTTCCAGGGGTCCTCTCTACTCTCAGGATAAAAGTCAGCAAAGAAATCTCCAACTGCTTCCATCGCCTCTTGTTTCCACTGCCCACTTGACTCACCCTAAACCACTTCTAGAATGTTCCATGTTTTCTCTGGTCCCTGAGCCTTTGCACAGGCTGTCTGCTTCCCCTCCAAATTCTTCTTTCCTCTGAAATACGTTCACTTTCCATATTTCAGCCTGGCTGCTACTAGTACTTCTTCCAGAAAATGCAAAAGAACAGCTTCTCCCTGTCTCCCAGACTAAGGCCCGTTCCTCCTGCGCAGACTCACTGGCACTTCCTCCCAGCCTCTGAGCACCAGTGACTCGTGCAGAGCCTCCAATGCTTCGTAGCATTTTACGGTCCTTATTACACTGCCCTGTGGTTGCTGGCTTATTTCCTCTCACTCTTCATCACAGCTCCCTGAAGCGGGAACCACGTGGTCCGACCCACCACGGTACTCCCAGCAGGAAGCATGAGGCCCCGCCCACAGTGGAGCTCCCTGTGTCCTTGTGAAATGAATCAACAAACAGAGGAGTGGTCCCTGCTGCCTGAACTCCCTGGAGTAGGAGACAGATGCTTTTGTACCTGTGACATCACTCAAGAAGGAGACTAAACGCCGCAGCATCAGGCAGCTTTCCACGGAGGCTGCGTGAGCTCATCCTCTGAGGACTTTATTGAGGCTGAAAGTACAAATCACCCAGATCAGAGTCGGAGGAGGGAGAAATGTTCTGAATGCATCTTGGCTCCCAGAGGTAAAATCGGAGTGGGAGATGCTGAGCCAAGAGTCAACCCTTTGGTAATAAATAGAGGCCTTGATCTTGTCCCCTGACCAGAGAATGGCTCCTAGTCTGCTAACAGGCACAGTTTCTCCTTAATCCCAGCTGTCCATACCCTGTGATTTATGAGAGAATTGAAACCCAAGTCTCCACTGCAGACAAGCTCTTTGGAAGTTGAAGGGCGAGAGTGATGTTCTTTTCCTCCAAAGCTATAAGCTAGCCCCGGTGACGCAATCCTGCAGGCAACTCATCTCCAAAACAAGGCTTTTATTCCCTGTCTATCCGGGAGTCATTAAGTCAGTGGTGGAGCAGGTCATCCCTCTGTGGGCCGTGGCCCTTCAGTCCTCTGCAAACCTTGCCCCACCCTGAGCACCCACGAGGATTTCACACGTGGATCAGGCACCGGGGTCTTTCCTGTGGCCAACTGACGTCTCCATCCGCCAGACCCTTTCTGATGAAGGCCAGCAGCACTTTGCAATTCCAACATGGGACAAGGCACAGGAGGCGGAAAGCCATACGATTTTCTTCTTTTCTCTTTTCCTTTTTTCAGGCTTTGTTTTGTGATCTTACCTCCTGGGAATGTGCCTTCATCTTCCAGATTTACAGGAGGAAAGGGAGACAAGGTCGAAGGGAAGACTCCTCTGCTACGTGGTTTCTCTCCAGCACAGAGCATCGCAGGAAGCAGGTGTGAGAAAGTCAAGGCGGTCCTACATCAAAAGGGTCAGAAACCCAAGTGCGAGCCACATTTAGATTGCAAATGAAACAGCCAACTCGGCTCCATCTCGGAACTTCTGCGAGGTGCGCAGAATCTGGCCACGGCCCTGCAGAGGTGATGGTGAAGATCCGTCCAGACTTTCTAAAAAAAGGTCTGATGGCTACAAAGCTGAGCCCACCTTCAACACCAGACCTCCACTTGCCCCTGCTAACTTGCAAGGTCAGATCCATCTACAGCTTCTCCATCTGCGTGAAAGCTGACCATTCCTGTCATGTTCAGGGCATGGGGATGTGGAGGGTGGAAGGAGCAGACTGCCATTTGGTTGCTAGGAGAGGAAACATCCCCTTATATTCCCAGGTCTCTTCTTTGAAGTCAACCTGTTTTTCTAAGCTCATCATCAAAACCTTCAAACCAGTATGTTCTCCGTTTCCTCCTAGCAAGGCAGGTGAATGGCAGACTAGATGTGGTTGGTGAGTTCAAACCCCACAAATGCAGCTCAGGCCACAGTGGTTTGGGACACTGGCAGTGACAAGATAAGGAGTGGATGGTAAGCCACAGGGGAATGAATATATCACTTGCCCAGTACTCATTCAGAAAACTCAACTACTGGCTTTTGTTGACCAGCGAGTCTTTAGTAGAGGCACCCAACAGAACGGCCTGGGTCTCCCGGGAGAGGTTGAAATGTCAGGGATAACAAGAAAGAAGTTAGACATGCAGGTCTCCATGACAATCCAGAGTTGGCTACGCCTCTGCCCAGAGGTTCTGTGGTCTGATCAGCAGCCCAGCAACATCTGGGAACATGCTGAAATGCACATTCTCGGGCTCACCCCAGACCCACTGAATCTGAGCCTCTGATGGTGAGGCCCAGCTATTTGTTGTTTTTCTTTATTTTAGAGAAAGGAAAAGGAAGTGGGGGAGAGAGGGAGGAAGAAAAGGAAAGGAAGAAGGTGAGGGAGAGAAAGAAAGAGAATGAATCAATCAGTTGCCTCCCCCAAGTGCCCCAACCAGAGATTGAACCTGAAACCTGGGTCTGTGCCCTGCCTGGGAAGAGAACCTGCCACCTTTTGGTATATGGGACGATCTCCAACCAACTGAGCCACACCAGCCAGAACCCAGCTATTTGGTTTTTAACAAGCACTTCAGGGGGTTCAAGTTTGAAAATTACTGCTTCATCCAATAGTTTCCAAATCTGGCTATTCACTAGCATCACAAGGCAGCAATTGAAAGCTTTCTGACTCTAAGGCCACCTCACACATACTGAACCGGAATTCCCTCACGTTCAAATGATAAGCCTGCAATAAGGGACCACTGACTGACTCAGGACTCAACCAGCAGGGTCACGGGGAAACTTCCGTGGAGCGAGTGCCCAGCATTCCATGGGGATGCGGACAATCTTCCAATTCCGGCCTCACCCAGTCTCAGTCCAGTCTCTCAAATCCCACCTGGGTTTAGTATCAACTTTAAAATTAAGTTGATTTCTGTCGCTGGTAGTAAAACAATGGTAACATTGACTAACACCAACATTCTACCTGAAAATTCTGAATTTGCAAGAAATATATATTAAGTGGTACGCTGCCAATTGCTCCCTTCCTCCCTCCATCCCTCCCCCCAGAAATGGCTTTTCCAATGAGCTGGAAGCATGCCTTTAGCAGGAGAGTGGCAAGATGAACAAAGGTTTTTTGTACGAGAGGCAAGTTACTCGGATAAAGCTGGAAAATTGGGAAGCAAAGAGGACAATACAGCATGAAGAATTTCACATCCACTGGAGGTGAGCTGATAGAGACGATCCAATCACTTTAGAGAAATTCAAGTCTCAGGTTCAGATTGATTTCATCCCATGAACTAAGAGAAATTGCAGGTATTATCTTAAAATGCAGTCAGTAATCAGAGACATTGTGGAGAGCTCAATTTTGAAAGGAAAGGAAAGTCGAATTTTGCAGATTTCAGACCCAGGAGTTTAAGGACTCGCTTGAGAAATTTTTCAGGCATTGCACTGAACACATAGGTTTGAACATGCAGGAAAGAAAGTCAAAGCCTTAAAACTTTAGCCTTCTCATTTTTCCTTTTTTTTTTCTTTCTAACTCTGCAATGGTCCTATCTGAATGAAATGCCCAAGCCATTATTCCCCAAATTCTACTGCACCTGCTGATAAAACCTTGCATTATTTTCCAAGAGTGCTGTTTCGGAGGGGGGGCACCCCCTCTGGTCTCTGCTTCAGCCCCGTTGCTGGGAGAAGGGCCTCGGAGCTCCAGATTCAGAAAAAATGCCCCACTGTTCAGCCTCATAGGGGTGAGCACTTCAGCTTCAACAGAAGCCCTTTCTGATCAGAATCATCAGATAATTGAGAAAAGCCGGGATCACACTGATCAATCACATCTTTCATGTGTTCAGCTCTAAAGAGAATGTGCAGTTCCCTGTCATGATGAACTCTCCTGTTTTGTGGCTGCTCAGCATCTCACTAAAGAGCATTGGGAATGCTGTCACAGCAGCAGCTGTGGACGTGTTTGTGTCCACAGCACCCACAGGTATTAGGCACCGTGGCACGCCTCGCTCCCCTCAGGTTCCCCGAGGTCAGTTTTTCATGGGTCTGGACTGATTTCACTGATAACATTAGCCTCAATAGGCATAGCTTCCATACCTCCTACTGTGTACTGGGCACTCTTTTAAGCACTTTTAACAAATCATGCCATTTTTGTCCCACACTGAAGTGTTGATGTTATTGTCCTATATTACCGATGCGAAAATAAAGGCACAGAGCAGTTAAGTAACTTGTCCAAGATCACACAGCTGAAGGATTGATATTATTGTCCTATTTTACAGATGAGGGGATGAAGACACACAGCAGTGAAGTAACTCGTCCAAGGTCTCACACAGCTGATTGCTGGTGAAATTCCAATTCAAACCCAGGTATGCGGACTCCAGAGTGGTTTTCTCAACGTCTTTGCTGTGTTTCGCTTATCTTGACTTCTGTATATGTCTCCCTAAACCCAGGAGAATTTCAGCGCCCAGGTAGCTGAACGTTCAGAGCACGCCCGGTCCTGACATGCGGAGTGGAGTAAGAGGCTCTTCCTGAGAAGTCACAGGGCGCTCACTACTCTGCTCCCCCGACAGGGACAGGACATCACAGGGGCTAGAAACCCTGGTTTAATGCGCATATGACTGGTGAGAAAGCAAAACAAATTTGGAAGCATCCTTTAAAAAAGAGGAAAATACTGAAAATATGCCAATAAGCTAAAATGAATGAATGAAAATGAATCATTTGGTACCTATTCTTGCTCATGTAGATGCGCAACATATACAGCCAGTCTCTCTATTGCACTGTTTCATGCAGTGAACATACACACTATAAATGTAGAACCTGCCATCTTTTATACACACTGTAAAAGGTGGCAGGTTCTATTCCCAGGCTACGAGGGTCCCTTACAACCTTAATTCCCCAGCATCGTGTTCCTATAAGAACTCAAGTTGACCAACCATGAAGTCTACGCGGTATGTTCAGGGCCTGAGTGCCCCGATGGGAGGAAATTCCATCCTGCGCGCTACTGGCCTGGCACAGTGCTGTGCCGTGCGGCCTGCAGACCCCACAGGCGGCGGGAGATGAATGGGCTGCTCTGACTGGCCCCAATTCATCGCATCACAGTGACGCCTTCAAGGGCCATTGACATGGGACACTTGCCTCACACATTTGCCGAGCACAGCATGTCTTATTTCAAGGACACCCCTCCTCCCTCCTCACTGTGACCCCCAAACATTAATGTCTTCCTGGCCTCCCAGGGCCCTCCCCGGCCGCCACCTCTCCGCCATGAGCAACGAGCACAGCTCCGCACTGTCACCGCCGTCAAAAACACGGGGCTCTTCCAAAACTCTGCTCCTGGCTTTGCTCGCCGGGGTTCTTCGGTCTCTGCTTGCCTTTCCCATTTCCCCACAATCGGAAAGGGAAAATGTAAAAACCCACACCACATCCTTTTTCTATGGATGCTGTCATCCTCCTTAGGTTTAGCCTATGAGCGTGTTGATTCACTCCATCCATTCAACACGCGTTCAGTGAGCACTATCCCTTGGTGAGGAGGGGCAGCTCCCAGGGCCTGCGCCCTCACCAGGCTTGTAGAGTGACCAGCTATAGAGAGTAATCCCCACCGACCACTTCTATTCAGGGGCGTGTGCAAGGAGGGGAAGGAGAGGGAGCCACAGGAAACCTGTAAGTGTTTTAAGCAGAAGAAAGATATGATCAGATTTCCACTTTTAAAAGTTCATTGGGTAGCCCAGCCGGTGTAGCTCAGTGGTTGAGCATCAACCCAGGAACCAAGAGGCCACTGTTTCAATTCCCCTGACCCATTATGTTTCTTTTCTCTCTCTCTAACCCTCTCCCTTCCTTTCGCTCTAAAAAATCAGTAAAAACATATTTTTTAAAAAGCAGCTATTGTTTTTAAAAGTTCATTGGGTGAAAAACAAAGTTCTGCAGTTCGGCTGTGGGCAATGACTATCAACAGCTGCTGTAAAATCTCAGAGGAAAGGGTGAGAAACTGGAATGGGTGGATCAGTCTAACAGCCCGCGGGTCCAATCCACAGGTCAAGTTAACCTCACAAACAGGTGCAACCAGACATCAGGTGCCCCGGTGGAAGGTCATGACACCAACTATAATGGAATTTTTTTAGAAAAATCAAACCTGTGTCTGGTCAACCTGCTAGACATAACTACCAGCTTCCAAAGGACAGAAGGACATTTGTAAATGACACCAGTGTGGCTCAACTGGCTGAGCGGCGTCCCATGCACCAAAAAGTCTCTGGTTTGATTCCTGGTCAGGGCACATGCCTGAGGTTGCAGGCTTGATCCCCAATAGGGGGTGTGCAGAAGGCAGCTGATTCATGTTCCTCTCACATCAACATTTCTGTCTCTCTCTCTCTTTCTCTCAAATATCAATTTAAAAAAAAAAACATATAAAAAATGACACCATGGGGAGATGCCATCAGAAAACCTAGAAGCTGGGAAATTTCAGCCTGCAAACAATGTGACTTCTTCAACAAAAAAGTGACAAAAAGAAGAGGAAAATTTGCACTTAAGAGAATAAATCAACTGTAATATATGAACCTTGTCTGAATACAAGCAAACCAATCATGAAAAGTAAAAGAGAAATATAAAGACTGAATGCTTAGTAACATTAAGGCATTATTGGTAGCTTTTTAAAGGTGTGATAATGCAATCATGGTCATGTTGTTTGAAAGAGCGCTTCCCTTTTAAAAATACATACTGAAATATTTACAGATGAAATGATACTATTCTCCTTCCTTTTGTATATACTAATTTCACATAATAAAAGTTTTGAAGAAAGAATGTAGTATTTTGGTAATGGTTGCACAACTCTAACTGTACTAAAAAAAAAAATCATTGAATTGAACCAAGTGAAATTTATGGTATGTAAATTATATTTAAATTATATAGAGTCATTTTTTAAAAGAATGTGAAATAAGACATCTATTCCACTTTAACTTCTTTTTTTTTATATAGTAAAGGTGGAAATCTATTGAAGAACAAGTACAG
>NW_006285997.1:3793974-3804824 GCF_000327345.1 Myotis davidii
CAATATTCCCTTTCGAATTAACCTATTAAAACTTTAAATCTACTAAAACTTTTAAAATAATAAAATAAAAATAGTAAAAGTGAGGAGACTAGTTAGGAAGCCATCACTAGAGGTAACAGAGAGATGATACAGATGAAACTGGGTGGAAACAGCGGAGGTGGAGAGAACTAGATCCCAGAAATACTCATGACACTAACTCTGCAAGACTTGGTGGCTGCAGGGGGCGTGGGGAGAAGGAGGAGGTACAGAGCACAGCTCCTGGGTGTCTGGTTTGCAAGAGGACGAAGAGTGGTGCATCTGCTGAGACAGGGAGCTGCACAGAAGCAGGACCAGTGGGGTGACCATGAGTTCGGTTATGGCGCCTGAGGAACAGCATGCAGAGCTGGGCAGAGGCGGTGTAGCCAGGATATAGTATCCGCATGTGATTTTTCTGCATGCGATGGTTAGGTCTTTGGTTCTTTCTTAGCAACGTCTGCCTGGTGTGGAGCTAGGGCATCCAGGCTGAGATATTTCCCGAGGTCAGACAACCCCAAAAAGTGGCAACAAAAGATGCTGCCCTTTCAAAAATTCTGTGTGGGTAACTTTTTAAAAAAAATAAAGTTGAGAAACAACAAAACGCTAAATGTTTAATATTTATCCCATTTGAGATAAAATTTAAAGCACAGTTAGTTTAACCCAAGTAGGTTTATTACAATGACTGACACCTTCGACTTTCTTCCTACCGGTCTGCTCTAAGCCTGCTGGTCAGACTTCGTGGATCATTTCATTTGGCTGAGACTGTTGTCCTATGAAGTTTATGGGGATAATTCGGTGCTGGAATATTTTGTTTGTGAGTGTATTGTCAGCATTTCCTTTGAGTTTTGTTTTGCTCCAGAGTTTGAGAAGGTGATTCCTTCCCCGCTGCGTGAGAACACCCTAGAGAAGGGATGGCGAAGGGATGTGTCTATTTTCCTGTATGTGTGGCGTATCAGGTCGGATGGAAAACAAGTCTTACAGAGCGTCCTCTGCATTTAAACAACAGAAAATCAAACAGCCACAAGCTGAACATGAAGTGACTGTCCTCACTCAGACCTATTTGCCTATGATCAGCGCCAGCTCCTTCCAGATGCCAGCATCAGGGTTCCGCCTGCCTCAGCGTTCAGCGTCTCGGGAGTACATTCTTTGATATTTTGTGAGAAAGTCTAAGGGGCTGCATTGAGGACTACCATGGAAATGAGATTTTGAAGCTAACATCTCTCAGAGGAAATCAAACTGCAAGAAGCAGCAGCCAGTCTCCTCTGAAGGCTCAGCCTCGTCGATCTTTTTAACTTACAGACGTTTCCTGTTCCCAGTCTTCCTTTGTACATCATCTCAGTACAGAGTTTGTATTGGAAAACTGATTTCCCTTCCTTCCCTCTTATTAAGTTTCTACGCCCCTTCCCAATTTCATCCTAATAATTTGCAGATTTCATTTGGCTTCGTTTATCCCATTGTTGCTATTTCGAGGCGCTCCCCACTGCCGCATGACATTCAACTCTGGTTGCATTTTTGGGGTTTTTCCTTTCAATTAAATGCTTCCAGAAACAAGAGTTCGGAAAATGGGTTTACCCTCGCTGACTCAGATCTGAAAGCTTTTCCAGAGAGATTTCACAGGGAAAATATCGCTGGCTTTCAACCCCAAACGCTGAGTCCTGGCCTGCAGTTCGGACTTGGCTTTCATTTTCCATATCTCCAGCAATGAAAGCCCCAGCGAAGGAGCCGTCTTTTCTAAAAGCAGGGCCCGGAACTCTGGCATGCGCGTGTTGTCCTTTTCCAGTGAAACTCCAAGGTACAGTGTAAACTTGCTTTTCTTGCCCTGACCAACTGGAAGCAGCAAAGCCCTTATTTATATTCTGGTTTATAAGGTTTTCCTTTAATGGAAGTTTTGACTCGTCTTTCATACAGAGTGGTATGAGCATGAGTGAGCTCAGTTGCATTGTGAAACTTTGCATAAGCAACGCATGCTTTTTATTTCCTTTCAGTGATTCCTTCCAAGCGGCCAAACAAATTTGTAATAAATTTTTACATATCTATCAACAAGTGAATCTAAACATCAAATGAATAAGAAATCTGATGAACAGAATAAATTGGTGAATGGAATAGAATCAGAGGCATGGAAATGGAACAGACTGAAGGTTCTCAGAGAGAAGGGGGTGGGGGTGCGGGAAGAGATTAGACAAAGGTCTTATATGCATGTAGGCAGTACCTATGGACACAGATAATAGGGTGGCAAGGGCCTGGGATGGGCTGGGAACCAGATGGAGGGGAGCTATGGGGGGAAAAAAGAGGGACATCTGTAATAATCTCAACAATAAAGATTTAAAAAATGTTTTTAAAGGTATAGCATCATTCCTGGTCCCTGCTACTCGAAGGTGGTCACTGGACCAAGAGCTTCAATGTGCCTGGGAGCTCATCAGAAACCTAGACCCGCTGAGTCAGAACCTTAGGTGATGCATTGCATGTTCAAGTCTGAGAAGCTACAAGATTCCAGGTGTTGCTGCTGCTGCTACTGACCCATGAACTATGCTCCAGATCCCAGAATCTATATGTATGCACAGAATCTATATATGCCTGTATATGTACATATATGTGTATGCACTATATGTATGTATGCCTGTATATGTGCATATGTGTATTATAATTTCTAAACTTCATAACAGTCTTGCAAAGTACATATTCTCAACTTTTTTATAGAGAAGACTGAGATCCTTTGAGTTTAAGTAGCTTACATGATAACCAAACAAGAAGTCAATGGGGTACATGACTTCAAAGCTAGATTTGGTCAATTCTCAGGGGGAAAAAAAAGCTCTGGTTTTACCATCTTCCCATGATCTAAGACAAATACGTTGACAACGGTTAAATTAACCTCTTTATTTTCTAACAGGTAACCTTACTAGAATCAGTACCTAGATAAAAAGAAACATAAGACCCCCAAAAAATCATGTTCTCAAAAACACACACATATACACAAACACACACACACACACACACACATACACACTCAAAACACAACACCACAGATTCCACTATAAGTTGAAGAGATCGTTTTTAACTCAAAATTATACTTCAGAAAAAAAGATTCTTCTTAAACTGAAACATTCACAAATCTCTCTTATTAAGAAGGCATTTTCTAAATTACTATTTAAGTAAGACCCATTAGCCCAATTGTATGCTAATCAGTACTAACTAAAAGGTCACTGAGTAGAATCAGTAAAAAAGAAAAGAAATTTAACAAATATAAGGTGATTATTCCTAGAGCAAAAGTTCACATTTAATAAGCATAGAATATTATTCTAGACAAAATATTAAAAGTGGTACAGCATGTAGTTGCATGGGGAAACTCAACACATGAATATAACCCTAGAGATGAGTGAAACAAACCAGTATCTCTAATGTCCTATCAGTGGGTACTTGTGACAACATAGTGCATGGACTTCATAAGTACTGGATCCCAGACACTGTAAATGGAGATGAAGATGATTTACTCTAGAAAACCAAGATGTGACTCAAAGAGTAGCCCTACGAACATCACAGGTCCATGATGAGGATGCATGTAATGAGTTTGAATAAAACTGTTTTATGGGATATGATAATAGAACAGTTATGTTCTTTAAATAGCATTTCATATAACAAGTGGTGTTAAATATGTATGTATAACTAAATTAATAAGTTAAAAATTAGAATGTATGCTTTTGACTAGCTTATCTAAACCCTCCAAATATATTTATCTAAGTTGGCCACAAAAGTTTTTTCTGTTGAATTTTCTCAATGAAAAAAATGGAGGCCATCCTTCCTAATACCATGACATATATGAGTATTCCTAAAATGCAGAAAACACAAACTAATATTCACAACAATGTGATAGATGTAATAGTCAACCATGTACAAAGCGCATCTAGAGAAAGGAGGAAGTAATCTGGGTGACCAGGCAAGGCTTCACAAGAGATGACATCTGAGCTCCTTTTCAAAGGTGTCTAGAAGAGGAACAGAAGGAAGAGACTGCAGACATAAAATACCACTGTCCTGAGTCATGGAGATGAGAAGACATGGCATGCTTGAAGAAGCATGTGGTTTACAAAATGTGTGAGGAAGGATGGCTATACAAAAGCATTTGCAGCTGAAAGTAATTGTTTAACCTGCTGACCCTGGGAGAAGAGGGGAAGAATGGGTAAATGGATTCACCTCCCACACTAACATGTGTCAGAGTCATAAGGGCACTTGAGACTTGGTATATTAGAGTCACACAGCTTCTAAAGCTCAAGGTGTCCCCAACCCTCCTTCTCACCTTCGCACCTTCGCTTCTCCCTCCTGGGCACTCAGCATATGAATATTATGGGATTTATAGGTTTGTTACAGAAATCACAACCAGAAAAAGAGAACACCGTCATTAGCCAATTTGTGCCAGACAAGTGAAAAACTTGCAGATCTTAACCATGAAGCTCTGGATATTACACCCCCTACTAGAGCGTTGGCAAAGGTCTCCAACTTACTTTCAACCATGGTCACCTTTGAAGTTCTGAGGAGGTGGGAGAAAACCGAAGAGGTCTTTAGAAGAAGGAAACAGAAGGAAGGTTTCAAAGCGAGACCGGAGAATAAAATGGGTTCCTGTCCCCAAGTCTCTTCATCACCCCAGGCCCCAAGTGTACACACAGCTTAACATCAGTCCTTGAAAAGCATTTGGCTTGTTCAGTGAGGATTGTGGGAAGGTCAGGAGCTGAGCAGCCACTAGATAGGATATTTGTCTTCTCATCTGAGAGAGCCCCCAACACAGGACACTTCCTCCTGCTGAGGCCTTCGAAACGATGCCTTCTTGAAGAAAAAAAAAATGAGTAAGAGAACAGAAAGATATTTGGCTCCTAAATTAGACTGGCCTTTCCTCCGCAGAGCGAGGCAGCCACTGCGCCAGACTCTGGTGTCTGCCAAGCCCTCGGCAGCCGGAGGATCACATCACACTGTTTGGCTGCACGACCCCATGGTTAGCACTGCTCCCCACGTATCCGGCCAACAACAACACCCCCTCTTCCCATTCAGCCTTGACCCTGTGCACATGCTCTCAACGTTCTCAAGGACTCTGCTAAGCTTGAACGGGAGAGGTCTGTTTGTAGGGTTTGTGGATTTGTAAAGACAGGAGGTAATCCAACCTGCCTCTGTTAAACTGTCAACTTGAGAGTTGCTAACTTTTGAGAATTCCTAAGGATCTACTTGCAAAGAAAGAAAGCCTTCAGGATCGAATGAATGTGATCTGCTCTGACAGTCCAACAAGTCCCCATTTGAGAGTGCACAGTGCCTACTGGAAGGCACTGACCAGACTCCCATTGGGGTCTCGCTGACCTGAACAACACAGGGGTCCATGAGGGAGCCCCAAACCAGAGCAAAGCTAAGGCACCAACGATGCAATTGTGTTTTCCAAGTGAAGCAAGGCAACTCCATTTATCTGGGGCAGGGAGGTAGTTAGGACTTGCACAAAGTATTAATCAATTGTTGGTAAATACTATGATTAAAATTCTGCATTCTTAGTATTGCTTGGTATTATTCATTCATTCATCCAGCATATATTTGTTGAGAGCCTACTATATGCTAGGCTCCATTTTAGGTAGTGGAACACAGCAATGAGCAAAGCCATGTTCCTGTCTTAATGGTGCTTGTATTCTCAGGGAGGTAGGATGGGGGGCGGGGGGGACAGAGGGGAAAAAAGATATTTCAGATGACAATAAAATTACCAAGGTGGATTTAATAAGGAGTAGCAGCTGTCAGAGGGACTTTGGTAGCAAAGCAGGGTCACCATTTTAGACAATACTTGATGAGGAAAGACATCATTGAGAAGGTGACACTCAAGCCAAGCCTGGAAGGAGATGAAGGAGCCAGACCTAGGCATCTAGGGAAGAATGTTCCAGACACGGGGTTGGCTCTAGAAATACAAAACCCTGAGGTAAGAGTGTGCCTGGAATGTTGGAGGAATTGCAAGGAGTCCATGGTGTCTGGAAAGGCTTATGTGATGGGGGAATCTTGGAAAATAAGGTTGTGGGTAGACCTTTGGCTGAAAAAGAGGGGGCGCCTTTGGAGGACTCAGAGAAGAGGGAGGCAAACCCTTAGAAAGGACCACTCTAGCTGGTTACAACGTCCATGCTGATTTCTTGGCACTTGGCACGTATCAACCAGGCAGATCACAAATAGAACATCGAGTTGGCACGTGACGGAGCTAGGCAGGAGGGAAGTCCTGTTGAGTGTGGGTGTGAGACCCGGTCCTTTCTTACCTTTCAGGATTGGCTAGACCTGAGCTGTCCAACATGGCAGCCAGGAGCCATGGAGCTGTTGTACTTGAAACATGGCTAGTCTAAAAGAAGCGCTGTTCATGGGAAATACACACGGGAAGCTAAATACACAGCAAATACGAAAAAAAGTAAAAAGAATGTAAAATGTCCCATTTCTATAATGCTATATATTGAAATAATATTCTAATACAAAGGATTAAATGTAGTGTATTATCAAAATTCATTTCACCTGTCTCTCTCTTCTTTCCATGTGGCTACTAGAAAATCTAAAATGGCACGTGTGACTCCCTTAGATTCCCACTGCACAGGGCGGGTTAGAGTGTGACCCGGATGGTGCTCAGGTCTCCCCATCATGAAATCCTAAGAAACTGCAGCAGCTCCTTAAGGGAAGAGACAGAATGACCGACTTTAAAATCCAATCTCCCACCGAGCAAAGAGCGGGGCGCCGGCATCTGCAGGTAAAGAGGCAGCTTCCCCGCGCAGCCTTCTGGGCGAAGGGCAGCGATCGGACACCAAGCAGCTGTCTGGTAGGTTTCTCCGCAGGATAACCCATCAGAAAACTCTGCCTTTAAATATTGAGGTTCAATATAGACATAAATGCCCTGAACTGAAACCAGTCACCAGCGAAAGGACTGTCTCTGAAACGTATTTAGTCCCGCAGAGAAGAGAAAGCACCTACTAAGTGCTGGTTACTAGGCAAGGGGGTTTGTATTCATCACCTGACGCACGAAATCCTCACAACCGGCTGGGACTTCTTTTATTTAATAAAGAAAAAGATGGCGGTGGTTTCTCTAAAATCTTCTATTTTGTTTCTACAACAGGAAGCAAAGGACCTTCTCCTTTTCGTTTAGCATAAGACCCTCTGCGTATGGAACGGCTTTGTAGGTCCTGTTTGCCTTAAAATTGGATATGTTCTAGTTAGAGGAAGAAAACATAAGGTCCCTGGCTATTTTTTTTTTTTTTTTTTTTTTTTTTTTAAAAAAATGGCTCCCCATTTTTTCTTCTTTTCATACCTGCCGTAAATGTAACTTCTGCTGTGTATTTCACACAAACAGCCTTCTTTCAGACTAGCCATGTTGCGAATACAGCAGCACGGCTACCACATTGGATAGCACAGGTCTAACCAATGCTGCGATCCTTTGCCCACGGCAATGCCTCCTGAGGGATATATCTTCACGCCCGAACCCATTCAGAACCATACAGTCATAAATGGAAGGCTTTTAAAAATACCAAAAGGTCATTCCACTTCTCCTAGAGCTTGGCCAAATGATTTTACTAACTGATAGGCATTTCGGGTAAACATCCAGTTTGGTTAAAAATGCGATCTTGCTTCAGCATATGAAAATCTCTGTGTTGGAGAAGCTTTCTTGCAGCCTGATGTTCCCTGGCGTGTGCTCGGCTCTCTCTGCCGGCAGGCTGTGTTATTAAAGACAGCTGTGTCCATTGTTTATGAATTTTGTGGATGCTGAAAACCTAATAACAAAACCAGAAAGTCTCAAGAGTCCCCGCCTCGCCTTTTCTTGAACTTGAAACTGAAAAGACACTCATTTCCCACCGATGTCAGGAACAGTCAGTCCTGTCATCTACCAATCACAGTCCCCAGCTCCGACTGGTGAGGGAAGAGCCCTAAGGTCAACACAGCCCGCAACAAACATGGGGAAGGACATTGGAAGCTTGTGTTGTCCCATGAAAGGATGGCAACGCTAAGATATGTATCCGTGCTGAAGCGGTGAGCGTAAATTTCCATTCTCATTTCGAAATTAGAAAGTAATTTTTCTATTATTGAATTTTAGTTCTTAAAGTAGGAACAAGGGATATTACTGTGTAATGCATAACTATTTTTATTGATGTTTGACTACATTACAAATTGCTATTTGATCTGACCAAAAATGAAGCAGGTACCTCTGCCCCTCACTGAAGGGAATGTCCTCTTATTCATTATGAATGCATCTGTTTTCCTGTTATTTACCTCCAGCCATAGTCAGAGGTTTGAAAAGTCCTTGCATAGGACATTTATTTGGAACATGATACTTTTAACTGGGACCACGTTGTCTGATTCTGTTATGTATCTCATAGAGAACAGAAAGGCGTTGGGGGGAAACAGTAGTGCGAGGCATTATATGACTGAGGCATCTGACACGGGATATAACTCCAGGTAATTTATACTTTTCACAGTCTCCTTTCACAGAAGCTTCGCCCAGATCCTGGAGACCTGTCCCTGTTCTAAACACTAACGGCTGCTCAATTTTTCAAGCTGGCTCTTCTCAACCCAGGGAGAGGGCTTCGGTGGGCTTACGGGGATGATTCACGCTGATGACTCAGAGATGGACTTTCGAAGACTGTGTTGGACGCACACAGGGGAAATAATTCTCTCCTGTGTTTGCGGTTCAGTACCCCCCAATCTTTGGGAGAACCGAACACATCGCTACTTATGCTGACAAGTGGTACCATTTAAAATTCCACTCAAAGGAAATGATAATTGAAGCCATTCACGGGACCACAAAAACGCTGCCACCCTCCAAATCGAACATTTGAATGACATTTAAAAGGTGCCAAACTGTGTAATCGATTCATCCAAAAAATATTTCCTGAACATCTAGTGTATACAGCACTCTGGGATGGCTATTCAAGGAGGGACCAAGATAGCAATGAAAATGAATGATGCTACTTTATTAACACAGGCTATTGTGGGAGATTCCTGATGAGACTCCAAAAGGGACAGCTTAGGGGGGGACCAGAAATTATCAGGAAAGGAAAATGGAAGTGGGAGGGGAAGAGAAGTGGGGGAGGTGTGGGTGGGGAGGAAGTGTCACCATGAAGCAGAAACAGGCAACCAAGAGAGGAGCAGACCCATAGGCTCCCATTTGAAAAACAGGTAAGGTCTCATCTAACCATGACGCTGCACACCTAAAACAACACAGAATAATGCTGGATGTCAACTCTATTTGAAAAATATAATTAAAAAAAATAATAATAAAAACCAGAAAAAAAGCCAGGATAACAGAGAAAAAGAAGAAATACTCTACAGTATTGTATCACTGTATTTTATTCGATTTTGCTGACAAAATAGAGTATTTCTTTTTCCTTTCATTAATACCTGTTCCCTTTCTCTTCCTCTCACATACAGGAAGATGCATTCTTATACTTGCGATCCTATCTGTGAGGAGCCAGAGCTCACCCAGCCCTACCCCATCCTCTTCACACAGCTACTCTGAAGCTTTCTCAACAGGTGGTTCTTTTACTGCTTTAGATTGAATTCTCTTTCTCTACAGATTTATCATAAATCCTTCATATCACCATGTTCACTGAAAAACAGTGAATAGATTGAAACAAAGAGCTAAGTAAGAAGAAAGAAAGTTCTAGATCATATAACTCATTTTCAAGAACATAAATACTCAAATCAAAAAGGGTTAAGGCCAGGCATTTAGTCCAATATTTTCTGTTTATGACATGCAAGACACTGTACTCAAAGGTGTGAGGTACACTGGGCCTGTCCTCAAGAAAGCTAAAATCTATTGCCCAGCCAGTGTGGCTCATTGAGCATTGACCTATGAACCAGGAGGACATGGTTCCATTCCTGGTCAGGGCACATGCCTGGGTTGCAGGCTCAGTCCCCAGTAGGGGGCATCTATGAGGCAGACAATCAGTATTTTTTTAAGTTAAAATCTGTTTACAAAGAAGACCAAGAGGCAGGAAAGGAGGGGAGGAAGAGCCCAAATATATGATCAGGCCTAGAAAGCAGCTCAAGCACTCCTCACTCTGAGTCAGGAGAGAAAGAGAAGGCTGCGCCAAGACAGAGAGAGGCGGGAGGCTGCAGAGTCATGGGGAAGGGAAGAGGCTTTGTAGGAACTCAAAGAATAGCGTCATTTTAGTATGGTAGCAAGGTCACTATCTTAAAGGTCACTATCTTAAAATGAGGGAGTCAGAGATGGAAAGAGAGGAGCGTAAATAAAGAAAAGTCTTGGACTAATTAAACTTGGGAGCTGACAATGTTGAGTCACTTTTCTCCTTGTTAATATATTTGGATCTAGATTTAAGAAAAGTCTGGAAGAAGACACAGGATTTCGGCAAACTCTGCCATTATCCAACATGCAACACACACTAAGGTCAAAGTGCGCACACAGAGTTTTTTCAGAGTTCTTAAAAACATACCTTTACAGAACTACCAAAAGATTCATATCCATAGTGCACACATTGACTTCAATGGAACTTGAACAGCTCAATAGAAAATGAGGAATAAAAACACACAATTTACAGAAGCACAACTGACTAATAAATGTATAAAAAAACATTCAGTTTCAGAAGCCAAACACCAGTGAAAACAAGATTCTCAAATGGAAATAGTTTTGAGACAGGAAAATATACACGTATGTACATGTATGTACCTATATGAAGTATTATAGCAATACAGACACACACACACACACACACACACACACACACTCCTCCTTCAAAATGTTTGTATCCTTAACTAATTATCCTATGAGTTTAGCCTAAGGCCCATGGTCGGCAAACCGCGGCTCGCGAGCCACATGCGGCTCTTTGGCCCCTTGAGTGTGG
>NW_006285997.1:3804981-3830520 GCF_000327345.1 Myotis davidii
GTTGCAGTTTGCCGACCACTGGAAGGAAATACTCAGAGAAACAAGCAAAGATTAATTTTCAAAGATGTTTGTTGCATCATTCATAATAGCTTAAACTGAAAACAGTATTAATTTTAATACCAGAAAAATTATTAAATAAATTCTAGCCTATATGATCCTATTAACCAATGTCACCCCAATAAATTTATTTTTTAATTACAGTATACAGGCAGTCCTCAGGTTACGTCAGACTTGACATAGGTCATTTCGTGGTTGTGTTGCCATCTCCTATTTTTTTATTAAAAAAAAAAGTTATGTCATTTCGATGTATGTACAGATGTGCTTTATGTTTTTATTATTTAAAAACCTATATGTAGTATTATAGCAATACAGACACACACACACACACACACACACACACACACACTCCTCCTTCAAAATGTTTGTATCCTTAACTAATTATCCTATGAGTTTAGCCTAAGGCCCATGGTCGGCAAACCGCGGCTCGCGAGCCTTTTAATACCAGAAAAATTATTAAATAAATTCTAGCCTATATGATCCTATTAACCAATGTCACCCCAATAAATTTATTTTTTAATTACAGTATACAGGCAGTCCTCAGGTTACGTCAGACTTGACATAGGTCATTTCGTGGTTATGTTGCCATCTCCCATTTTTTTATTAAAAAAAAAAGTTCTGTCATTTCGATGTATGTACATATGTGCTTTATGTTTTTTATTATTTGCTGTATTTACCACAAGTGAAGGTCAGGAATTGTTATCTTTCTTTTAAATTTCTTTTTACTGTTTCACTTCATTACTGCTATGTATGTGCTCTCATATGAGTGACGTAGGTGCTTACGTAGGTGAGTTCTGACTTAAGGCGAAATCATGTTACATCGCCGTAGGAACGGCTCTCCAACGTAACCCAAGAACATGCTGTACTGATAGAATATTATGTAACTACTAAAAATTATTTTACAATGACTTTTTAATGAAATGGAGATGTGCTCACAATATAATATTAAATGAAAATAACCAGGATGCAAAATTACATACAAAATGTGATCCTACCTAGTTATATAACTACATGTAAATATAAAGAAAAAACGGTTGGAAGGAAATATATCAAATTATATCATCAGTAGTTAACTTTGAGTTGTATAATTATTTCTGTTTTTCAATATATCTGGACTGCTTATAATTACCATATATCTTATGTTGGCACATATATTTATTACCTTATACATAGCAAACACAGCACTGTTGCAGAATGATTTGATTTGGGGGTTATTTTTAAGAAATATATCTAAGCCAATGCACTGTAATTATCTGCAGAGAAAAAGTGAAATGCCTTCATCTTTGGGCATTCAGTGCCTAACGTATAGTGTCTAATGCACAGGAGACATTCTACATTCTTAAATTAATAAATGACCACTTTTCATAAGTGATGGATGGAAAGATGGAAAGAGGAATGCATAAAGAGTTGAAAACCTCTTCAGCAGTTAGTAAAATTGGTATCTTTCCTGGGATTTTCGGGATTTGAAAGGGGCTCATCGTGTGGCAGGCCTTTAAGAGAATAAAGAAAGAGGGGGAAAAATAAAAGGAATGATTTTCACAAGGATACAATGGCATAAGGTTTCATTGATTGAGCTCATTCTTCTACCAACTCGCAATGTCTATTCCACACTTCGCTCAAATTTGTAAATGCATCTGCTTCTTAGAGAAACAGGAGAAAGCAACTGTTCAAAAGCAATCACACAATTGCCCCCTTCAACCTACCAGGAGGATGCACTTAATTCACAGAACCACTGAGACACATGTCTAGGTATATAATCTCCAAGGAAGGCTTTCCAAAATTGATGCTTCAATTTCATTAGTGGGAATAGATGGGTCCCATCAGATAAACATGTATTCCTATCCATCTTTGGAAGTACAGACAACAAGAATGGCTCTGTCCCAGCAACGATCACATTTTCTGTGTGTATTCACAGCTTCTTGGCTTGGAGATGCGGTGTCTCCATTCTCCAGCTGATTGAGGGTAACAGATATGCCTTCTTCGCCCCCTCTGGCATCACGGTGACAGACACTCGGCTGAGCGCCCAAGGCTGAAATCTGGTATGAGTTTAAACTTGCTTAGACTTGTGAACTTCAGAGAGAGGAAGAATAATTCACATCTTCGTGTGTTAATATCTCTTGCACCAAAACTGGGGTTCTTTGCAGATGCTCATGTCACGTCACCATTATCTCTCCCTCAAAATGTCTGGTTGCTCTTCACTCCATAGATCCAAGTGACATTTCCCACTTTCAAATGCCTACAAACACTCATACATAATATCCCAGAATTGCATTGGTTGGTGGGGAGGGATGGAGAATGGAAGGGAAATGACATGTGGCTTTTTAATCAGGCAGTTCCGGATTTCAGCTCTTAGTAGCTCTTTGCCCTGAGGCAAGCTACTAAACTAATCAGAACCTCAGCTTCTTCATCAAAACAATGGGGCTCATACCTCCTTTGCTGCAGAACAATTTTGAAAATGAACATTAAAGCATCTGGCATGGGGTATACACTCAGTAAAATAGCTATTGTTATTAGTAATGTCTCTGTAATTAATTCACTTGCTGATTTGTTTCCAAACTGTGTGTTTTCCTCTAAATGCTCAAATGCTATATGAGAAGTTTTCTTTCTAACTATTTTCCCTATTGACTCATTTTTAGGATGATGGCTCCTGGGTAGAAAAATAACTTTGCAGGGTGATTCAACTATAAATTATATAAAGAACCTTAGAAAACACAAAAAATAAAGACATATATGGGGATTAAAATTCTGGATTTGGCCTGAAAACATATGAAATAGAATTCAAAAACTATAAATCATTTCCAAATCAAATAAAATTTGGCCCCCTATTGATTTTGGAAACTTTTCCTTCTAAGACACTATTTTAAGGCTTTGTCAAGGTAATGACCAACGACCACAGAAAGCAATAAACCCAACTTTGTCTTCTAAGCAGGTCATCTGGATGGTACTGTCAAGAAGCAACAGTCCGACACACAATAGTTGGATTCAATCTAAAGAGAATGGCACTGCAGCAGACCTTCCAATAGAAGCCTCAGCTGACAGATGGATCACAACTGCACAGATACATCCAACATAAAACACCAAGAGCACCGGCCAGTTCCTAAGCAAGATGGAGGCCCCTCCTAATTGTTAAATGCTATCTAGCTCTTAAAGAAAAGCCTAGCCTACCCCCACCCCCTATTGACTATTCCAAACCAAGACCGTCTTGTCCTCAGAGTGATGGTACATCCACGATGCCAAATGGAACACTGCAGCAACACCATCAATATTTCAGCATAGTTTTGCAAACAACTCGGAGGGTTTGGGGCCCACATTGATCTAATTCACTCAATAGTTGCTCAATTCTCCAATTTATTGCCCAGATGTAGCCAAATTCCTCCCTCTAGACAGAAAAGACAAAGAGACAGCCTGTAATGGAAACGCGCTGAATTGCACGTTACAAGTAAGACGGAGGCCACGAGAGGGTTCCACACTGCGGGTCCCAGTCTTGTCAGAGGAACAGCAGTGTGGCTGGGAATACGGCACCTGCATGGCCGTGGCTTCTTGTGGCCACTGAGCTGCTGGGAATGCCCAGTGCTTCCTATTACAGCAAAGCGCACCCTGAAGCCAGACACTGTTACAGGGAGAGATTGGAGGTTCCCCCACCTTGCTACGGGACAAGGTCAAGTCTGAGCGTGGCCCAGATCATCAGTGGGCACTTCCAGCCACTGCATCTTGCTGCCATGCGCAGTGGCAATTTCTGAGGCTGAGAGAACACTTTTCAAGCCAGAGATCTCCAGGGAGTCATCCACATTCCATACAATTTATAATAAGTGCCCCAGCAGCGGGTTATAAATCCGTCTTCCTCTCTGAGCGCTATCAACTGTGATGCGCATCTCAGGGAAATAAAGCAGCAGAATGCGAGAGAGGCAGTGGGGGATACAGGAAAATTGAGCGATGCTTATGAATGCCCTTTATGGACCACGCACTGAAGGTATACAGTCAGCCTTGTACCCCAGTGAAGTGAAATACTAAAATGATCAATCACAACAACATTAGCGATCATTTTCAATATCTGGAAAGTAAAGTATGGTTGCTCTGAAGGGTTCGGCAACAGGACTTCTCTGGTCTGGGAGTCAGAAGGAAGGTGTGGGCTTCTACAGGCAGACGGGTGGGTGTTAACTAGGTACGGGGCACGATAGATGCGAAAGGACAGAAGGAGGACAAAGCAGCCCAGGTCAAGGCCATGCAATGTCAGACCAGTGCTCCTCAAACTCTATTCGGCAAATGAATTCTCCGAGAAGCTTGTGAAACTGCATTTCAACTCAGCGGGCCTGGGGAGGGGCCCAAGGTTCTGCGTTTCTAAGAAACTCTGGGATGAGGCCAAGGCTGCGGGTCTGATCCACACCGTGTGCAGTGAGGACCTGAGGTTCTGCCCAGAGGCCAGAGCAGAGAGAACGAAAGAACTTGGCAGAGGTCAGGGGCCTGGGTCTAAGAGGGGTGGGAACCATGGAGATCTCCATTTCCTTTGTTCTCACCAAACAGCCGTCCTCGGAGTTCATTCCCGGGAGACAGCACTTTGCAATCTCCGAAGCGTAAGTGAGAGCAAAGGTGTTTATGCACTTCAGGGCCTCCAAGAGCCAATAAAGCACGGCTCCTTCATCACAGACAGCCCATTAACAACCCATGTTTATTAGTAAAAATCCTCGGAACTTAATACGCCTTTGTCAGCAGAAGTAATTGATCTTGGCCGGTTAATTTGGCTGCTTTTACAGACTGAGGACTTGCCACTCTTTTAAGAGCATCCGACAGCTCCGTGGGCTTCCTTCCCTTCAGCCAGCAGTTTCCAAGAGCCCCGAGGCTTCTTACAATCGTTCTCTCGGAAAGAGAGCACAGACATCCCTCAGTGGCACGTTGGTCTTCGGCCTCAGAGGCCTGGGACACACGGGATTTCACAGAAAGGTCTGCGCCCACTGCCACCATCCCGTTCCTTGCAAATTGCCTGACAAAGGCATGCAGGGCTGTGTGCTGTTCCATGAGGCAGGTAATAAAAGCTCAAGATTAAGCAAAGCGAGGCAGATGTGTGCTTTAACCAGTGCTTGGTATAAACTATATGCTTTCCTTCTGCCTTAGGAGAGAGTCAACTTCTTTCCCTTTTAAAATTAATACAGAGCCCAGCCAGTGTTGCTCAGTGGTTGAGTGTTGACCCATGAACCAGGTCATGGTTGGATTTCCAGTCAGCGTGCATGCCCAGGTTGTGGGCTCGATCCCCAATGTAGGGTGTGCAGGAGGCAGCCATAAATGATTCTCTCGCATCATTGATGTTTCTCTCTCTCTCCCTCCCTCTCCCTCTCCCTCCTTCCCTCTCCCTTCTTCTCTGAAATCAATAAAAATATATTAAAAATAAAATAAATATAGGACTTACTCAGACTGAACACAGGCCATGAGGAAGACACACTAAATGACTCAGACAACTCTGAGGAACAGCCAGAGGGGCTCAGGTCTGCACCCCCTGGTGAGTACTGGGACTCTGGAGAAGGGATTCTCTTGGCTCTCTTATGTATCTGAGTAGATGGGGGGTGCTACGGTTTCACAGGCAATAGGAAAGGATTCTTCACATGAGTCATGATGATATTCACCCCTAAAAATGTCAAGCGCTCTGCTTCTGGAACGGGTCAGAGTGAAATTGTGAAATCCTCTCCAGTTATCTTCAAACGTCAGCATGCGCTCAGCTGTCTGGAACGCCCGCCGTATAGACGTCCCGACCCGAGTCAGGATGTAAAATCATGGGTCAGGCATGTGTTTCACTATCTGAAGAAGCCATCTCAATGAGATGGGTGTCTCTCCAGTCGTCCGCCTCCGTCACCACATCACAAAACCATGGGTAGACAGAGCTTCCCAAATTTGAAGAGTGTAACTAAGGTGGTTGGATACAAAACACAACCCAGCTGACATATACAGTACTTACTAGAGGGGGGGGGGGGGCAACTGGAAGGGTTGGAGATTCATTTATCAGAGACGGGTAATATTCACGAAGGATTCACAGGTGCACAACTCCAGAGGCAGTGGTCTGAGGCAGAGAGCCATCTAATGAGATGGGGATATCTATCTAACAATAGCTATTCTTCCCCAGCAAGAAGGGGCTGGTGGCTTTAAAGGGCAAGAATGTCACAGTTTGGAAGAGAAGACAGTCCCGGTTTTGGCGTGCTGTGTCACAAAGGCATGTACCTCAGTTGCAGGCTTGATCCCCAGCCCTGGTCAGGGCAAGTGCGGGAGGCAACCAATTGATCTATCTCTCTCACACTGATGTTTCTCTCTGTCTCTCCACATCCCTTATACTCAAATATCTATGAAAATATATCCTTGAGTGAGGATGAATAATAATAATAAAAAAAAACACAAAGCCCTGACCAGTTTGGCTCAGTGGATAGAGCATCGGCCTGCTGACTGAAGGGTCCCAGGTTCAATTCTGGTCAAGGGCATGTACCTTGGTTGCGGGCACATCCCTAGTAGGGAGTGTACAGGAGGCAGCTGATCGATGTTTCTCTCTCATCGATGTTTCTAACTCTCTATCCCTCTCCCTTCCTCTCTGTGAAAAATCAATAAAATAAAAAAACACAAAAAAACGCCCAAGCTATTTTAATAAAAAGCTGCAGAGGGGTTAAGGATACGTATGTAATACCTTAATCAATAAAGAAAAAAAAATAACAAGCTGCAAAAAAAATTTTTGTATTCTCAAAAATAAAAACTGCTCTGATGGCCCTCTCATACCCAAACTTACTCACACGTGTCCTATCCCCAAGCACGGCTCCGCCCTCTCTGCTGCTCGTCCTATCAGAGCCATTAGTGGCTCCAAAGCGCTGAGGGTAACAAAAGAGAACTAGAAAGAATATAGGATTAGGACTATAAGAACATGAGCAATCAGATGTAGGGGTACAGAAAATGATATCGAATATAGGTCTGCAGAGAACTCACTGAACAGGAAAGCTTGGGCAACCAACATCATTGAACTTTTATTTCTTCAACCAAAACTGAAAGCAGGACTCCCAGGGCCCTGAGCTTGGCCCTCAGGTGCGTTGTGCTTAGAAACACATGTACTCCAAATGCCTTGAGTGCATCTGAGTTTGTGACCCTGCATATATGACCTCCAAACTCACTTCCGCTCCCCAACACTGAATTACTTCGCATGACTGTTATTGTTAAATCTACAGGATCTTCCATCCTCTTTCCACGTCCCAAATCCCACCCCACCCCCTCAAGGAGGCTCATCTGCCCAGCCTTGGCATACCCTTCCGGGAAAGATGGTTTGTTTAAGTGCAGATTTGAAATTTCCTACTTCAGAGGTGCCTTGTTTTTCCTCAATCTACCGAAAAGAATGGGATACACACACAAAATTATCAGCAAACTTTACAGCTGCCAATAGGAAAAAAATAAGCAATATTTAATAGCAAATAGAAATTATCTATATAAAAACAAAGCTATTTATCCACATGGAAGTGGAATCTGAATATGCAAAATCATGTTCATTTTCATTAGTCAATTATCTTTGTTTTTACATATTACAATATGATGTGCATTATATACCTCATATTACTGATATATACACATATATCCTCTCCTTCCCAGTCTCCCTCCCCATTCCTTCTTTCCTCTCCCTTCCCCTTACAAAAACACCCTCCCCTGGGTCATGATTACTTCACTCGGGACTCTCTAAGTTGTATGTGCTGTAGGAAGGGGAAAGAGGTTAGGAAAGACGTGTAGAGAAATGACAAATGCTGTGATTTACAATGATCCACATATGATTCTACTTTGGTGAAATTACGATGCTAGAGTTCCCCATTATTTTTAATATTCTGAGATGCACACTGTATGTTCTTTATGACAAAAGATTAAAAGCTTTAAAAATATATGGTGTAAATAACTTGGAATGGCTTGTTAAGACTAGGTTCCCATCATCACTGTGACCACCATCATCACCAATGATTTTACTCCAAATTTAAAATACATAAATAAAAAGATCCCCTCCATCAAACCTCAGAGGGAAGGTAGGGGAGGGTGGGGGTAAGGGGGAGAGATCAACCAAAGGACTTGTATGCACGCATAAAAGCCTAACCAATGGACACAGACAATAGGGGGGTAAGGGCATGAGTGGGAGGGTTGGGGGATGATGGGGGGATAAGGACACATATGTAATACCTTAATCAATAAAGAAATTAAAAATCAAAGATCCCCTCAACATCATCACATCAGCCAAGTTCCCGTTTTCATTCCTAAGCACTCTGAAGATATCCTTGGTGCATGAGTTACAAGTCAGCAATGCTTGGAGAGGCAGGTCTGTGGCTTTGCCTCACCAATCCCTACTCCACCCCGAACCCACAGCTTAGGGGCCACTTCCTCCTGTTTATTCCCCCAACACAACTGACCAATCTTTAGACCAGGTTCTCCACCACACAGAATACATTGAGGCGAGCTGACCCCATCTGCTTCCCATTTGACTAAAAAACTCAACAGCTGCTTCAGCAAGAAGCTTCTTTGCCCAAAGAGCAGAGAATCCATGTCTCCCCAAAGAAGATGCAAGTGGAGGAAAATCAGCCTCTTCCCCTCATTCCTTAGACCAGTGATTCTCAATCGGGAGTGACCTTGTTCTCAGGGACAGGTGGCAGTATCTGCAGACATTTTTGGTTGTCAAAACTGAGGGCGAAAGTGGATGCTGCTAAACATCCTACAATTGCACAGAACAGCTGCCACGACAAAGACCTACCCAGCCCCGAATGCTAACAGTGCCAAGATCTAGCAATACACCTGCCATAGAGAGATGAGCTTTCCCCCGGGGTCCACAGCAGGAGGGAGAGAAGGAAAGACTATAAGGAGAGTCAGGGCTGCTCGTGGTGAGTCCCAGCTGCAATTAACCAGAAGGAACATCCTCGGACTACCCAGGGCAGTACTTACAACGCAGGAACACTTGGTGCACTTGTCTCCTTCGGGCTGAAAGTCCTCTCCTTCTTGGTACTGCACACCCTCAAACACACAGCCTGGAAAGCAAAGGAGAGTTTTGAATGAGGGCAGCAGCCTTTGTTCAATTTGACCCTATTTTTCTATCCATTGCTCGTCCATCTCCCATCTCCACCTTGAAGAGCATCCTCTTTAACCAGAGGACAATATCACTTCATAGTAAGAAAAAAGAAAGACAGGGAGGAAGGGAGGGAGGGAGGGAAGGAGGGAGGGAGGGAGTGAGGGAGGGGGGGAGGGAGGGGAAAAAAGACCAAAAGAGTACAAAAGATTGACATGGGCCCAAAAATCTCAAGATGCTTGAAAGCACATCAGAGGTTGGGCCCAGGTCAGCCTGAGGGGGACCAGTGCACAGTGGTGAGTCCTGCAGAGCCTGTGGAACTCACCATGACCTCACTGACCACGGCCAGGGGGACCAACGCCAGAGGCGACAGACAGAAGAAGTCCCAGTGAGAGAAACCAATGATGAGCTAAATAGCAAATGACCTAAAGAGCTGCCACTCGATGAGTAGCAGGAATTGCCCAGCCTCTACCAGGCCCTCCATACCCATGATTTTACTCCATCTTCACCAGTGAGCTACCAAGTAGGGACTTTTGTCACTGTCCCCAAAAATGGGGAAGACGTGGCTCTGAGAGAAGTAACTCACCCAGCTGGCCAGGGGCAGAGCTGGGATTTAAACTCAGTTCTGACCCACTGGCCGCACCGCACAAATAACCAGGCACCAAGACAAGAAGGCACAAAGGTAGGTCAGGAGGTACCCACAGGTTTTCAGTCCCACCCTTTGTCCTGTTAAAGGGGTTGTGTTCCCCCACCAAGTCTGGATAAAAATAGGACCAGAAGCCCAGGAGGTGTCTCCCATTCAGAAAGATGCTCAGGACACTATTATATTCGTAACAAATCTCACAAATGACCTAGAGCATAGCTGGCCAGTAATCCCCTATCACCCAGGCTATGGGGGGACTGTCAGCTAGTCCTCAGGTCCGTGCTCAGGAGGCACTTTGCCAGAATAGCTGAGGTCACTCTCCACATAACAGACAGTGCTGGAGGCAGCAGTCTGCCAGCCAACATTCAGCAAAGAGGGCTCTTGCAAAAGACAGCCTCATGCCCCTGGGAGTGAGTGTTCAAGGCCCGCCAACTGAACTCATCAACAGAACCCACCAAAGCCTTGAAGCAGCTGGTACCTTCCAAGAAGAAACAAGTATGACCCTCATCCACCTGATGTGGCGGCTGGACCTGTTCACTTTAAAGCCGGATATAGAGCCCTTTGTTCACTGAAAGGCGTGGAGCCAAACACTACTGAGCCTGATGCTGAATAACTGAGTGAAACTGCTTGTTGATGCCCACGCCCAGCCTTCCGCCACCTCCTTGCTGTTCCCATTGATTAGGGAAGACCTGGTGAACCCATGGCCCTCCTAGTGGCTGTGGCTCAGCCTGGCTCATCAAGGCAGGTACCCGGTCATCTCTTTACAAAGGACGCTGCCAACAAAGGGTCTTCCATTCTTTCATATGTTTGCACCACTGATTCTGTCAGACAGATTTCCAGATGATTAACCACAACAATCCACATTTGACAACTTCAATAGGGAATTTTAAATGAAAATTCATGCAAACTGTTCCCATCACAACTCGCCATCTTTGAACAAAGGGTCGGGAGGAAAGGAAGGAGCAGACAACCAAGAATGCCCTGAAGTGTGTCTCAGGAGGAAGCTGACCACAGACTCTGCATGTTTGTCATTATGTGGAAAAAGCAGCCCATGATCAGTGACAGATGCCAGTCCTGAGTTAATGAAGGAGAATGTCCCACAGCTTCCCTTGAGGGTCCCTGTCTAGACTTAGCTGAGACCACCCTCCCAAGACAAAGGGTGACACATTCTGGATGTGGCCTCTGATTTGCATCCCGAAGGTTGGCCTTTGAAACTGAGAAAGGGAAAAAAAAAGAGTTTGAAAGAAGGTGGAAGATCTTTTTAAAGAGAACCTTGAAGCCACTTCTGTCACAGTCTATGCATTAAGTTAATAAAAAAGATTCCCTTCAGTTCAAGGGGATGAGCCACAGAGCCAACTTTAAAAAAAAAATATATCTTTTATTGATTTCAGAGAGAGAGGCAGAGAGTGAAAGAGATAGAAACATCAATGATGAGAGAGAATCACTGATCTGTTGCCTCCTGCCCACTCCCTACTGGGGATTGAGCCCGCAGCTCAGGTATATGCCCCGACTGGGAATCAAACCATTACCTCCTGGTTCATAGACTGATGCTCAACCACTGAGCAAATCTTTAAAGTTAGCAACAGTTGATTCTTGACCCCATAGTGGAAGGCACAGAGCTTGCCCAGCTGTCAGGGCCTGGTGTGTGCCACTGGCATGCTAACTTACAAGATTTGCCTCCCAAGGCATCTGAAACCAAGCAGAACAGTTATCATGGTGTGTGGGAGGTGGGAGGTAGTACAATATGGTGGCCATGAGAGAGGAAGCCAGACCCTAACTCCACCTTTGGCCTCTTCTCACTCACAGGTCTTATTCCCATTGGGTCTCATTCCTTCCTCTATGAACTTCGGGCAGTACCTCACTGGTGGGTCAAGTGCATTCAATAGTGTGGTATGTACAGTCATGGAGTTCACCCTTTCCTTCGGGGAACTCAACCAAAAACAAAATGGAAGCAGTTGCTCAAATATGGTAACTTCAATTGCTGAAATAAAGTCACTTTGTCACTCTGATGTTTGTACACTCACACTTTCAAAAGCAGCCAAAAAAATATGACTATCTCCTGACTGAAGAGGAATGTTGTATGTGCTCAATGGATTCTGTATCAATAAAACAACAGTCTACTCAACATTACTAAATTCATATTTAAGAGCTATGACAATTTTAAAATCTATACAGCATTAAAAAAAAAACTGCTCTGTTATCCATCTCAAGCTTGGAATTACCTGGGAGGGCTGGGTCCCACCCTCAGAGATTTTGATGAAATTGCTCTGTGATGCAGCCTACACATCAAGATTTATTTTTGAAAACTTCCTGGGTGATGTTAATGAGCAGCCTTGAAAACTAGTGATCTAACTTAATAAAGATCTTTTAGGCACTTATGAGTATGGCTACATGATACAAAGCATATTTAGTGCACTCAGGAGAAAAAAGTGATTATGGAAAGAATTATCAACCAGTTTTTGGTCTTCATGAAAGCTCATCCAATAATACTCCACAGCAGTCCCACTGTGAAAAGGAAGATGGGCTCAGTAAAGACTGTGCAGGGCCCGACTGGTGTGGCTCAGTGGTTGAGCATCGATCTATGAACCAGGAGATCATGGTTTGATTCCCAACAGTGCACAAGCCTGGGTTGCAGGCTCGATGCCCAATAGGGGGCATGCAGGAGGCAGCTGATCAATAATTTTCTTTCATCATTGATGTTTCTCTCCCTCTCCCTTCCTCTCTCTCTGAAAATCAATAAAAACATATTTTTAAAAAATGAGAAAAAACTGTGCGGGGAACTTAGGAAGGTCAGAAGTAGTGGAGAGGGGCCTGTCCTTATGTCATTTGAAGATGAGAAAAGACCAGACCTCAGAAGGGACTCGGGTCTGAATATATTTCAGACAGCATGGAGGGGAACAGCCGGCGCCTGAGCAGGGAGCCTCATCTTTGCCGAGCGACCCACCGTGTGGCCATAGCCATGACCCAGGAAGGTTTGCAGAACAGAAGGCTCTTTGGAGATTAACCTCAAAAGCAAGGAGGAGTTGTGGGTATCACCTCCAATGAGGAAAACACTCTGTGAAAAACCCCAAATGCAGAACATCTGTCTAAGAGGATGGGCCAGGGGCTTAAGGGCTCAGGAAAATATCTCTCACCTCACAATCCCCGGGCTCAGGCCTAGGGCGAGCAAAGGTGCAGGAGGCCTTGGTAATCCTGCTCGGAGGCGAGAGGAAGCCCTCCAGCCACTGAGAGGAAGGAGCCCCCCACGGTCAGCTGGGCTGCGGGGCCTCTGCAAAGACCTGGGCCCAACTTGCTGCACCAGGCGGACAGCGGAGGCCAGCACAAGCCTAGGCTGACTTCCCTCGGGGCCACAGCTCTCGGTTTTCAGCAAACATCTGGTTACCTCATCACCCAGCTCTGGCCAAGGGATTGCAAACTGAAGCAGTAAAGACATTTCTGGTAGCGAGGCAAAGCCACAGCCTCTCCTTCCAAAATAAGCGTTACCTGCGGCCCGTGGAGTGGAAAGCAGGCCGCTGAGCCCCGAGCAGCCACATGCCAAGACCTACAGCGCGTTGCCTTCATCCGGGCTCCCAGGGAGGCCAACCGGAAATTTCTAGGCAAAGAAGTTTGCTCTCTAACCCATTAGGTGCACAGATGTAAAGGGAGAAACAGTCCGGTCGGGAGAGGGGAACAGCAGGCATTCTGGACAGCGCTCAGAGGTTCCAGCAGTAACTGCAGCCTCCCCGTCCTGGGAGTTTACCTGGACACGTGGGGCAGCACAGTCCCAGATCCTTGGAGGGATTTCTACAATGCACGACGCACCGCACCTCAGACTCAGTGACCACGCCTTCCTGAAAAACAGAACAGCAAGGTCAGCCCAGAATCCCCGCTGCAGACTCATTCACTTTTGGAAAGTAACCAAGGTAACTGGAGGGGAGTCCCAACACAAACGTGCAAAGCGAGAGTGGTGTCAGGTCCAGAGGTACGTGGCCCAGATGAGGTCAGATCTCCCTGGCTCAGCCCATGGAGGCTAGTTCCTCACCCTAATCTTACTCTTTCTCTTTGGCCCTATTTTCTTTCTTTCTTTTAAATCTAATGTTTAAGCCTGACCAGCATAGCTCAGTGGTTGAGCGGGGCCCCAGGAACAGGAGGTCATGGTTCGATTCCCGGTCAGAGCACGTGCATGGGTTGCGGGCTTGGTCCCCAGTAGGGGGTGTGCAAGAGGCAGCCGATCAATGGTTTTCCCTCATCACTGATGTTTCTATCTCTCTGTCCTTCTGCTTTCCTCTCTGAAATCAATAAAAATAATTTTTTAAATAAATAAATCTAGTGTTTAAGACCCTGATGTCAGTTAGTAGCCTGCAGTGCCTTGCTGTTCATTCACAATTGTTTTTAAGTTTCAACACTTACTGTATTTTCTATCACTGTCATTATACTGTAAGCCATTAATTTTGAGGCAAAGAGTATGAACAATAATATCCCAGACGGGTATCTGGAGACGTAAATCCTAACACTTCTAGAAATACCTAGACCAGCTCCGCAATTTAGACATTCCACTCTGCCTCCTTGAGAGACTGGCTCGCCAACATCCACTGAAGAGACTAGATAAAACGATTTTTAAGTTCAGAATACCTATGTCAAAAGAGAGACTTCAGAGCATTATGCTAAGTGAAATAAGCAAGTCAGTGAAGGAAAAACACCACATGATTTCACTCACTCATGGACAATAAAGACCATTATAAACTTATGAACAAAAATAGATACAGAGGCAGAGCAGCCTCGAACAGACTGTCAAAGCAAAATCAAGTGACTCATTTATAAATTGATCCTGGGATTCTAGTATTTTAACGTCAACTGAAACATTACTTAAATTAATGTTTAGAGTTGGCTTTTGAAGAATGTTCACCATATTCTCTACCTATTTTATACATGGATTTGTGTCTGTGTGTTTGCTGACTGTTTAGTCTTATTTTGAGGAGAGGTGTAGCACAGGCTAAAAATAAAGTAACCATCTAATAAATAGATGCTTTTCTTCATCGTGTCTGCCACCAGTGCATCTCAATCCTACAAGGAAGGGTTCTTTCCTACATGTCTTCATATCTGTCAGGCCGGAGGCGTCTGCCACCAGTGGAGTTCATTGTGATCTATATCACAGTGGGAAAGAACAAAGCAGCTGCCAAATTTCTGTAAGAGACATCAAAAAAGGACCTGTGCTTTAGTTATATAACTGAAGCAATGCAAAGAGCTACGGCTCAACATCCATTTCCCTTTATTATCTGCAATCCAGATGGAGAATTCAGGTTTGCATGAATTTCCTGTCTCATCTTCAGAGCATCCTCTGCCAGTAAAAAATGAGAAGCAGAAAATCAAGGTGAATTTTTCACCATCAGAACTCCTTTGGTAGCAGGGTCTAAGAAATAAGCTCGAATTCAACGCAAATGGAAATAAACCAGATCATCAGACCAGCTGTTATCCGTCTGGTACCTAGTTGGACCCCAGACACGCAGGCTCTACCTGACGTGATTTTAATGCCTGGTTCCTCATTGCTTACCACCACCCGGTGTGACAGTACCAGCCTCATTTTGCGGGGATGGAAGTGGGGTCCAGGGAGGTTAGATAGCAAGTGCCATGAGTGGCAGGCCCACAGGTCCCTTGCTACATTGCACTCTCTCCTCTGTCACTGAACCTGTGGGCATTTAATAAGAACATGAATAGGAAAAATTCAGATTTCAGTAAACTAAATGTAAATATAATTTCTAAAAATATACTTTTATTGATTTCAGAGAGAGGAAAGGAGATAGAGAGATAGACACATCTATGAGGAGAGAGAATCATTGATCAGCCGCCTCCTGCACACCTCCCACTGGGGATTGAGTCCACACCCCGGGCATGTGCCCCGATCAGGAATCAAATGGGTGACCTCCTGGATCCTGGGTTGATGCTAAACCACTGAGCCACTCTGGCCAGGCTAAATGTAAATGTTTGAGAGAAGATCAGAGAGACTCCTGGCCAGTGTGGCTCAGTTGGTTGGGCGTCATCCTGTGCACTGAAAGGTCAGGGCACATACCTAGTTTGTGGGCTTGATCCCCGGTTGGGGATGCATACAGGAGGCCACTGATCCACCTCACATCAATGTTTCTCTCTCTCTCTCCCCCTTTTCCCTTTCTCTCTCTAAAATCAATAAAAACATATTTTTAAGAAAAAGATCAGAGAGAAATATACATTATTATACTAACCTTCCTCCTTTAAATGCAAAAGCATATGCTTAGACAGTGAAATGGGGTGGGGTAGAATGATTTAACAGCACCTTCTCGACAGAGGAGACTTTTAAAATTATGTCCAAATCCAATGAGCATTGTTTAAAGAGCATTTCTCAAGGGGTAAAAAAGAAGTTTGAACATTGAGATTGTGCATTTGTCCTTTTGTTTATCTCGCTGTGTTTCAGAGCTATTACCATCAGAGCTGATGGGGTCAGCGCTCTCTCAGAGTTCCGCAAGCACCAGCCACAGTGGGCTGCTCAGGAGCTGACCTGGTGTTTCTTAAATGAGTTGGGTTGAAGTCATGGAGGTTGCAGTGTACTAATTGCTTTGACTGAATATAGTGCACAGCTTGGCTCCAATTCAAAATGTGTCTGAATCAAAGGAGGAAAACATTACCTCTAACAGTACCTCTTTCTGCTCACAGGAATTTGGGTTTTGCTTAAAGCTGGCTCACAGGAAGTCATGAATTCTCCCCAAGGACGTATGCATCTTCCAGGAGTTTTTTCAGGCACAATGTAACAATGGTGAACAACTTCGCTGTGTGTTTCTAGAAGCAAGTCCTATACAATGTCTATCCTGTACTGTCTTGGTTCGGTGAATGCCACAATCAATATGTACAAGAACACAGTTGGGTTTTGTTGTTGTTTGTTGTTGTTTTGTTCTGTACTGTCTGAAAGAAACTTCTGAGGAGGACTCTACAGATTCCCCTTCTTGGGAGGGTAAGATCGCTGGACCGTACCTGGCACTGGCGCAGGACACAGGGTTCCGCAGGACTCTGCCACTTGAAGGAGCTGTTATAGGTGTTCCCTTCATAGGTGCAACCTAGACCGGAAATGGAAGCAGGAAGACAGGCCAATGATGAATATGGGTTTTTTCCCTTTCTCTTTGAAGCAAAAGAAGTCATGCCGTCTCAACCGGGACTGGTGATCACAGGACCCATCAAATTGCTTTGCTATTCTCCCCAAAACACAACTAAGCTTTTAAAATACCCACTTGGCTTTCGCTTGCATTAATTCTTTGACTACTGAGAAGATTAACTGCACAGACTATATTTTCACATGAAAAAGCATGGATTGATGAGCCCTCTTGGCCAAAACGCATAACCTTGTGCATGACTTTATTTATGCCACATGAAATATGAGGAGGACCGAGGCTAAAACAACACGGTGAAAGGGATCTTATATAAGATTCAGTGGACTCAAAATTGCTGAAGGTCAAGAGGGAAGGTTAAAACATGGTAGGAACTAAAAGCAGAAAATTAAAATATAGGAAATAATTGCAAAATTCCATTTCCATCTGAGTCTCCTGACAAGCTATGATCTTCACCAGCTGAAACCCCCCAAGTCTTGCCTCCCAGCCCTTAGAGCTATGATTTCATATTTCACTTTTATTTATTTCAGGTTGTGAACTAGATTAAGGAAATCTGAAACGGTCAATGTACAGATGATCACATGTTAATTCACTAGCCAAACAGAAGTCAGGCTCACTCATGGAAACAAGCAGAAGCCAAAGGCCAGAGATCCTCAAAAGAGGCCCCAAGCCAGTTAAGTCCCTGTGGAAAGAGCCAAAGAAATAATGATGCAAAGCTCACAGCCTAGATCTTGATTTCATTTGTCTAAATAACACCCTCCTTCCTGAGTGTGACACTTTGTGGGAAGAAGCACCACATATTAGATTATTAGGAGCCCACTGGGCAAAGGGATTGATTTATCAGTGAGAATCTGAGTGCTTAGTCCAAAGAGTACAGTGGCTGGACACACACACGGGATAATGTAGCACTAAAAGGACCCACCTCTTGGTACCAATGATTGACATCTGCCAAGCCAATCACATCAGTTCACATCAGTTTTCCTTGTCCAGGATCCAGGGAGGAGAGTCACCTCCTTCCCTGAATTCTGCTGTGGTCACAACAATAAACCCTTCTTACGACATACAAACAGAATGATAAAGGGCTTCAGAACATTTCGATAGACATTTTCATGGGCTTGGAACCATGCTCTGAATTCCCAGAGGATTATGAATGATTGAAAAGAGCTCAGTAATGCTCTCCTCTCTAGTTCCTACAAATCAAATTACGAAAGTACACAGCTGATTGAAAACATATTAGGGAAATGCTTTCACTATATATTTTTTAATTTCCTTTGCATGAAGTGTTACAGCGATAAAACGTTCAACCACCGGAACCCCTAGCACACTACAAATGCGTACGCCAAACCAAGAATGAATACAGTGAATTTTCAACAATGAAAACCAATATAAAACAATTTGGGCGAGCATAAATCTTCCTGCACTCACGCACTCACAACAGACGCGCCCTGTGCACGTCTGATCCGCTAAGGCAGACTTGCGCGGATAATAAATAACTTGTTCTGAGAGAGGGAGGCGGGGAAATCAGGGGCCAAATCTAATTCGTGTTCAGTCCAAGTAAATATGAGATGCCTGCCAAGTCCGCCCGTGGGGTTTCCAAATATGTTATATATTTTCATCCTCCGGATTAAAAAAAACACACACAAAAAAAAAAACTGAAAGAAAGGGTGATTTTATGCCGCTAATAGGGCAGGCAAAGCTCTTGCCTTTTGACTGTGGAGGAGGAAATGCTTACAAAACCCACACAGACCAAGAAGGGACTGCTGGCCAAGAGGCTGCTCAGCGAGGCCAGCTCATGTGCACGGGCTCCCAGGAGGGGAAAGGCCTCTCTGAATCATCCCGCTCGATGTGGGATAAAAGCTATTGGAACAAGTGGTCCTCGGGGCAGGGAATCCAGCAAGGTTTTCTGCCTCAAGTAACTGTCGATTGGAAGTTTGGCTCCTCTCCCCTATTTCCACATGCAAAGACCACGGTCAAGTTGTGAATTGCTCTACTGCTTCACTGCCCTTGTTTGCCTGTCAGCCTACCACACCTGGCTCCATAGAATAGATTTTCCCAAATGTAGGAGGAGTCTTAGTGACAGAACAGACTCAAAAACACCGGTGATCATCTCTTTGGTGACTACCATGCACATCCGTACCTTTTCCTTCTTCGCCTAACCTCACCAGCATCGGCTAGTTATGGAGACTCCAGTATACCAAGCATGATGGTAGATTCCCTACCTAAGGGATTCTAGGGAATAAAATATTGAAAGAAAGGCTATGCCCACTGCTCTCTGGTTCATAGTCGAAGATAAACATGTTATCCTAAGCCAAACTCTAACACGAGCTATGTGAAGACACATGTACATGCAATCAAAGAGAATCTCGGGTTTACCCTAGAATTAATTCTTATTCTCTGTAAGGCAACTTTCTTTATAGTAAATTCTATTAGCCACCAACTTTATGCTGCTAATACGGCAGACAGGCATTATGTCGCCTTTGTTTTTCTTTTCACCAGAGGAGTAATATACTACATATCTCCTACTGGCCACAGTAGATGAGCAGGCAAAGAAAAGGTTCCATTATACCTTAAGCACACTCGACAGTGCTCCTCAAACTACCTCTGGTGAAAGGCCAATTTGTTTTGTTTTGTTTTGTTCTCCCAATTAAACATGGACTAAAACTTCCATAAACTATAATCAAAATGAATTACTAGAAAATTTAAATTTAAAAGACTAGGACAAAATATAAGCCTAATGCTTTATCATTAAATGTAACACGCATAGAATTACACACTTGAATTATAAAAATTAAAAAAATTAAAAAAGAATTCTAATTGTTTACTCTCCATTCCTGCACTTACCTAATTGTAGACCAGTCGTGGTCTATGGATCATCAGTGGCCGACAAAGCACATTTTGGGGTGCACTATACTGGGGGATGTGTTGTGGGGTCAGGACCAACTCAAAGAAATAATCAAAATATTTCAACCTTAGATAGTTAGAACTAGAAGCCAACTTATTGATAATATAGATTATCTCCTTCACTTTACAGGTGAGAAGATATGCACAGGAAAATCAGAGTAGCTTACTCAAAGTAAGAAGGCATTTCTTGTGAAATTAACACTGGAATCCAAGTCCTGTGCGAAATCGACATGTACACACCCAGGTCTAAACTGGCAGTATTATTTGGGCACTTCCGAATTCATAATACCTTTGTACTGAAGAGTTAAAGGCCCAGGAGAAAAGCCAATTCTATCCTTATAAAATTAAATGAGCAGATCCAAGAACTAAATGAAAGACTGGGTAAGTGGGGTAAGCAAATGAATGGTTAGGCAACCAGTAAAGTAGCGTTTCCTTTCTCTTTAAATATTTTTAAATAAACTTTCGACAAAAGAATTTATAAACATTCATTAGTTTTCGTCTGGCAAGGAAAAAAAAAAAAAAAGCAGTGCCGAGTCCACAAGCTTCAATAAAACCATTGCAGGAGGAGGAAGAGGTTATTTTCTGATAAAATCACTAGACTTCATTTGAACCAATCGTTCTCAGTCTGGGCAATTTTGCCTTCCCCCATTCCCCACCCAGGGCACTCTGAGTAATGGTAGGAGATATGTTCAGTTGTCACAAACGGAGGATCAAGGTGCTACGAACACCTAGTGGGTAGAGGCCAGGGATGCTGCTGGCCATCCTATGATGCACAACAAAGAAGCAACCAGTTCAAACTGCCAACTACGCCAAGGCGGAGAAACCCTGATCTAAACCATCACACGTCGCCCCAAGTGGGTCTTCTTTACAAAACTGAAAAAAAACACAAAAACAAGACGAAGCCAGCTACACTTTTCTGCTGGGTGTATATTGCCTTTTTTGCTTGTTTAATATTTTCAGGGTGGAGAAAAGTTGCAGAGCTTTTTTTTGGTAAACACACATACTCTTAGAGAGAAACTTCGCGTAGTCAATGAGTCAACTCAGAAAACATGTGGCAAGGGAAACGGGAAGAACACAAATAAATTGAGTCCACAATTAAGCAATCAAATTCATTTTTCCTATTAGTGGTGGCCTTTTTCAGTGGCCACAGTATCCCAAGGGAGAGAGAATACCACACATTTTCATCACTCTGTTGTTAAAATAGCTGTTAAATATCATCAGGACTAGAAAGAAAACAGCAATGGCCTTATAACAGCCTTCATCCCACCTGGTTTCACCCTTCTAATCTCAATCCGTCCATTTCTCAAGTTCACATCAGCCCACGAGCAGAGAACTTGATCTTCCCGCTACCAATAAGTCAAGCCCATGCCATGGCCCCAACTTACTTTACCAGCCCCATCCCCTTCATACCTGGAACTCCATCTAGGTCCCTGGGATTATATACCTTTCCTTGATCATAATAAACTTGACTGCTTCTTAAAACAGGTTAAGTTCTTCAACCAAGGCTATCTGGCTTCCACCATCCCACTGACATCCCACTGAAGAGCCAAAACCAAGGACACCCAGTCTTTACCTTTTAGGTCCTCTCTGTGGCCATCTGACCACGCTTTTCTGCTTCTCATACACCCCACACGCCTTCTAGATGCTCTCCTCTAATTATCCTCACTCCCTCCACACCTGCCTCCACTAAGCTTCTGGTTCTTTCTCACCTGGACCATCACAGAGGCTCATTGACTGTTTCTCAAAGAAACAGGGCTTTCTCAAGCATCCTCCTGCACAGCTACAAGTGTGGGCTCTTTCAAATCCCCGTCTTACTATCTCATTCGCACAGCTGAACTCTAACAGTGACTGGTTCACAGCCTGGCTGAGGTATAGACTGGTACCCCCAACCTTCCTTCTCCAGACCAACTGGATCCGAGTCTCTGGAGGTAGGAAGTGGAGCCTTTACAAGTCAAACTTCGTACCATATAGAGCTCTCGGGCCTGGCCTGTGCTCACTGCTCATTCTCTTACCTGCTGTTCCCAAACTCCCTCCATGCAGGCATGCCACACTTAGAATCTGCCCACCCCACCAATATGGCCAGAAGGTCTCATCCCAATGTTTTGTAAATATCGGTCCCTGCTTGAAAAACCCAGATCTTACCCATTCCCTTCATCTCCATCATCCCCACAGTGACACACACCCAGGTCACCCAGGTTCTCCTTGACTTAACTAACTCCTCCTTCAAGATTCATCTTAAGGTCACCGCCTCTGGGAAGCCATCCCTACTCAGGGCATGCCCTTCTCCATGCACACGTGGGCTCTGAAATATCCATGTCCAAATACTTTACAGTACTTTGTGTGTAGCTGGTGCCTCATCACTGTTTACTTTCACTGGTAATGAACAGGAAGTTCCAACACAGAGCCATTCCCAGAAACCACGGCGGCGAACACAGGAAGCATGACATTCCCTGGACCTCCTGTCTTCTCCTCTTGGCAGGTGGACAGTTCCGTTCACTATTCCACCCCCAGAAACAGCCAGCTTTCCTGGATCTGTGTCTGCTAACCGACTCCTTCCTCCTCTGCGGACCAGGCAGGCTATGACAGAACACAATCTGGAAAGCCCTTTAGCATCCCACCATCTACCAAACCTTCGAAATGACAAGTGTATCAACACTTTCCAGCCCCTCTTCCCACACTCTTCAAGACTCACCTCCAGCTGATTTTCAGAAGGTGTCTTTTTCTTTCCAAAATCCACTTCTGTCCCCAAAATTACTAGTTTATTCTTGTCCGTTGGGGACAGAGTTAGCATGCAAACTATGACAGTTACTTAAATTAAACCGAACTAGGGGTCTTTGAAGTCAGTTCATGCCGCATGGAGCAGGGTGGCAGAGCAGGCGGGTCTGCCAGGCTTTGCAGCTTCCGGGCCACCTGATCCGGCACCCAGCCCTGGACTTGGTCAATGAGCCCCAATTCCCCCAGCCCATGCAATTTGTGTAATGAACCACTTTTCAGACGCTGTTCTCCAGAAACATGTAGAAGTAGAGTCAGGAGGGATAAACATAAAATTGGACCAGCCATTCTAGGGCTTAAATGGTGTCCTTAGGAGTTCATTGAAAACAGGCCATTACTACTCTTCCAGGCCCTACCTCCCGGGGATCCTGCAGGCAATGCTGCTTATTTGGGGCTAATGGAGATTTTATAGCCAAACCATTTCCTCGATCCCAAGAGAAAGAATCAGACCCATGAACCGAGTTCTTAAAGAGGAGCCTTCTGGCCACAACATTTGTTTTCATAGCTTTTTTGTTTTGTTTTCCAATTAGGACTTAAATATATGATTGAAATGAAATCATCAGCAATAGAAAGATAAATGATAGAAAGCTCTACTTAATTTTGATGGCTTTAGAAATAAAACCCCGAATATACAGAAATATCAGATGAGTACAGATGGCGTGCAAGTTCGGCTCATTTCACCAATAAAAAGGAACACAAAAATCTCCATGTGACTGCCTTGGATATCTATGTGTTTATTGGAGACTATAAAGTGATGGAATTGTGTGGCTTATAGAACCAGCCTCTGAACTGCCTGGGATTATGACATACACACTATCTGGCATACATCAAGGTAGTAACACAGATTCTATGAGGCAAAACTAACTCAGTATTCTATTTGGTGTAATATGTCTTCAAACTTTTAAAATAATTAATACAATAAAGGAAATAACGCAATGTGTTAAGGGGAAAAAATACTTGCAACCACTTTTTTATATGAGCACATGGTCCATCACTCCTGCATTTGCTCAGTTCTTTCAGAATCACCCCTAAATGTGGGAGTGCGTCCACCCCCGGCTGAGTCAGCATTGCAGCCGATATTCCACCCTCAGCTCCCCACTGTCAGAGCACACGCCCACTGTGGGCAGAAGAGAAAGAGGGAAGCTGAGCTCACGCTGAGCAAAAGTGGGAAAGGGAGGAAACATGGGAGAGCCCGTCCTGTGAGGTCACCAGGCTGGTTTTCTGATGTGGGCAGGAGATGTTGGTCACCGAGGTGATTGCCAAGGATGAGTTCCAAAAACTACTTTCATAAACGTTAGCTCCGTCATCCTCCAACAGGAGAAGTGAAAAGAAGAGAGAAAATTAAAATCATTGCATAATTATTATAGGTGAGGCATCAGACTTGGCGTTTTCACATTTTATCCCCATAAAATGCTTTCTAGGCAGAGAACATTTTACCCCTAGTTTTCAAAACGAGGAAACCAGGATCCACAAAAGCTACATCACTCTGTGCAGGTCACACAGACACTCTTCATCCTCCTCTGAAATCCACGTTCCGCTCATTAGCTGCGTCCTGCCGGGGCCTGGGAGAAGCTCAGAGAAGATGATTCCCTGGGGAAGACGGCCCCTGCCTTTCAGGGATGCCTTACCATCATGTTCCATGGTGTCTGAAGGCCAATGTGATAAATTAAAATGCAGGCCTTGTAGCCGACGAGGCAGAACCTGGTTTTGAGGATTTATGTTTAAACTGTTCTAAACGCCTGAGCCTTTGGCTCCCAATCACACTGGGCCGCAGGCTTCTGACGCTATGAAGCGACAAACAATAAGAGATCACCAGATTAAATTCAGACACCGCAGGTGGACTCATGCCTTTTTCAGATAGGCACATGTTTCACAGCTCGGTCAGGGTGCATGGTAGCAGCTTAAGAAAATAAGGTCTCCCCACTTTATTCTTGTTTTACAAAATTGTTTTAGCTATTGTAGGTCTTTTGCTTTTTTATAGAAATGTTAGAATAAACTTGCTTATGTGTACAAAATACCCATAAAGGGATATGCTGGGCATATCCCTTCTCATACCATTTCTTAGGTTATGGATGTGAGAAAGTCAGGCTTGATGTACACACCGTCCAGGATCCCATAGACACAGATAATAGTGTGGTGAAGGCCTGGGGTGCAGCAGGGGCTGGGAGGAGAGGTATGGGGGGGATCTGTAATACTGCCAACAATAAAAAAATTGTAAATTAAAAATTAAAAAAAAATAGTTGATAATTTAAAAAGCACAAAACACCGGACAATCTGAGTTAAGCTGCTAAAAGCCCCAATTTTTAGTGTGTTCCAGTTTCCAAGGTGTAAATACTCCCACCATGGTCATTTCGAGCTACCAACACACCACTGTACCCAGAGCTATTTATTAACATCAGAGGCTATTGGGTCTGAGCAAACTTTTCTCTGCCTACAACAGACCAGGAACATTTGGCTAGAGTTTAGGGTATTTTATGGGCATCAGAGGTCAAGCTGTTTATTCTATACTAGAGGCCTGGTGTATACAGATTCGTGCACATTGAGAGGAAATTAATTATTAATATCACTATTTTCCCTGTCTCTATAATAGAAGTGCCAACCAAATTCACAATCAACAATGACAGATCGAAACACACATGTGCAGTTGGCACCAGCGAGAGCTTTATGTGTATCATCCATGTGCAATAGATAATCTTTTATATATATAGAATAAACTTGCTTAATTAGACCTGCTTTCTGATTTAGCTAAACTTTTTCTAGCCCAGTAAAGCACCCAAACTTCTCTTTCAGGTAATTGTCAACAACACAGTAGTAAATATCAACATGAAGCAGATCATTATTGTCCAGCATGCAGAGAGAACAAAGGGTAAAATATTTAACTGTAGCAGTGTTTGACTATATTCCTTGCAATAACAAAAACTTGAAGTCATTTGCAAGGTCCACCATTTCTTATTTCTTTTCAGTTGTATCAAGTTTCTAAGCTTTCTAAATCTCTGTTCTCTGGCCAATGA
>NW_006285997.1:3830704-3847102 GCF_000327345.1 Myotis davidii
AACAAAGAATACAGCTGCCCAGTGAAAGCAGCCCACATGCCCACTGATGGGTGAATGAATAAACGAGATGCGGCATATGCATGCAATGGAATATTATGAGGCCTTAAAAAAGAATGAATAACGAAACATGCTACAACATGAATGAGCCTTGATGTTAAGTGAAACAAATCAGACACAAAAGAGCACATACTTATACTCAGTGAGATCAAGTCATCCAAACGGCAGAGGAGGAAACGAATTCCACACCTAATTCCAAGTCCAGTCCCCTTTCCCTCCAGTCTTCAGGTGACTGGGGGCTGTGATCACTACCCTCCAATGCACAGGCCCCACGGCACGGAACTCCCTCTCATTCAGCACCTCAATGCGGCCGTCAGGGCTTCTTGAAGTCTGAAGTTGCCCTCAGAGCCTCCTGCAGCTGGCCATCCCACAGTCCCCAGAACTCAAAATGTCAAAACCTCAGAGTGCATGTTTAAATCGGACCCCTCTGCCTGTCCCGGGCCTGGCTCGGAGAACGCCCAGACATTCCCCAGAGGTCGGAAGGCTGCCTGTGTTCTACAGCAGGGGGTCGCTGCCCAAACACGTCTGCAGATAAACATCCCGGGCCCTTTCACCACGAAGCTACTGGAGACATAATTAGTTGGCTTTCGTGCCAATAAGCTCATCTGCGTGAAGAAGGCACTCAAGCTCACGGGCATACCAATGTACTTTGTTCACCTCCATTACCACATCCGTCCTGGAAACGCACTCTCTAGCAGACAGAATCCTAAGGCAGCTGCACATGAGCTCTCAACAGGTTCCTTTCGAAAAGCAAACCTAGAGCACGTGTTGCTGTTGCTAATCCTCACCCAAGGATATTTTCCCCATTGGTTTTTAGAGAGTGGAAGAGGTAGGGAGGGGGAGAGAGAAACATCGATGTGTGAGAGAGAAATCCGAGAGAGACATAGATTGAGTGCCTCCCACACATGCCCTGATTGGGGCCAGGAATTGAACCTGTAACCTAGGCGTGTGCCCTTAACCGGGAATCGAACCCATGACCCTTAGGTCTGAAGGCAGAAGCTCTAACCACTGCTCAACCAGGGCACAAACCTGGAACATTTGATGTTAATAAAAAAAAAAAAAGTGCCAACATGTGAAGAGACTGATCAAAGCCAATTAAGAATGGTTATAACTGCAGCCTGGTGACTTTTTAAAATAATAAAGAGGTACATGTACATTCATACATCTTCATATAGAGACACCAGTTACACCCTCAGACATACATTTCATTTCATAGTCGCCAAGCTTATCTTAGGCCACTAAGCTCGTCAGAACTTGTCACACATCAATAGGAAATTAACAGGGCATCAGTTGCTGGAGGCAGCACTGTCAGGCTGGGGGGCCACAGGAGAGGACACCCAGGTGCTGAGAGCAGCGCTTCAACAGAGGGACAGGGGCCCCCCGCCTCCTTCGTCACAATGGGGAACATTCTCAACGCGCCCACTTTAGAACAGTGAAACCTGGTGCAGCCCAAGTCAGCAGCCAGCCTTGGCCATGGAGCCTTCTAACTCAGAGGCAACCACAAACTCCCCGCTTACACTGCCTTCCAAAATCCTACAGGATGCGAAAGACAGAGGCCCAGAGAGATGAACTGGGACAACCTTGACAGGGAAAGCTGATCTCTGGTTTAAATTTTCTGACCAGTTTTAACAATGAAAACAGATTTTTGTAAAGGATGATTTTAATGTTCACAAAATCTTCTCAAACAAATAGGGTCATTTTTATTTAAATGCCAAAATAGCCTGGTATATATTATGGAAAAGCCAAACTATGAAATATAGCTTCTTAGACATCTTTTTTCAGTTAGAGAAGAGTGAAAAAGAAACCCCCATACTTTTTGTGTGTGTGTTTTTCCCCCTCAGATTTAAAAATATATTAACAACCCCCACTCAAATGTCTGGGGCTGGGTAGACAAAATTAGTCATACTGCTAAAGGTTCAAATAATTATCGGTTCAATGTACTTACAGGCATACCACCATCTAACAATTTTCATCAAGAAACACATCAGTCGCCTCAGCTCTAAATAGAGGAAAATACAGCACTGTCAGTATTCCACGGTAGCTCAACGGTGGTAATGTTCTTCAGAGCAACACACTCTCCCAAGATGATTTAAGTGCTAGGTCAGCCTCTGCATTAAAACAGCTGGGAGCAGCCCTAGCCCAGTTGGCTCAGTGGATAGAGCATCTGCCTGCAGACTGAAGGATCTAGAGTTTGATTCCAGTCACGGGCACATACCTCAGTTGCAGCGTCCATCCCCTGCCTTGGTTGGGCACGTTTGGGAGGCAACCAATTGATGTTGTGTCTCTCTCTGTCTCTCCCCCTCCCTTCCTCTCTCTCGAAAATCAATGGAAAAATGTCCTCGGGTGAGGATTAACAACAACCCCGCTGGGAGTAAACTGGTGGAGACTTCTGTGCTGTGGGAAATGGAAAACCACGCTCACCGCATGCAGAGCCTGGCTCTGGAGGGTCCCCAGGAACCTGCTAAGTGGCTGTTCCCAAGAAAGGGGGCCCGATGGCCGGGGTCAAGAGAGGGAGGAAGCCTGGTTTTACTATCGATGCCTCTGTATACTTTGAATTGCCTATTAAAACTCTTTTAGGAAATCAGGCACACACATCCTCACAGAGGAGTCAAGCTCATCTTGGATACTGAAGAGGAAAATAATACGTTAGGGTTTCCCAAAAGAATGTCAGTTAGTAAGAAATCCCCTGCCTCTAAGCCACATGCCATCTTCAGTTGCCTCCACACACAGCTTCCATCCGCATCCTTCCTGTGACGCGGTGGTCCGCCCAGGAGGCTGTGGCAGACTGGTGCAGGCAAACTGACCTCAGTTCTCGCTCTCTCTCTCTCTCTCTCTCTCTCTCTCCTCTGTCTCCAGACCCCTCCTCACTGCCTTGGTCTCTCCTCCCTCCTTATCTCACAGGCAGTGTGATACCAGCAAGAATGAGCCTCCTGCACCAGGGGCCCTGCAACTTCTCACAACTGTGTGATCTTGGAAAACAAGACCACCTCCCTCAACATCTGTTTCCCCATCTGTTAAGGCAGAATGATAACCATCACCACCACAGGGCTGAAGACAGCGGTATCTCTGACTGTCTAAAGACAGGGTTTGTGTGTATCCAAATAGTCTCCGAGTCTCATTCACAGTGTAGTGAAGACGAATGACAGTGCGCGGACCTTAAGCAAGTCCAGGTTGCTCCTTATTTGGGATGTGAAACCGGGGCAAACGGCATCATAAATACAACCGATGCTACTAAGAATTCGGTTGTGACTAAGGGGAAGGAACACAGAAGTGGAGGGAAGTGACAGTCTTTTGTTGGGGCAATGCATGGATGCAATTGCCAAAAGAAGTTTGGTTAAAAACAAACAGATGGACACATGCATGGCTAACTCAGCCTTTCCATCTTCTACAGTTTAAACAATAAGTCAATTTACTCCATCAACAAGGAGAGTGTGGTTATTTTCTTTTTTTAGCTGTGTGGGGGTTTTTTTGGTGTTTTTTTTAATGCTCATTCCTGTATATGATAAGTGGCTGGACCTCTTCAAAAACAGCCACATAGTAATATTCTAAAAGACACGGTCATGTTCCAGGTCATTCTCAAGGCAACATTGAGAAGAGGCCCCTAATCCATGGCCTTGTACTGTATGAAAAGCAAGTGATAATTAATAAGGCTCAATCTTTAACTATTATTCACAGTTACACAGGTCAGTCCTTGATCTACATAAATGAGCCCAATCCCCTTAAAATTTTCCATGCATGTTTGGCTCTTAAATCTTATTTATCAGAACTGAGGAAGGCTGTCCTAATTTTGGAAATTGGTGTGCAAATATTTACATTTTACCTCTTTCCTTTCATTTTCTGAGACATCGTAAGATATTTTTTAAATCAAATATGAAAGTTAAACTGTTTTAAAAAATGCAGCCCATGGGATCACCACTCAGAAAAACAAGCCCCAGCTCACAGAAATCAAAGACAAGAGAAGGCTGTGGAAAACAAACCCCAGTTGACAAATGAAAGACTCTTTTCTTATGTCTTTCGTCGAAGTATTGCAGACAATTAATATTTTATGCTCCACATGAAGGAGAAGGAATCTGACCTATAAATATTTGAAACACACCTTATTTGTTTATGATCCACTAATAACAAACATATAGTCGGATAACAAATACATTATTGTTTATGAAAGAACCCCAAATGAAAGGGTGATTCTCAGTCCAAGTAAATACAGAAAACAGGCCAAAAATGCCTGTTTGACTCTCAATGATCTCATTTGTTTTCATCAAGCAATATTGAGTGTTTTCTAATTAGATGACTTTTGCAGTGTTGTTAGATAGTTGGGTAAAAATGTATAACCATTCCTAACATAAAATGATCTGAAAAGTACACTGAAACACTGGCCTGAGAAGAAAGAGTTCCTTATCATTTACTTACTTAAAAAAAAAAAAAAAAAAAGAATATTCTGGCTTCCTAAAAGTTAAATGAACTAGGTAAAGCAGTGCCATGCCATAAATACCCCACATGTAGGTTAGTACGTACTTGGAGAATAAATGAATGAATGAATGAATGAACTACATGAGTAATCAGAAGCAAACAGGAACAAAATGTGAACACAAATGCACACACACACACCATCAAGAATCCTCCTGGAAACCTGAGTTTTCATATTTCTGTCCTTAACCCAAATTGCCTCTTCAATAGCAACAACACTTTCAGAGGAAAATAGAAATCATGATAGAATTCTGTTCCATTTTTGCCTGCCCCTTTCCCCTCCCCCAAACAATCAACAACACACAAACAAAAACTTACTCCAGATTTGTAATTCAGCGGATCTGGAGGGGAGCCCGGGAACTGGCACTTTAACACGTTCCCTGGGTGATTATAAGTGGCAGGCGGTGCCTAAGAACTATTTCGTGCCTTTGTGTGCCCGGTTTCCCTGGGAGCCTTCCCCTGAACAGCCCTCTTTGGATGTGATTAACTCCTTCTTGTTCATGACAGTGGGTTGCCCCTTCGGGAAACCCTCACCCGCACACTCCCAGCCCTGGGCCCATCCGCTGTTCGCCTCCCCTCTGGCTGCTTCCCTGGAGAATGTCCCCCACGGAAGGCATTTCTCTGACCCTCCAGTAGAGCAATCTCCTTGAAGGCATAGATATCTTTTTGCTTGATCTTGGGGTCTATGATTTAACTTCTTTGGGCGCCCAGTTCCCTCATATGGAAAATGAGATAGAAATGACCTGCTGTTGTGTGGGCTACGTGATGAGTATAAACCAGGGGTGGGCAAACTTTTTGACTCGAGGGCCACAGTGGGTTCTTAAACTGGACCGGAGGGCCGGAACAAAAGCATGGATGGAGTGTTTGTGTGAACTAATATAAATTCAAAGTAAACATCATTACATAAAAGGGTACAGTCTTTTTTTTTTTTTTAGTTTTATTCATTTCAAACGGGCCAAATCCAGCCCGCGGGCCGTAGTTTACCCACGGCTGGTATAAACCAATGAACCCATTACCCAGCATCTTGGGAAAGCAAGTCCCTCTGGACCATGATGAAAACTACAGGTGGGGGGAAAGGTCTTAAAATCAACCAGGTAATTCATACCTCACAACCCACAGGGCCTGGGACTTTTCCAAGGAACAGTGTCCTCACTCAGGAAAGATGTTCCTGACCAGCGGCCTGGCCGCAATCAAAGACTGGCCATGAGCCAGGAAAAACCCATCAAGAATGGCCATGGTCACAACTACCAGGACGCAATGCACAGAAACTCCTGGAATGGTTTAAGGAATGAAATGGGGGTCCAATAGTTACACATAAACTATCAACACAATTACAGAAGTGCCCAAATATATGGTAGTACACAGAGGATAGAATATGAGTCTGAACACAAGCACAGCCTAATACGGGAATTTTCAGTGGTCCAACTTCCTTAGCAGAATGAATGAGCTAACAATACGCCTTCTCTGCCTTCTTCTCTCCATGCTTCTCCCATATTGAAAATATCAAAACAAACACACACACCATCACAGCCTCAGAGAGCCTTCACACGCGTAGGATGCGGGGGATGCTCGGTAATTAGAATGTTGAGGATGATGATAAACAAGTAAGCAAAGGCAAACAAAAAGCCAACAGTGTGTTCCGGGGGGACATGTGCACCGCAGGCCACAGGAAAGGAGGTCGGGGTGCGGGCGCCGTGGGAATGCATCAAAGACAAAAGCTCACGTTTCATTGGGAAGGAAAGCAAGCAGGCAATGGGGACCAAAGTGATAGCGTTTGGGCTTCAGGACTCGGGCTCAGGTGGGCAGGGCATAGGAGGAGCCTGGGAATATCTGAGAGTGGAACTACTTTACAGACGAAGATGCCCACGTGCGCGTGTACCCGCGTGCACAGCCCTCACATGGACATCTCTGTGACATGGCAGCAACTTGCCTCAGAAACAAACGCAATAGGCAGAGAGATGCTCACCATGCTTTCAAACCCCCACCGGGAGAGCCCCCTGACCATCACCAGCCCCCCAACACACACACACACACACACAAAATCATGCACACACGCACCTGCATGCACACACGTACATACACACATGCATGCGCACGCACACACACCAGCTTCCCTCCCAACACCCACGTGCACCCAGCCAAGGGCTGAGCGAAGAGGAAGGGGAGAGAGAGGAAGGGGAGAGAAAGAGGAATAAAAGGGGAGGCAAGAGAAGGCCCCGCCAGCAGCCGTCACCTTTGCAGCGCTCGCAGCAGGCTCCCCTCTGCTTGACGGCGAGGGCGCAGTCCCGGGACAGCACCGGGCACTTCTCCCGCTTGCAGGTCACTTCCTTGTTCTGGGCAAAGAGACAAGAGAAATTCGACATCAACTTCAAGCAGAAGCCCCGAATCCCAGCCCATGCGGGGTTCTCCCCGCTCCCTCCCCCGCTCGCCTGCCTCTTGGCAGGAAAGCTCCGTGAGAGCAGCGGGGTGATGCTCTCTCCGGAGCAGAAGTCCTCATCCGGGAACGCACGGCTTTTTCAGATCAAGGGCAGACCCAGGGCCTGGAGAGGCCCTTCCTGACAAGCCAGCTTCACCGGGACACCCGATCCCCGGGACACCCGATCCCCCACGGAGAGAGAGGCCTCCTCCGCCCCACTCTCGGGGCTCCGCTCAGCGTCACCACAGAAACCATAATATTTGCGCAAATCATATTTTGCCCATTGGGCTACCTGGGCCAGGACTGCATCGTGAGAACAAAAATATTTGCACAGGGCCGTCCAACAACCCTTCAGAGTCGAGTGCATTAAAATGCAGCGACCTGCAGTTCCAACTCAAATAATGCCAAGGAAGGCGGAGGGCTGACTGGGCTCGGGAAGAGGGAAGGGCATACTCCCAGGCCAAGCAGGACACAGTGCGCAGTGTCACAGCCCAGCCAGGGGCAGCCGCGGCCCATTAGCGCGGCTAAGGGAGGAGGCGGCACGGGCACCCGGGCTTTGCCCTGAGAGGTCAGCTGGTAAAGCTTCTTGGAGGAGACCATGCGGAGGGGAGGCACGTGCCTGTTTGTGGGCTGAATGCACAGGAACTGAAATGACCGGTCCCAGAACTCAGCAGAGTTTGGGCTTTGTTAACAGTGTCCGCTAACTGCTAGGGGCCGTGGCTTTCATTCTCGTTCAAGTCCTTAGGAACTCACCAGCCCCCAAGATGCTCCCAGGGTCTAATTCTGGAATGAATCCAGGTTGTCAGCCCTTCCCCTTCCAGTGATCAGAACCACTGAGCGTTCCAGAACCCACTCTTCCCAGAACCTCACTCCTTCCAGAACATCCCTCCCCCCAGAACTCCCTTCCCCCCAGAACCCTACTCCTCTCAGAACCCCACTCCCCTAGAACCCCACTCCTTCAGAACCCCACTCCCCCCAGAACCCTCCTTCAGAACCCCACTCCCCCAGAACTCAGCTCCCCCCAGCGGGAGGGTATGGAGCCTGGGGCCTCCCATCCCAACAGCTGTTGCTCCAGGCTGCTGCTTCCCTCCGCACGGCCATGAAGCTGGGAACCAGGAGCCACCAGGGAAGAATGCTGCTCCGCCTCTCCCACCGGACGACACAGCATCTCACCAGCATCTCAGGTCAGGACCTGAGGCCAACGCGGTAAACACGCTGGTGAGGCCACCTCAGGGCCTGCCTGGCCCAGGGAGGTGTCTGTCCTCAGCCACCCGCACCCACTCCGCGGGCTGGCGTGGAGACCTTTGGGGTTTTTATTTAGTAGCTGCCGGCGTCTGATTTTGGTGGTTGGCCTGTGTAATCCAGTTCCTCCCCCCTCTCCCCGGGTGTCTGTTATGTGGTCAGGGTCCTCATTAATTCCTGAAAGCCTGTGAGGCAATGGTCCCCACACAAGGCTCCAACTCAGAACCCGGGCAGCTCCTACCACGCCCGGCTCTGCCTCCCACCCTGCAGCTCAGGTCTGAGGTCTCTGAGGACCAGGCCTAGAAGGGTCTCCAAGCTCCCAGGTCATTCCAAGGGGCAGCCAGGGCCACAGAGCGTTCCTGTGGCGGGGCAGGCAGAGATGGTGGCAGGGAGACACTGTGAGTCACAGCCCTTCAGCTCACGGCATAATTCTCTTTATATTACAAATGTAATATAGTTACGGCCACAATGGCCATTAAAGAAGCATATTTACTAGTAAAAAATGGAATAGGCCCGGCCAGCGTGGCTCAGTAGTTGAGCATCAACCTATGAACCAGGAGGTCATGGTTTGATTCCGAGTCAGGGCCCTGGCTATGGGCTCGATCCCCAATCCCCTTCCCAAGAACAGCCTGTCACCCTCCCCCGTCTCACCCCCTTACACCGCCCCCCCCACCCCCGCAAGCTGGCTCAGCCTTAGGGAAGGACCACCTCCAGGGCATCTCCTCTCCAAAGGGAAGACTCAGGCTCCGAGGGCGTCAGAGTGGGTACGGAGTCTCCACGTGGGGTTTGATACATAGAATGCACGCTCCTAAGTACAGGAACTCTGCGCTCAGTTAGAAACCTGGGAGCCAGTCAAGATCCATAACAGGATCCCCAGCTTCAGAGTAAATAGCTTGTAATTACAGCCCCGCACAAAAGTTATTCCAACCAGATGGCTTGTAGAGTCACATCTGGAATTTTTTTTTGTCCACACACACAGGGAACAAACCTAAACCTTATCTGTTAGTGGGAGTTTTCTTCCTTCCTTCTCCGAACCCTTGGAGCTTTTTTACATTCTACCAAAGGTCACGTGGGTCCGGAGCTGCCATCTCGGATCATCCCCCTGGCGTCTGGTCAGCGTGGACATGGAGCACCTGCTCACAGCCCCAGGCCCTCCGAGAAAGAAGGAAAAGCTGCACGGGCCCCTGGGGAGAGGCCGACGCCCCCAACCCCTGAGTGGGCGCAGCAGCAACAGAGGACATTCAAGCACAGGTCAACCAGGCCCCCTCACTTCACTTTTCCTGATTTACCAAAAAACAAAAGCACTGGTCGTCAACCAGCGGCTCTGGTGAGGAGCTACACCCACAAAGCCAGACCTCGGAGGCCTCTTCCACTGGCCGCCTCATCCCCACGGGACCAGGTGTCCTCTGCTCTGATTCAAGGTCACAACTCATTCGGTTCCTGGATACCGGCTCACACTTACCAAACACCTTTCCAGACCAGGCTCTGTGCTAAGAATTTTATATACATTATGTCACCAAAAGCTCCTCATGGTCCCCATTTTACAGATGAAGAACCCAGGTTAAGGAGCTCCCCTGGGTCACACACAGACCTGTGTCTGACTCCAAAGGCATGCACTGAAAGGTCACACGTGGCTGCCTCCAGGTGTGCAGGATGCACAGCAGATAAAACAATGCGGGGCCCCGAGGCTCCAGGGGAGACTGGCACCGCCTCCGCAGTCCCACAGGTGCGCCCTAAGCTCCCCAACAAGCGCAGAGGAACTCCCAGGGGCCGGGTCACCACCAACCACGGGGAGGTCTGCAAACACTGGCCACCTCCTGGCAACGAGGGGGGTGTGCCATTTTGGATACGGACAAGTCTCTGGGCAAATCACACCTCTGGAAGCCAGACTGGCATCCTCAAACAAATTTCCCTCAAGATCCCAGCTTGAGTTTGAGCCTCCCCAAATCTAAGCAACAGAAAGGGTGGCACATCGGTACGGAGGCACATGTCACCACGCTCTGAAACACCGACCTCGCCCGTGATTACGGGCACTAGACCTCATCGCGTGTTTCACTCACAGCCTCTGTCTCCCTGAGCCCAACCCTTTCCAGGGCCGCCCAGCCTGTGACCTACCCCTTGTCAAAGGCATCCGTTGGCATTGGTGTCTCCTTTCTCAAAGACCAAATATACCAAAACCCCAAATGCAGCCTCTGGAGACACATGAAATTAAGTGCCAACATACAGAAATGAACGGGGGCATCGGGAGTGAAAAGGGAAAAAACCTACACGGCTGGCAACAAAGCTCCGTAAGGATGCGCGCCAAACCACAGCTCCCGCCACAGCCAAGTTCAAACAGGATCTGGCGAGCAGCTTGCTGTGTCAGAGATGCGCCACCAGATGGCAGCACCGAGTTCCCTGGCTCCCTGGCCTTGGGAATTGTGGCCGGGAGACCTACAAAGACCTCCTTCCTGAGCCTTTTCCAGGGTCTGGTGTGGAGGGAAAGGATCGCTTCCTGCTGGGGGGCCGGGGGCGGCGGGGAGGGGACTGGAGGCAGAGAAGAGAACAAATCACCCCTGTGAGATTTTCCTGTTTGCTTTCCTCAGAGAAACCAGGAAAAAAAAAGGGGGAGGAAAAAGAAGTTTTGAGATGCTTTGGTTCTTTGTCAAGCCAATGTCTTGAAGATACTTTTTTTCTAAGATTCTTCCAGGAATATGGGAGGTATTGCCTGGCCTTCCGTTTCTATGTTTCAGATAATAATAAAATAGAAATCTGGGGAGGGACACACAGCAGCGACAACGGTGAGAGTGGTCAGGGCCGGGAGAAAAGGCAGCGGGCAGAGACCCTCCGTTTAGACTGAAACGGAACCACAAATTCCTTGAAATTAGAATGTAAACAAACATACCTGGCGCCCTGCCTGCCACCCTCCGCAGCCCCACGGGGAAGGCAAGGGGGCAGCCCGGGAGGCCCCCTCTAGAAGGTGGCATCCGTTCCCTGGCGTCCTCGTCCCATGAAAGCAACGCCCTCCTGGGGGGCAAACAGCTGTCGTTTGGCAAACCAGCAAGCTCTCAGTGCCAGCCCCGCTTTTAAAAAGTCAAGAAGGCTCTGACGTGGCAATATCTTTCCCCACCCAAACGAACAGCACTCAGCACGCCCATGAGACACACAGGCCAGGCAGTATCGGTATCACAAGAGAGGGGCCCAGAGGTGCCAGCAACTCTCCGTCCTAATGAGAAGCCGCCCAGGCCGCCCGCCCTCCTCCACACACACACACGCCCCTCTGCGGTTGCATCACTGTGTCTTACTTGGGAAGGGGTTCTATGGGTGTTGCTGCTTCAAGAATCGCCCTACCAACCGCCCTGTTGGTTAGACCGTCATCCCCATCCGCCAAGGTTACAAGTTCAGTCTCGGGTCAGGGCGCATACAAGAAGCAACCAATGAATGCATACATAAGTGGAACAAGAAATCGATGTTCCTCTCTGTTCTCCCCTCCCTCCCTCCCTCTCTCCCTCTAAAATCAGTAAATAGAAATACAGTGATATGTGGTTCCAAGAGCTGAGTCTTGCCCAGCCAGTGTGGCTCAGTGGGTGAGCATTGACCCAGGAAACAAGAGGTCACTGGTTCTATGCCCAGTCAAGGCACATGCCCGGGTTGCAGGCTTGTTCCTCAGTAGGGGGTGTGCTGGAGGCAGCCAGTTGATGTTTCTCTCACATGGATGTGTCTCTCTCTCTATCCCTCTCCCTCACTCTCTCTCTCTAAAAAAATCAATAAAAAACATTTTATAAGTGAGTTTCATCCCTGCTGATTTAAAACAAACAAGAATTGCCCTACCACAATGGAAATATCCATGGGGGGAGGGGAACCCATATTAATTCTGAATGAGCTGCTCCCTTTGTCATCAGCTACTGTCAGGGGATGAACACCTCGCAGACACCCAGCAGCTCTGAGAAATACCGGAGCCGAAGTTCTAGAATGGCCTGCACCAAAGACTTGGCACGTGTGCCGCTGCACTCAGGGCTGTGGGAATGAGAATGAAACCACGCTGCAAGCACGCTGCCCACTCTCCAGAGACGTACGCCGTCTCCGAGCAAACAAGACATCGGACGTTTGCAGATCACACACACACTGCGGTCGCCTCTGTCCCCAGAGAGGCTTACAGGGGACACTTTCACCTGCTCCAAAGCCATCATGGTTGGCAAACACGTAGGACAGTTTGACCCGTAATTGAATTCTTTTTACTGAAGAATTCCTTTGGAGCAGACACACAATAGGGTTTTACTATTGCAGAGTCTCGAAATTGCTCACAGAGGAATTCGTTTTTTGGGAATATGATGTCGTAGGTCAAGTTTCCCAAGGAAGGTGATCCGACATCAGCACACTATTCTCCTAGGCATTTCCAGTCTCTCCCCCCGGCCCAACCCCCGCTTGCATGAGGTCACAGAGGTCAGCTTCTCCTTGAAGTGCCCCCAGGGTAACCCAATTCCAGTCCCCAAAGAGCCAAAGGGAACTTTACGGTGCTTTTGAACACAGGCCGCAAAGTCTTCTAAGCAATATCCTAAAACGTCTCATAAACAGAAGACTTCATGTGTGCACAGCGCCGTTCTCCTAACGAAGTCTGCAGGCATCGGTTCATGCCGCTCACACGTTCCTTGTGATTTACAGGTGGAGGAACAGCCCACAATGAATCCAAGAGGCTCAGGTCCCTCCAACAGATGGCTAGCAGTGGACTTGGGAATGCAACCTGGTCCCCGGGCCTGGGTTACGGGGCCGGCCAGGGACGCTGGTTGCTAAGGCACAGCATTAAAATGCATGGATGCATCATGTTAGTGTTCGGTTAGCTTCTACGTGACCACTGAGATTTTAGGAAGAGATCAGCATACAGTTGAGCTGATCGGGAAACTTTCAAGAAAGACAGGTCCCCTCGGGAGACAGGTCTCCTGCCATGATCCCCGCCCTGTTCTAAGGTGACCTGGAAGGGATGGGCCAAAACTCGGGGAATCAGACCTGACTTCAAAACATCAGGGGTCTAGATGTGGGCAAAAGCTGCAAAAGACCCCAGGGGGCAGCTTCCATTGCTTGTCACCAGTTTTGATAATGAACAATGTTAAATAAAGGGGCTCCCTCCCTGCAACAGGTGGTCAGGGGAAATCCTTTGCCAGCGAGCATGACCCCTCCCAGAGGAGACAACACTAGCTCAGACCTGCTCCAGCCTGTCTCCTCAGGACAAGCTCTGGTCTTCATCTCTTAGAAAAAAATCACAGGAGGCCTGGGGGGTGGAGGGGGGGAAGGAGGGGGGCCGAGATAGCTCAGTGGTTGCCAATGGCAGTATTAAATTTGACTGATAATTTATTATTTTAATTAAGCTTTTACTGGCTTGTTCTTTGTTACCAATAGTGCAATTGACTTCCCCATAACTCTTGCACAGAAAGAGCTGGAAGTGTGTGTTGGGGGGAGGGGGTTGGGGAGGCAGTTGGTCCACTACAAAGCCTTTGGGTCCAAGTATACGGCTGAAGGCCACGATTCTCAGCTCAATGAAAGTGGGGGAGGAGGCAAAATTTGGGGGAAAATTTTTTTTAAACAATTAGCAAAACCATTTCTAAAGTGAAGAAACTCTATTTAAGAGGGAAAATAACCCAAACTTCCCAGCCAGGAGAACTTTTTTTCCAAGATCTCTTCTTTTTCCCAATTGAGGGGGGTCGGCAGGAGAGGTGGGGGTGCACCTAGCTTTTAACATAAATTAGCATTTCCAGATCTTCCTGAACCCCCAACTTCCACTGCTTTGGCAAGTCCCTTGGATAGTCAAAGCCACGGAGCTGAGCCACCTCCGGCCAACGGAGGGCACATGGTGTTGCAGGCAGCTGTTGAACGACTAAGAATAATAACCCCTGACCGTCAGAGCAGATCTATCACCCTCCAGGCTGCGAGGAACACACATGATTATGTCCTTTTCAACCCTTGCCACGAGCCGAGGAAGGCTCCGACTTACCCCTATTTGGGGTAAGAAAATACTCTCTCTCGTGGCTCGCCCAGGTTTACCAGCTGGCCGGGCAGAGATTCAAACCAGGGCAGCAGTATCTATTGATGCTTCTGTGGCTGCGCTCTCCAGCCAGCCGGCTTTCGAGGCTGAGATGAGCCATGTCCTCCTTGCAGCTGAGGATTTAAATGTTTGCCTCTGAGAAGCACGCCTCCCGTTCAGACATGATAAACCTCCGTGGCTGATGGCTTCACTCGGAACCCAGGAGCAAACACAGTGCCTGGTCGGAAAGGCAGGTGACGTCTCTGACCTCACCACTCAAAACGAGTCTGGGTCTCTGCAAGATGGCCCAGGGCCCGGACCCCAGGCCTCCAGGTCCTCTCTTACCCTGAGCGGAGGGGGTGTCTCTCCTGAGGGGCCGGCAGCACCCCATGGCCCTGCTTTTGGAGGCTTCATGTTGAAGCATCTTGCAAGAACAACAAAAACATCCCACAACTCACTGCACCACATCTGAGAGTGCTATTCTTCCTTCGGCCCGTCTAGGCTGAGCGGGCCTATACCCCAGAGGCCCGGACCCTGGCAAACGCCGCCCCCTCCGGCCCGGCTAACAGTGCGCACTCCGAACAAAGCTGCCCTTGAAGCCCAGCCGTTTAAAAGACTTTATGAAGCCCACGGGGGCCCCCCGATTATTTTGCAACAAGTCATATCCCATGAAGAAATTCACTTCTCTGCAACACAAAACAGAGGGAGATTAAAGAAAAAGGCAGGGGGTGCAGAAGAGCAGCGAGACCCCCCGTGGCTCCGTCTGGCCAGAATCGTGTCTTTTAGTGCCCGTGTCGTCTACAAAGACGATGTTCGGGTGATCTATGGCCCTCATACATCACGAGATGACAGTGTTCTCCCGATCCTGTACCTTGAAAATACGACGCGTGCCAGCAGAAGCAACGGGGGATTAACAAGGAGGCCCCCTTTATATTTAACTTACCTAACATTTCAATTCTCGTTTAATGGGCTTTCGTTTGTTGCAGGGGTTGTTGTGGGTCCTATGCCATTTAAGGATTGAGATCTGGCTTTTTTTTTTTTTTTTTTGGCCTTTTCAAGGAACTCTCAGAACAAAGAAACGCAGGCCATTAGAATGTCCCGGCTCCTCAAGTACAGCTCTGATTTAAAACAGGGCAGTGTCAAACAGCTCCCTATTCTGTTTAATCGTATTTTGAAATAGAACCAACGCATTAGAGATGGCAGAACACGAAAGAAATAACCACCAAATAAAAGTAGTAGCCCAAAGAAAGCCGCACCGCCTGGCTTTTATTACCATGTGTGTGAGCAAGGGGCCTGCCGCCACCCGTGTCAGGGTCAGAGTGCCTGAGCACAAGGCCGTCCTGGAGCAGCGCTGACACCATCCTCGGGCTCCCAGGGGCAGACCTGAAAGCCAGACGGGACCATGTCCCCATCTGCCAGGAGCCAGGAGCCAGGAGCTAGGAGCCAGGAGCTAGAAGCCAGGTACCAGGAGGAACGGAGTCCGTGTCAGCACCCTTCCTTTACTTGGCCCACATGCCCAAGTCTACCCAACCGGAAGGGACTCGAACAGTAGGATGTGGGACGGAGTCAGTGCCACAGAGGAACAGCCACAGACCCCTCCCCCACAAGAGGAAGGTGTGAACCAGGATGAGGGGCACGGGGTCCTGAAAAGCAACCCGGCCTCACGCACACGTGGCCCGGCTGCCTCTGCCAACATCTCTGGTTATTTTACAGGGCAGGGCGCCCTTCAGCGCGTGAGGAATATTGGATCAGCTGCTGCTTCTGCCCAAAAAAGAAAACAGAAAAGAAAGGGGAGGTGCAATTCTAGGAACATTTTCGTGCCTTTCTACTGAGTTCTTGTGAATTCTCGAGAAGATGATGGGGTCCAACTCTGACCACCAGCAGGGTCTACAGCTCAGGGGTCACAGCCGGCTCTCCAGCCTGGGCGGGGCGGGGGGGAAGGGGGTGGCAGGGGGACCGCACAGAGGCTGTCCGCCAGATAGGCAGGGGCATTAGAGCAACTGTAGAGTGAAAGGTAAGGAGTTAAAAATAGCCCAGCCAGCGTGGCTCAGTGGTTGAGTGTCGACCTATGAACCAGAAAGTCACAGTTTGATTCCCAGTCCAGGGCACATGCCTGTGTAGCAGGCTCCATCCCCAGTGTGGGGCCTGCAGGGGGCAGCCAATCAATGATTCTCTCTCATCATTGACGTCTCTATCTCTCTCTCTCCCTCTCCCTTCCTCT
>NW_006285997.1:3847168-3862414 GCF_000327345.1 Myotis davidii
CTCTCCCAGGAGCCAGGAGCCAGGAGCTAGGAGCCAGGAGCTAGAAGCCAGGTACCAGGAGGAACGGAGTCCGTGTCAGCACCCTTCCTTTACTTGGCCCACATGCCCAAGTCTACCCAACCGGAAGGGACTCGAACAGTAGGATGTGGGACGGAGTCAGTGCCACAGAGGAACAGCCACAGACCCCCCCCCACAAGAGGAAGGTGTGAACCAGGATGAGGGGCACGGGGTCCTGAAAAGCAACCCGGCCTCACGCACACGTGGCCCGGCTGCCTCTGCCAACATCTCTGGTTATTTTACAGGGCAGGGCGCCCTTCAGCGCGTGAGGAATATTGGATCAGCTGCTGCTTCTGCCCAAAAAAGAAAACAGAAAAGAAAGGGGAGGTGCAATTCTAGGAACATTTTCATGCCTTTCTACTGAGTTCTTGTGAATTCTCGAGAAGATGATGGGGTCCAACTCTGACCACCAGCAGGGTCTACAGCTCAGGGGTCACAGCCGGCTCTCCAGCCTGGGCGGGGCGGGGGGGAAGGGGGTACAGGGCACATGCCTGTGTAGCAGGCTCCATCCCCAGTGTGGGGCCTGCAGGGGGCAGCCAATCAATGATTCTCTCTCATCATTGACGTCTCTATCTCTCTCTCTCCCTCTCCCTTCCTCTCTGAAATCAATAAAAATATATTTTAAAATAAATAAATGATCATAAAGCTAGAGTGACTTTCCCGCGGAAGGTTGCGATGTGATGGGTGAAGGCTGGAGGGCTGGAGGGGCTCTGTTGAGCGCCCCTTTTCTGACTCAGTCACTAGAAGAAGCCGAGCTCCCTGACTCTGCAAAGAAACGGAGAACTCCGTGGACCCGTGCACAGAAGTGATTCTCCGCCAAAGCAGGGGAATGCCTCCCCCACACGGCAGCCGGCGTCCCAGCTCCCACCTGTGACCGGTGGTGGCGAACCCCGGGCACCTGTCCCTACCCATGTGCCCCACCCACGATGGTGGGACTCACCAGATCCGCATTGCCTCTCCCTCCTGTGGGCCGACAGACAGACAGCCACCGAGTCCACCAAGTCGATTTCTCACAGAACAGAGCGGCTTGCTCCCGGGCCGCCCGGGAAAGCCCACGCACCACTGGGAGCTGAGAAACACCTGCTCTGACAAGTGCCCGGAGCTGACATCCAGGGACTAGGCCGGCGGAGGGGCCGCTCGCAGCCCATCTGTCATCTTGACAAAGTAACTTTCTGGTCGCTGGTGAGACACTTTCAGAGACATCTGCGCAACTGACCCCGATCCCCAGCCATCGCAGAGGCTTTCAAAGGGCCCCCTGGGACGCCAGGCTGGCGAGCCGGTTCCGCCGCCTCCGGAGCGCAGTGAGGGCGCCGCGATGTGGCAGGTGTGGGAGGATCCGGCTCCTGGGCCGTGTCCACAGCGGTGCCCACTACAGAGGGTGGCCAGTTAGCCCGAGGGAGGAGTGCCAGGCGGGGGAGCGAGGGGGCAGGAGCCCCTGGCTGGCTGGGCGCTCACAGACGGACACAGACAGGCCAGCCTCTCACGGCGACCCCCACAGGAAGGTGGCCCCATGAGCAAGGTTGTCCCGACTCACCCCCCAAGGGCCCTGGGCAGCACCCACTCTTCGCCATGGCTCCCCGAGGGCCACATGCAGATGTCAGAAAGGACTGGAGAAGCCACTGGTGGATTTCTTTTTTTATTTTAATCCTCACCTGAGGATATTTTCCCATTGATTTTTAGAAAGAGTGAAGAGAGAGGGAAAGACAGAGAGAAATATCAAAGTGAGAGAAACACATGGATTGGTTGCCTCCTGCACACGCCCTCACCAGGGCGGCCTGCTACCGAGGTACATGCCTTTGACCGGGATCGAACTTGGGACCCTTCCGTCTGAAGGCTGGCTGACACTCTATCCACTGAGCCAAACCGGCCATGGCTCACTGATGTATTTCATAGCTTCAGAACAAAATGTGCATCCATTCGCCTCCACTTTAAACTCATTAAACCAACAATGAATGCTAGTTCTGCAATAATCCGCTTCTGATTGAGAGGTGATCAAGAAAAGGACTAGTTACCCACAAAACAGGAACATGAATTTGTCGCTAATGAGATTTGTAACACGTGCCCCATTTTAAAAAAACAAATGGCTTTTACTAGTAAAAAGGTTTCACCGGAGGGAAGCCAGCTCGGGTCCCGGGTTCCGGGTGCCAGAGGGAAGCCAGTGCCGGCAGCCGGGGGAAGGAAGGCCTACCCTTGCACGAATTTTCATGCATCAGGCCTCTAGTCTAAAATAAGATGAAAGTGTCAACGGAAGACAAATGACCCTTAGGAAAGGAGACATCTTGACTGTGAGCTTGGGTTTTCCTGCAGATTAAAACTCAGCGCTACAGAACTCCAGTCTACCTGACGGAAAATCCACGAACCTATTGAACAAATATTTTTCGAGCCCCTGCTGTGGGCCAGGCACTGTGCCAGGTTTTGCTGGGCACAGAAAATATGAATCGGAGACGTGTTCTGCCCTACCCCTAAGAGAGCTTAACATCCAGGAGGGCGGGGCCAGGCACAGACACAGCAAAAGCACCGCGCACCCCGCAACGTGACAGGCACACAGCCATCCCCGAGTTCAGAGGGAAAGGTCAGTTTCAACTGCATTTCACTGCCACAGACTCCCAGGGGCCATCCGTGCATCTCGGTTCCTTAGACCCCCCACACGAGCCCCTGAAAAAGCCCCAAATAAAGCTTTGTCGCACAACTGTGTCACCAAGGCAAGATCTGACCTGCATACGTCAGCACCTCAGGAGGTGACAACCCACAAAGGGGCCTCCTTCGGTGACGACATCCCAGGGCGCCCCAATTCGGGTGGGCCCCCTGGCTCGGCGCTGCGAGCACACCCATCCGTCTTATGTGTGTCGTGGGGAAATATTCTGTGCTGCTTTCTTCTTCTCTACGAAATCGTCATAATGAACAAAGGTTGCTAGCCTTGCGCCTGGATATTTATACTCTAGGTAAAGCATAAAGTAGCAACACACTGAACTTTAATTTCCATCCCAAAAGCAATAAGAATCGTGCTGCCGAGTGGGAATGGCACTATCTCTTTTTTTTAATAGTTTTCTATAGAAAAATCATTTTATAATTATTACTGCTTATTGTATATTTTCCTGTGATTGTGTTAGTGGTCATTGGAGACAACTTTTCATCCTCCAGCCAGTGTACTTGTATAATCTTCCTGCTACCAGATTCGATATGCAAAGTAATGTGAGCTATGGAAAAGGCAAGTGACCACTACAGCAAAAGCAGAGTGTAAAGTAGAAAAACAAACAAACATATAATTTATTTTGGGGACAGAGAATTAGATCTAAAAATTACTGAGTTAAAAAAGTTAAACGTGCCCTACCTGGTTTGGCTCTGAGGAGAGAGCGTCAGCCCGAAGACTGAAAAGTCCGGGTTTGATTGCGGTCAAGGGCACATACGTTGGTTGCAGGCCCTGGTCAGGGCGCATGTGGGAGGCAACCAATCAATGTGTCTCTCTCATATCAATGTTTCTCTTTCTCTATCTCTTGTCTATCCCCCTCCCTTCCATTCTCTCTTGGAAAAAAAAAAAATCAATGGACAAATATCCTCGAGTGAGGATTAACAACAACAACAACAAAGTTAAATGTAAACAGCACACACTCATTCATCCAACAGTTACGCACTGAATGGGCCCAGCCTTGGCCCAGGCCTGGGCTACAGCATGACAGTGAGTCTACCTCCTCACAGAACTGACCTTCCAGTAGGGAGACCTACAGGAGACATGTACATGCACCATTTACTGGGCACTGAGGAGGATCTGGGAGAAAATGAAGCAAGACAAGGGAAGAATGGTCAAGCATGGTACTACTGGGGAGACTGGTCAGAAAAGGACCCTCTAACAAGGAATCAACTGCTCGGAGACCAGAGGAATGAGGAGATATAAACAGATTTCATTGCATTGTGGGTGCAGGAAAGAGCAAGCACAAATCCTCTTGTTGAGAGGGTGTTGGACAGCATGAGTGCCAGGCACTGTGCAGGAGCAGCAGGGAGCGGAGGGGTGTGGCTGGAGCGGAAGAGAGGGGAGGATACCCTGGGAGGCAAGGCCAGAGGCAGCATCAGGACCAGGTTAGGTAGGGCCTTTGTGGACCAAGTTATACTTTAGAGTGTCTTCTCGGAGAGAAGGGAAGTCACTGGAGGGTTTTTCATTAAAAAGTGAAATAATTGGATGTTTGTTTTTAATGATCACTAGTTGATAATCTATTGTCTGGAGGCAAAAGTGATCATGGAGGTAGTTAGACATGATCAGGTACATGGTCTCGGCTTTGCTGTCAAGATTTGCTAATAGATTGAACGTAGAGTGTAAGAGAAAGCAGAATAAAGGACACATGGTTGGTGGCCTGAGGTTGCTGGTTGGAGGAAGCTAGATTCACGGGGGAGGAAGGTAGAGAACAAGATCTCTGCTGGAGCCATTTTCAGTTTGAGACGCTTCCTAGACACGCATGTGAGAGGTAACGGAGACATCTGGATGTACGAGTGTGCACTCGGGGGCTGAGGGCATGTCGGGCATCACCGTGGAAGTCTGAGCAGACAGGCAGCTTTGAAGCCACAGATCAACATAAACTCACCTCAGGAAGGGCTGTAAATGGGAAAAACACCCTCATTGGACCTTGGGGCCCCCCAACATTCAAAGTTTGAGATCAGGAAGACCCAACCAAAAAAGGTCTGGTAAAGAATAGCCAAATAAACAGAATTCGTATAAATCCGTCACGCAAATGCTGAGAACTCTATACTTGTAAGTCCTTACACACACACGCACATACACAACTGTATGCATAGTTGAGATTATGACATTAATCTAGTGATCACCAGAGGTCACCTTTTCTCAGCACCTGCCTCTGTGCCAGCTACCTAGAGACCAAGATACCTCTCCCTGTCCCTGTCCACCATGTGAGGCTCACAAAGATGCTGTCTCGGCCATGCTGGCCACTCCTTACCCGAGTGCTAAGACCCACCATGCCTGCCACGCTACATCCCTGCGTGAATAGGCTCAAGTTTAGGAAATTTCTGAGTGGCTGGAAGAACCGAGAACGTCAGGGGAAAGTTCTAGGACATTGGTCCCTAACCTACAGGGCTGGGGCCCACCAGAGCCTCGTGACCAAAGGTTAGGTGTTAAAGGTGGGTGCGGAGGTGAAAGGATAGTAAACCTTATGGAGTAAGAAAGAAAAGGGGGGAAAGCCCTCATTTTAAGTCTTCCTTCTCCATGACACCAAGGTCTTAAGACAAGGCCCTAGGGTCCACTGAGTCCACAGTCAGGCCCTGCTTTCATTTCTGATCCCAACACACGTGGCTGAGCAGAGCTCCTCCATGGTACCTAGGGTGTAGGGCTCTAGGGAAGATGCCTGCATTCACGGGAGGCATCGGCCAAGACGCTGAGGAGCCGACACCCCACAACCGCCTTGGGGCTCACTCTGGATGTGTGTGCAAGAGACAGAGGCCAGTGGAGAAGTCAAGCTGAGGAAACGACTCAACCTTGGGATTTGTACTCCTCTCTGTCCTTTTGAGACATTTCCTTCCCACGCATTTGAAGACTTTGAAAGTCCCTCCGGGCTTTCTCTCCACCAGGCTACATTATATCAGTGCGTCATCATTGGTGAAAAATATTTCCTAGCCCCCACCTAGGCGCTTGGCTCTGCTCTAAGCTGGCCCCGTAGCTAATCCCAGCCATCCTGGTCTTGACCCCTTAGTCATGATCACCCACAGCCTGTGTCAGAGACCTCCCCACTGGACACAACCCCCAAACATCTGGCCCAGTGTGTGTAGGAAGAACAACCACCCCACTGTGATTCTGTTGGTGCATTTCATTATCAGGCTGAAACCAAGAATTAAAAACCGAAACCGAGAAAAACAAGCCACAGAACTTGGGGAGTGGTGACATCATGGAAATGCTGGGCTAATTACAGAGAAAGAAAATAACATGGTGAAAAAATAATAATAAAGATGGAGATGATAAAGGTGAAACCCAGGGACAATGGAATGCCAGGCTAATTTTTTTTAAAAAAAATTTTTTTAAGGATTCTCATTTAAAGCGCGGACAATAGTTCGTCAACGTGACCCGAACTGTGTGGAGGCGGGTGAACCAGCACCAGGCATGCCTGGCTTCGCTCTCTCCGAGATCAGGTAAAGGCCGGGGTGGGCAGCAATCGGCGGCCTAAAGAGAGAGGAAAGAGCTAAAATGTCCCAGGAGGCTTCTGTTCTGGATGAGGAAGGCACCTGCTGGGTGGGCATGGCCAGAGAGAATGGAAGGGGAGGGGTGGGGGCATCTCTCAACCCCCTTCACACGGCCATCAGCGGGGCCACCGCTTGTCCCTGGTTCCCTCAGATGCTGCCGGCCCGGCAGGTCTGTCAGAAAACCCTGGCCGTTGTGTCGAATTGCTCCATCCAGTTGGCTCATGCTGAAGGATCCACACACAGACATCACATCAGCTGCATCGCGCAGCTGCTGCCCATCACAGGAAGACCACAGGAAATGGAGTGCATCCCGTGGGAATCCGTCCCGGGAAAGGGCTGGCTGTCCCCCAGAGGGCCAGCCTGTCCCACCCAAAGGCGCCAGGCAGAACCCTACCTAACCAAACCACAAGGACTTCGAAAAAACAGAATCCCCAGGGAAGCGATTTGCTGGGTCTCTCTCACTCCCGGCCTGGGGCGCTTTCTCAACCCTGCGGTCAGGAGGCACTGTCTGCAAGATACCTATCTCATGGAGTCTCCGGAGGGGCCAGGATTCCTAACTTGAATTACAGTCCCCAGGCTCCCTGACATGCAGTGTGAGTTCATCTTGCTTGACTTTTCTGAGCCTGGATGATCTCGACTGTGGACAGGTTTCCTGAGAAAACCGGCCCTACCTCGCAGCCTGGACAGTGACACTCAGGCTGCCCCAGATTAACCCACGTGGCATTTCCACTATTTCGTAAAATAGCTGCGGAGACTTCCAGTGCGCAAGATGCTGCTCTGGGTGCTGGAAGTGGTGCTGAGGCGAACTGGACACTATTCCTGCCCCGAAGAAGCTTCGCATCCAGGCGGGGAGATGGCCGTGCAAATCATACAACTTCAGGGTGGGCAGGAGGAAGGGACAAAGTGAGGCTTCAAAGGATAAGTAATTCTGATCGATGACGAGGGGAAGCTTGGTAGAGGAGAGGACGAGAGAAGTGGCATTGGGTGAATATGGTTAACGTGCATGGTGACTGAGAACACCCCACAACAATAACGGTACGTAAATGAGAGCTGACCTACTATTGGGTTGTACCAACAACAGAAGGTCGGCTGTGCCTAACTACTCGTTCATATGTTGCTTCACTGGGAACTGACTTATATTTATATAGCCTTCCCTTTCCCTAACCTGAAATGGGAGAGTTTTTCAAAAATTAACCCCTGCATAGAGTCCCTGGAAGAGTATTAAAAATAGAGATTATTTTAGGTAACACTTTCAACAATAAAGATTTAATTTTTTAAAAAAGCCTGAAAAAAAAAAAAAAATAGAGAATCTCTTTGTCTTTGTTATTGAATTTACGGGGTGACACTGATTCATAAAATTAAATGTATTGGGGTGACACTGATTCTTATAGGTTTTAGGTGTATAATTCTATAATAAGTCATGTGTATATTGCATTGTGTTCACCACCCCAAGTCAAGTCTCCTTCCTTCACCATTTATCCCTCCTTTACCAAAAAAGAAAAAGAAAAAAGAAAGAAAAGGAAGGAAGGAAGAAAGAAAAAACAGAGATTCTGTGATCTGTCAGACCTACTGAGTCAGACCCTCTGGAGTAAGGCCCCAGGATCTCCATTTTTAACAAGTTCCCTGATGGTTTATCTGTGCATTAAACGTGAGAGGGTTCATCAGCATGTAGGTTTTAAGAAACAACAACACAAGATTGGATGAAATTACCCTAAGAGTAAATATAAATATTTCAAATGAAATTCAAATAGAAGATCTTAGATGAATCCAAATTATAGAGGTTGGGGAGATGGAGAACAGAGGAAGGGACTCGTTAATGACCCGCAACTGTGAGACAGAAGGTGGGAGTCAGGTCAGTGAGTGGGTGCGGGGCAGGGAGAGGACAGGCTGCCAGGGCCAGAACAGGATTGTCTGTTCCTTGTCCCAGTGCTCAGGGTCCCCTGTCCCCACTGTAACGCCCCCACCCCCAGCTTGTGCACAAGTTTGAGTTCAATCACATGGTCACACTTTTTTTAAATGACAGGAGGTAGTTTGCCACCTAAACCCATTACCCGAATTTTATATTAAGTACATACATATCCTTATATATGTATGTATATATGCACATGCTCATAGATATCCATATATGTAATCTAGCGGTCGGTTCTGATTAATCAACTGTTCCAACCAAGGGTTAATATCTGTGGCTTGCGTGAGTTCATCAGTTTTCAAAGAACTCTAAAGCAATAAAAGATAGCTAACTTCAAAACCTTCAGAAACATAATTTAATCTCTTTGTTCACGTAAAAAAAAAAGCGTCTTTTCCAATCTCACAGTGCCCCGGGCCGTTATTAACATAAATGCTCAATAACTGTGAGCTGAGTCGAATGACCATCAATCATTGCTCCACTTCAGCCCTGCAGAGCACCCAGGGGCTCCCATCATCAGTACCAAGGGAACTTCCCCGGGGCGGTCAGAGGGCTCCTGGGGATGAGGGAAGGCCAGTTCCTTCAGAGCTGGGGGTGGGAAATTAAGGGGCATTTGCCTGTTACTGTATTGGCTGCATTTCATTGTTAGTCTATGAACCCAGAGTGAAGTCCCCCTGAATGTAAAGCCCCCTCACTAAGACCCATCACAATAACCTGACGATGACTTCCTCCCTCGGAAAAAGTCTCCAGGTGCTCAAAGCGCTCTCAGGTTGAACCACAGGAGGAACTGCTGATTCTACAGGTCAGCACCGACAATGGAAAGTCCGTATGCTTCAGCAGAACACCAAAACCTGAACTCGTGTCCAGAGTCCTCTCAGCACACTTCCCTTTGTCCTTGTCCACAGTAAGATTTACAGAAAAAAAAAACAACCCACATCACATTCTGTAATAAATCCCAGCTCCTTCCCCACACACACTGGCATTCACAGAAGGAAGCAACTGCCCTCTGGCACCTGCACCCCTAGTACATCTGGGTCCATCCCAACACATTGCAGCTCATCCCAACTCATTCCAGCTCATCCCTGCTCATCCCTGCTCATCCCGGCTCATCCCGGCTCATCCTAAATCGTCCCAGCTCATCCCAGCATGGAGGATGAGGAGCTGGTTCCTCCTGGACCAGCCAGATCACAAAAGGCAGGCTCCTGGCCCTTCTCGGCCATCCAGCTCCTCCCTGAATTCTAACTTAGGTCACCAGAGGAAAGGGATTTCTACCCCGGGTGGCGACCTGTGCACTAATGGACTCAGAGTTGGCCTCTGGCGGGTCCCATTCCCACATCTCAGTTCTAATAGGTGGGCTGCCCCACCCCGCCAGGGTCATGAACACAGGTCCTGGCGGGAAACAAACTGGTTTGGCACAGCAGCTCTCATGTGGGCAAACATCTGATTGATCTTCCATGTCCTCGCAATCGGGAAATGAGTGTCCCCCGGCGCCCAGGAAGCACTGCTCTGTGAATGTCCCCATCTACTGCTCTCACACTACAACCCACAAAGCAGGAGGGACCCCGCAGGCCACGGGAATTTGTGAATTTCTGAGAAGTACAGGGACAGAGTGAGGCAAACACAGCACAGCGAGGCTTTATGGGGCAGAAGGTCGGGCTCCTGGGACCCCGGCCACACACAGGCTCAGGGAGCCGAGGGGGCACCGGCCACAGCTCCGCTCCAACCGCTCTGTCCCATTGCAGTGGCTCTCAACCTTCTGGCCCTTTAAATACAGCTCCTCATGTTGTGACCCAACCATAAAATTATTTTCGTTGCTACTTCATAACTGTAACGTTGCTACTGTTATGAATCGTCATGTAAATATCTGATATGCAGGATGGTCTTAGGCGACCCCTGTGAAAGGGTCGTTCGACCACCAAAGGGGTCGCGGCTCACAGGTTGAGAACCGCTGTATTAGAGCATCATATGGACTAGGAAGGCCCGGGACTTTTTAAGTAATAAACCGAGGATAACACGGAAAAGAAGGAAAATGCCGAGCAGGGTGGAGAGACAATGCGGGGGAAAAAAGGGACATATGTACTCCTTTCGACAATAACGGTAAGTTTATTTTTTTAAAAAGGGGGAAAAACAGAATGAAAATGCCATTTCTTTGCTCATCAAATGAAATCAGTGTGAGGCCAAAGGAGCCTTAATTATTGCTGCCATCCACAGATCTGCCTCGAAGAGAAACCTAGGAAGTTAGGTTAAAACAAAACAAACAAACAAACAGTTTATGGAGAAGGAGGAAAAGAAATGAAGATAAAAAAGCTAAAAACAGCCCAAGCCGGTTTGGATCATTGGCCTGTGGACTGAAGGGTCCTGGGTTCAATTCTGGTCAAGGGCACATGCCTGCGTCGTGGGCTCGATCCCCAGTAGGGGCGTGCAGGAGGCAGCCGATCAATGATTCTCATCTGATGATGTTTCTATCTCCCTTTCCCTCTCCCCTTCTCTCTGAAATTAATAAAAACATATATATATGCTAAAAACACCTCTCCCGGAGGCCCGAAGAAATGTTAGAACAGCCCTGGGCCTCCTAGAGTTCCAGCTCCTTTCTGGGCTTCTCTGCTGGCAACGGTCTCCCGGGATGGGCACGGCCAGGAGGCCAGCAGCCCCGCCAGAGGCCCGCCGCACGGGGTCTGAGACGAGGATCCGCCTGCACCCAGCGGCCTTCGCAGCCATGAGAGCACATCCGGCCACATCTATTGATTTGATCAAAAGCACAGGAGCTATTTGGAAACGTGTGCTTTTGTAAGTGAAAACGTGACGCTGTAATCTCGGTGATTTCTACCGTCACTGTCATTCTGTCCCAAGTGTCTGGGTGCCATCTCTCGGGTTGCAGGTCCTCTCCCGCCTTCGTTTATGGTTATTCCATCAAAGCAAGTCACCTGGGGACATGCTCTGGCCAGTGAAGATGCCACTTGTCCCCGCTCTGGTTTCCTCTCGTTGAGCTACCTGAGCAAAACCTTAACTCGCCCTTCAGGGCAAAGACCTCTGCCTTTCTCATCTGGCAGACCTGGGTTAGTACCACCCCTAACTTAACATTAAAAAAAAAAACAACCTCATTATGCTACACGACATGCACATACAATAAGGCCTTTGTCCTTAAAAGAAAAACATAATATTCCACAGAGCAGCTCCCAGAAGTCAAGGGAGCTACCATCCAAACCCGAACATAAACACGAGGCTGTGTCCAGGTTGCAGAGTCAGCCTCGCTGGACGGGGGTGGGGGTGGGGGGGGGTCGCAGCTCCAGGAACCTGAGGCATTTTTCATTGTGACTTCTGAGAGCAGGAGTGAGGATCCCAGGTGCCGGCACCGTCGCCTGCATCGCTGCTATTTCTGTCAGGGGGAATGTTCCTCCGGTCACCAAGAAAAGCAGGTCTGGGTGTCTATATGACTCTAAATTTTCAAGTGTGAGTCCAATCCATTTATAGATGGGGGAGGGGAGAATGTGTTTTTGTAATGATTCCTTAGGATGCCTTGTAGAGCGGAGGTTGACCTCCTGTGACAAGCTTCCTGGGAGAATCGTGTTTGGGAACTTGGAGTCCCATGCTGGGGGGAGCTCGCCCAAGTGTTAACAACGCAAACTATAAACAGGAAACTCCGGCCTGACTCCCACTCAAGTCCAAGGTTGCGGACCTCTCACCGCAGCTATGGGGCTCTCAGAGAGGACGGGATGAGGTTCGTAGACTTGAGGACCTCCTCTTTTCAGGCAGGAATTCGCCCAAGTAACCACGCCACAGATGGAGAGAAGACGACGCAGACTCTCAGAGGAGCTGCCGGGTCCTCTGATCACCAACACACAAAGCGGTGTGCATCCGACAGGTCCACAGGTCCAAATCCAGTCACTTCAGCCCCTCAGGAGCCACGCTGTGAGGCCCACACCGCGGGGACGCGCGAGTGACCGTGGTCAGTCCCATAGCGGGACTCCGCACACTCCAAAGTGGGGAGGACTCACGGTACCGAGCTCGGTGGGCCCACTCAGGAATTAGTTTTACATCTTTGCCGCCCACCTGTCACTTCCTGACTCAGTGCCAGAGGACGACATCCGGCCCTCACTGCAAAAGCAACACTGCGGCCCTGGCTGGCGTGGCTCAATTGGATGGGCGTCGTCCTGTGCACCAAACGGTCACAGGTTCAATTCCAGGTCAGGGCACATGCCCAGGTTTCGGGTTTGGTCCCTAGTAGTGGCCGTGCAGGAGGCAGCTAATGGATGTTTATCTCTCTCTTCCTCTCTCTAAAATCAATAAATAAAAACATATTTAAAAAGAAATGCAACACTGTGATTAGCTGTCTGCAGGTGGACACCAGCCAAGCAGATGCGCTGGTTTTTAAATAAAAATGGAGGAGCGACCCATCTTGCTAAGCCCCAGATACAGCCAGGGTTTCCCAGCAAGGCTAGCTGCCACCTCACTGCAGTTCCATTCTGGATGCGAACAGAAATTCCAAGTAACACATGTTCATAGAGTTGACAATAAACTGTAGTAAGAACAGTGCATGACATCACTTCGTAGAAGTACCTTCTAGACCAGCGGTCCTCAACCTGTGGGTCGCGACCCCTTTGGGGGTCAAACGACCCTTTCATAGGGGTCGCCTAAGACCATCGGAAAACACATATATAATTACATATTGTTTTTGTGATGAATCACTATGCTTTAATTATGTTCAATTTGTAACAATGAAAATACATCCTGCATATCAGATATTTATATCACGATTCATAACACTAGCAAAACTACAGTTATGAAGTAGCAACAAAAATAATGTTATGGTTGGGGGTCACCACCACATGAGGAACTGTATTAAAGGGTCGCGGCATTAGAAAGGTTGAGAACCACTGCTCTAGACAGTAATGGCACAGCATTTAGGTGGTGGCGGCAGCTGTCATTTCTGAGGTGCCCACCGTGTGCCAGACCCTGATTTAAGAATTTTTTTACCTGTTTTGACTTACAAATCTGACAAAAGCCCTATGATGAAAATAAAGATGTCGAGATACAAGAATATTAGGCAACTCACCCAAAATCTAAAAAATATATATTGAAATGATGTACTTAAAAACTGGTTTATGGCCTATCGTTCATTTTCTCCTATTTAAGTTCTTGTTCTTAATAATGCCACTTACACTGCTTACAAAGGGCTTTCACAGACATCAGCAGATTCAACCCATAGACAGCCCTTGTGTCCATTGTGACTGCCAGCAGCCAAGGTCTGCAATGTTATTCCTCCTCAGCGATGAAGCTGAAGGGCACACACCCCACTGTGGCCTGCCCAGTCCTCACAACTAAGTCTCAGAGAGAGCAAGGCACCTGCTTGGTGGTGCACTGCTACCAGGCAGCCCAGATGAGACGTGAATCCATAATTTCAGACAGCACGCCATCGCTGTACTTCAATAATAAAACGGGCATTAAAAATTCAGTGGAAAGGGGAAATATTTTTCTTGAAGATCAAATTATATCATAATATTTTAAAAGCACCATTAACAGTTTAATAGAGCAAACTTGAAAGTTTACAATGGTAAGTTTCTATATTAGCCTCTTTTATATTGTTGCTTTTTTTCATAATAAAAAAAGATGCCTCAGTGTGGCCTTGTCCACTTAGCACTTAACGACAGAAACGTTCCGAAGACATTTGCAAAAGTGTATTAGTTTTATCCATGAAATTAGTTTTGTTTTGGTACCTGTAAAATTTTCATGTGGTATTTAGCCCCTTTTTCTAAGGTCTTTTCAAATCCAGGTTTGGAAAATCTGTGATTTTTGCACTCAATTTTCAAAATCCCTACAGCAGCCTTAAGTTTTGGATTTCTGTCAAATTCCATCTACCAACAACTCAATTCATGGGCAAATGTGCAGCAGGTACGAGGGAGGTGGGCACCACTACTGCCTGTTCCGAATCATCCGAGACGGTGAGAAGTCCTTCTTTCATATTCTTCCAGAATCTTCCGTCTAACTCTGCACTCATTAATACTACTGGGCTGTCTCTTCCTCAAACATCTTCTGTGTGGTCCTCCTCTTTCTTCCGTAACCACTTTTCAACCATCCATGGGTTTCTCTCTTTTCTATGCTCTTAAATATAACCCTTCTCCTCATTACTATATTAAGCCCATTTCTTGAGATCTCAGTTTAGACCCCTTCCCAAGACAAGTCATTTATCCCCAAAGTCTTGAAGTTTATTTCATTGCAGACAGTTAACAAATTGGTGTTTTCTAGTCCTGGTTTCTCTACTGAGACCAAGATCCACATTTTCTCGGCTTTCTACTTGGAAGGTCTACGCAGTCCAACTCATCAAGTCTAAATCTATCGCCACCTACCCACGTCCTGGTCTCTTCTCTTCCTACATTGGCTAAATGCCTGGCCAGTGTGGCTCAGTGCTTGAGCATCGACCTATGAACCACGAGGTCACAGTTCAATTCCTGGTCAGGGCACATGCCCGGGTTGCAGGCTCAATCCCCAGTGTGGGGTCTGCGGGAGGCAGCCAAGCAATGATTCTCTCTCATCGTTGATGTTTCTCTCTCTCTCTCCCTCTCCCTTCCTCTCTGAAAGCAGTAAAAATAATTTTTAAAGTGAGGAGGAAAAAAAAAACATTGGTGAGTCTCAAAATTCCCTTCAATCGCCCTCTCTCTCACCTCTACTATTTTATTGCCAAGTGCTATCAACTTGGACTCCAAAACTCCTGTGCAAGCGTCTGGGTTCTAGCATACTGGTACCCCTTTCTATAGTGAGTCACCCAATTCCAATTATTGCATAAAATCCGGCTAACACTGAGAAAGCGATCATGGTGATACATAATTGGCCAAATGGGTCGTGTACAGCAGGTTGTCACTGTGAGCAAGTGAGAGCTGGCACCCGAAATGGAATTTTTAGAGTGAGCTCTGGGAAGTAAACCATCCAGGTAGCAGCGTCCTGCTCCAGAGACTCCTGGCTCCACTGTGGTGGCTGCTGCAGGCTAACTGCCGTGTCGGGCTGGGCATGGTTTAGAGCCTTTTGATCCAAATATTCTAGAGCTAAAAGGTGCTCAAAGACATTCAGAAGGGTGAGCCCCAATGGTTTACCCCAAAGCCCGCTTCCCATTC